>NC_073727.1:28702500-29037500 GCF_023634155.1 Falco peregrinus | reverse complement strand
CAAAGTACCCTGGGTTTCTACCCCATACAGTTTTGTCTCAGGTTGTCACTTAACTGAGATGTGACCAGAGACAAGAAGAAACATATCTTGAAGGCATCTAGAAAGGAAAGGCAACATTCTGTTAAGAAATGTCCTGTAAGAAAAGTCGCTATTTCATAATTGGAATCCATAGAACCATTTTATTTGTAGAAATGGTAGAAAATGGCTACCTGAAAGCTACCAAACTGAAGAAAATAATCTAACTGTAAACCTTTGTGATCCTATATCTTTACCAAGGAAAATACAAAACTACTGCCTGTACAGTAAGGAAAAAACCTACTCCGCATACTATGAGTTATCCTGTAGGTCTTGTGTTCCCAGTGTGCCTGCATGCCCAAGAGGCGGCAGCAATAGTCATATGTACCTTCCGCCTCTTTGGTAAATTGGCCAGATAGGTTGAAGCACCACAGGGGTCTTGTGATAACTAAAAGGGCATAAAGAACTGTGAATTGTGGAGGATGAACCAGACCTTTCCAAGCCTTGTACTGCATGCAGAGGGCAACCTTACCTGAAGGCCCTCTACCTTCTTAAAATTTTTATTCAGATTGATGTTTTATTACAAAGCCCTGGCAGCTGTAGAACAGAACTGCGCTTGCCAAATGGCACTACTGAGCAAGCGAAAATGGTCCAAACTCTTTGGGACTTCTTAGTGTTTGTTCACTGTGTATCTGTCTCATTTTTCCCACATGATTTTATAAAATTGTCTTCTGAAGAAATAATAAACCACACCCCTCCCCTCGCATTTTGGTCATTAATTTTATGATACATGGGTAGTTTTGGAATTAATCTTATTTTTTTCATTTTTACCAAGACCTCTTTATTTAGGCAAACTATTATAGAATTACATCTCAAACAAAAATTTTACTTTCACTCATCATTTCCATCTTGGCAGTGTAAGAGTTGCACACAGTAGCATCTTCTTGGATGGGTTCTCCTGACACTTGAACAATGAGCATTCCTCTTCATCACCAAGTAGCGTCTCTTGCACACCTGAATAAATCAGAAAGAGACTCGTCACGTTTGCAAGGCTAAATATTCCTGCTCTTCTTGGTTCTGCAATACAATTAATTTTTATTTCACATATTGCATCGTTAATGTGCATTTTCTCTGTAACTCCATTCAGACTCCATTTCTGACCTCAGATAAAATGAGCTTATGTGTTTTACATACCTTTACATTTTGTATTTCAGTTTTCAACCCTTTAACTGCTGGACACAGCTATGTTGAAATTGCAGGGAGACTGTTCTTAACTCACTAATTTCTTTAACCATGCAGTAGTCCAGGTAAAACCACTAGATTCTGGGTTTTTTTTGACTGTGGGAGTGAATTTGTGATTCAAATCCAACTGTAAAAGTTACGATATATTAAGGTTAAATTGTAGAATGATTCAAATTATGCTCTTATACTTAAAACTTCCTGCATCACTAATAATTTTTTCTTCTGTAAATTGCCTTTTGGCTACTCAATATATAAAAAAGCATTAAAAGGAACCAAACCCTGACCCAAAAACCTGTGTGCTGCTTGCATCTGCATGCACAGTCACTGATTTTACAAGACACACATAGTGCCTTCATATCTGAAAGCAGACCTTGCTTCTGTAGCACCTAGGAATAAGAAAATAATTTGCTGTTTACAAGGCTGTGCTTTCTCTTGTTTTTTATGTCTGAACTGGTAAAGCTTTTTCTATACACCATAAGAATTAAGGTTGCAAATGTCAATAATACATGCCTGAATCCCTAACAGAATAAGTCTCTTTTATGCTGCTTCATGTTTTATGCAAATTAGGTTTTTGCTTGATTTTCTACTGCTAGAATATATCAAGCTTTAATGGACCCAGACAAGAATTGGATTGCAAAAAGTTAGAGCTACTGTCATAATCTTTATAAGCAACTGAAGGAAAGAGTAGAAAAAAAAAGTACATGGGGTGAAGGGTGGCATGATTAGAGAAGGAGAAATTTTGTAAGATGCTTTATAGCAAATGGTCTGAAAATTGAGATTATGGATATACAGTGAGATTTCAAATTATGTCCAGTGGGATGAATATTTTCAGCATGAATTCAGCATGAATTCCTATGTAAGTGTTACTATTTCAGCTGAAGCAAATTCTACGAAGATTTTTGCTTCCTCCAGGTTAGACTGTCATATTCTCTGTGTTCACATTTAACAGTCATTTATCCAAAAATATAATTTCAGCTAGAGATATCTATTAGTAGCAGAACAAAGTACTTAAATATTTAGTTGACAATGGTGAGGAAGAAGATGAAGTATGAAGACCTGTAAAGATGTACATACCTGTGAAAAGACTCACTGGGGACTTTATTCTTATCTCATTAAAGTCCCTGGGAGCTTTGCAATTATCTCTAGTGGGCATAACAGATGAATGCCTCATCTCATAAAAAGCACTATGTACATTTACTAAGCAGTGTGAATGTCTTTGCAGGATTGAGGGTTTTAAGGTCACTTGAGTCCTTGTCCTATAAATTAATACACAATTTCTGCCATTGTCAGTCATTCCTAGGAATGGTCTTTTTGAGACGAAAAAGCTGTTTGTTGTGTTGCAAGGTGTGGTTTTGGTTTTTTTCTTTCATTCATTGAAAAGATTACTTAGTAACAATAGGATGAGAAAGAACAGGAGCTAAATCTGCATGAAAGTGCATAGGCTATGTTACTGTCCTGCGTCAGAGGCTTCAGCATTCAAATGGTTTCCAGAAAGTAACTCTCCACTAGGTAGAAAACACATCACTTAGAGCAACAAGACTGCAGCGGAAGCCTTGGTGAATATTTGAATATTTCACCCATTTCTCTTGAAATATTGACCATTGACCCATTCCTAATCGTGAAACATATCTACTTCTAATGTCCTATAAAGTCTTGTTAGTTGAAAGTTTTTGCAATGCAATTATAACTGATATTTTTGTTTTGGAGTTCTTATTTCCTTAACAAATACAATGAAAAACTGAGGAATAGTGGTAATCTTGTGAATCATGTCCTCTGCTGGCAGCTGCAAATGTTACAAAAAAGTTCTGAAAGATTAATATTCATTGACATAGACAGGTAGAGTTATCTGGATAGATGTTTCTGTCAGCTTGTTTGATTGCTTTTTAGAATGTTTCTAAAGTGTACTTCCTGCACAGTTTTAATTCTACTGGGCAGTAATGAGTGCCAACAGATTAAAATAACTTCAGTTGACTCAGAAATAGTTCAGAGTGGAACTGTGGAAGTTAATTTTTTCTGTTATGTGTTTGAGTGTGTAGTCCCAGCTTGAAAGTCGCGTTGACCTCTCGCGCTAATACAGATCAAAAGCCTTATTGCATGAGAACTTGGAGCAACATCATCCAAGGAAAACACAAAGTTTGTGAAACATGGTGTTTGTCCCCAAATTCTGCTTTTCCGTAGTGGCTGATTTGATAGTGATCCCATCTCACTTTTGTCTTTTTAAGAAGCAGCTGTTGAAGTACAACATCCCTGAAACAACCTGGGGCTGACCTGTTACTGCAGATGAGCTCATGTTAGCAGATGCAGATTTTTTGACTTCCTCTGAAGATCTTTCAGCTGTGCACTACAGTGGTAACTGCAAAATTTGTCTTTCACTGCAAAAATGTTGGAATTACATGCTCCAATTTACAATTTTTTTTAATCATTGAAATACCTGACTGTGTAAGGTTTTTTTACATGTGATTTCTTCAAATGAAAAGGAAAAGCAAGGTCCTGGCTACCTGTGCATCATTACATTTTAAATTTATCCTGTGCAAAATTATCCTTTTAGACTACTATTAATCTAGTCTTTCGGTGTTCTCCCATTTCCACTGGAAGTTATATTATGTGCTTACAGATCCAAACAACTTATAGTGGTGGTGTTTTAAATATTTGTGATGTTTCAATCAGAAATTTTCTACATAAGGTACACCATTTTAATATTGTGTTTGGATGCCTCAGGCTGAAAACAGTAAGAGTATGATAGGGTATGAAGGATTTTAATTCCTTCTACATAATCTGTCTAGTACTCAGAGGTATCCCTATTCTGTAAATCATTGCTTACATTACTTATAACAAGGGGCAGCTGTGATTAGCAAACTCATTTTTCATCTGTTGGATTACTCAAACACAGCAGAGCTTTTATGCCCTCAAATATGTATATTTTTAAAATTACATTCTGTGAAAAAGTAAGTAACAGTTTACGAAGTAAAATATGGATTATCATCATAACATTTGCATTTAAAACAAATATTAAATCTATTCTTTCATGAGGTAACATTTTCATGACAAAAAGGTATCTTGAACCAAATATATTTATTATCTGTGTCATGCTATAACACAGTAAACATCAATAATTTTGATTACTAATGGGAAATCATACCGTGAGCTTCCTCCATCAATTCTGGGTGAGTCGCTATGTCTTGAGAAATCAGCCAGCCTGTAAATGATATTATAGCGCAGTAAGAACACAGGTAATTTCATAATAACCTGCTTAAGTAAGAGCACATAATAGGTACCAATTAGCCATATATCTGAATTTGTTTCTATGGAGTAAGAACAAGGTACTTTGCTATTACAATTCAAATAAAGAAAGAAAAAGGCATATTACAAAGACATGTAGAAAAAGCTATTAGAAGTACTCAGTCATGTTTATGAATAGCAAAAAATGCTTTTTGTATAGCTTTCACATAAAAATATGTTTGCAGGTCCTACTATCAGTAATACTGATCTTAATACAAAGCATTGCAAAAGTATGTAAAAATAAAATGAGCTATAGAAAAATAATGGTAATTCACTTTCAGCTTACTCACAGGTAGTGATTGTTCTTTTAAATAGGAGTCCAGAGAAAACATCTGACCTTGATTATTCTGTTTTATGAATGTAACACATAGAAAATATCTCCCTTATTAGCTATTTAAATTTTAATATTAAAAAATTTTATATCTTATGCCTGTTACTACACACACGTAAACACATAAAGGCATTGATACACGTTTTCATCACTTTTGTATGCCTTACCAGAATTCTCTTGAATGTGGGAAACAAAGATATGTTGTGAATAACATTACCTGTGCACTCAATTTCTGTTTGATGTTAGAAATAACATGACATTTTGCTCACTGTCAGAATATTATAAAAATAGCATGATAACTATTCACAAAAACTTTAAGGAATTCCTGACTAGTGACTTTTCAATTTTAATTTTGTGGTGGTCACATTTCAAAACTCTACCATTATTTTCACTGAATTATTCTTTATCATCTGTTTCTGTGTAGAATAATAAGAATATATTCAGCTCCTACTGAAGTCAGTAAAAATCCCGATTCATACATTAACTGTGTAGCTCCAGTAGAGTGTGATATAAAGGACACGAGATGAAAGATTACACTCTGTAAAACATCATCACCAAGGCAGTGAAAGAGGAATGTAGGTGTTTGAAAGAAGGATCTTTAATTTCTGAAAGGCCAGTTTAGTTGTATAAAATATAGTAAGATGTTGGCAAGTGCTCCCAAGCCTATAAAACAAGGTAAAGGTGCTGTACTAGCATTTTTCTAGTTTTAGATGTATCTTGGGTATTATTACAGGTGGTAAAGAAGAAAACAAGGAAGAAAAAACAAATGAAAACTTCAGCTGTTCGTGCTCCTCTCCACAGGCTGCAGCTCCTGCCAGGAGCCTGCTCCTGCGTGGGCTCTGAATAGGCTGCAGCTTCCTTCAGGGCATGCCCACCTGCTCTGGCGTGGGGTCCTCTACGGGCTGAAGGGGCACAGCCTGCCTCACCATGGGCTTCACGGGAACCTCTGCTCCAGCACATGGGGCACCACCTCCCCCCGCCCCCGCCTTCGTTGACCTTGGTGTCTGCAGGGTGGTTTCTCTCACATTTTTTCTCACTCATCTCTCTCACAGCTGCTGCACATCATTTTTTACCTGTTCTCAGAGGTGCCACCAGTGCCGTGGATCATCTTATCTTTGGGTCCTTTTTGGAGCTAGCTGGAAATGGTTGTGGGGGCCAG
This sequence comes from Falco peregrinus, assembly GCF_023634155.1. Lineage (NCBI taxonomy): Eukaryota > Metazoa > Chordata > Aves > Falconiformes > Falconidae > Falco > Falco peregrinus. Next base: position 29,031,474 of record NC_073727.1, on the reverse strand, counting down.
GGAGAAGTACCCAACCTCTTCTCACAGAGACCATCCCTGCAGCCCTCGTGCTACAAAAACCTGGCCACACCAGTCAGTCATCACATGCAACATATGACATCTATATCTTTTTGGGGGATTTAACTCAAGGTTCTGATTTTATCCTATTTGCCACTATGTTCTGCAACTTCAACTAAAAGTGAGTTGGAGGGGTGTGCAATTACTGTTACTACCTGTATAGGTAAGCCTAGAGTCACTGGGCAGGTTAGAGAAGGTCATTACATCCAGAGAAGACAGATTTTTCAGTCTTGCAAAGCTTCTCTTTTTCTACACAAAACTCCTTGATAAAGGATCAAGACCTCTGGTGCCACGCAAAGAAAAAAGAGGGGAAAAAAGGAAAAAGGAAAAAAAAATATTGCAGATTTATACTACGTGCTATGATAACACAGTTTAATTTCTACTGCTGTACACGTTTCTGTTAGCACAGTATTTAAGATGTTTATTGAGAATAAACTATCTAAAATTACTTATCTATTTATCTTATATAAAACAATAAAAATTTTCTGCATATAATGAAGTCAATTCCAGCTGTGCATAACGGTAGGGTCTTAAAGGGAATAAATTTTAATCCTACTGACAAGCTAATGGTGAAATATTGCATTGGTAACAGGCTCTGAAAAATTTTTTCAGCCAGTGAACATTATCCGAGTTCTTTAACAGACTTGTGTTTCCACATCAGAGTAACAGAGAGACCTCTTTGTTCTGGCAACAGAGTTATCGAACAGTTCCTCAACTAGTGTAGGCAGATTTTTGGTCACAAAATCACCTTGCTATCAGAACTGTTAAATAAAGCATATAAAAACAGACCAAGCACATAGCTGCCAAACGGTAGCTCCTATCCCCATGTTAAAGTCTTTCAAGGACATTCTGAACTAGAAATTATGTCTAAATGTTTGTTTCATTGCCATTGATAGATTTTTTCCATGAATGTGCATAGCCTGTCACTGGATATACATATTCTTTGCTACCTTGTGACACTGAGTTCTGTGGTCCCTTTATGCAGTTTGTTCTGATAGATTTTATCTAATGCTTTTGATTTGTTTAGTTAGGAAGTACAGTAAAAATTCATGCCTCATTTTCCATCTCTATGACATTTATGATTAAAAAAAAGTCTATAAAATGTTCCCCAAGTTGTCTTTGTTCCAGGCTGAAAAATCCTTCCAGGTTTAATCTTTTCTTACTCAGAAGCCACTGTATATTCCTGATCATCCATATCAGCTTTCTGAGATGTTTTATAGTTATACTACATATAATTTGGAATAAAAAAAATCATGATTTCATAAAGTGGCTGAGACACATGCACACTGTACATACCTGCAGTAGTACAATAAACTTTTTAAAAAATATATTATGGACTATAGAGTAGACTGCTTACAGTAGAATACCAAAAAGCTTGCAAAAAGCTTACTAGTCCCTGCTTCTAACGAAAAATGAAGCTAGGAGGCTAGTATTATAATACAGCTATTTACCTGGCAAATCTAGCTGTAGCTTGCAGAGCTGGAGTCTATGTGGTAGAGCTGGGATGAATATTAAAATGTGAGATTCACATTTTTCAGTCCTATTATCATGCAAGCCTAGAATCTCTAGTTGCAAAGTTCAGCTGACCAAGCAGTTGTTGTCAAATAATAAATGCTTAAGTGACCAACCTGTATGTGTGATAGACAAGCTCCACATGACACAGTCATCTGGTAGTGGAAATACAACCCAAATAATTCAGTTCCACCTTGTTTTACCCCGGTGTAAACACATTCAGATGTCTTTTCTCTACATGTTCCTTATAAGCCAACAAAGGGTGGTTAAAGCTAATTCAATTCCTGTTCGATCATTATCACCCAAGTATTAAAATAGGCTTCCATATTTGTCATATTTCAGGTTTTTTAAAAAAAATCAGCTGCAATTGTAGAACTGCTGCATCCCACTCTTTCTTATTTATTCCTAAAGAATACAACACAGAATTGATAGGCACCCTGTTACGTAAAGAAGTGATGGTACTCAAAAAACATTAAAACCTGTCATCTTGTGTCCTTTACAACTTCACAGTTTAAGTTCATTTTCAGGAGGAAGGAAACCACTGATATCTTCAGATTAAAAGAGGATCTCATTGATTGTTTACCTTGAACACAAATCCTTTCCAAAGCAATTAGCAAAATGCAAAAAGTAGTATCAGAAGAAAATTCAATGGCTCTGTTGGAAATGTCACACAAGCTGGTTCATTACTGAACTCTGGCTCATTGATTTTTCACAATGTAAAATGTGATAAAAATGAAGTCATTACATTTTTAAGCATTTGACTTCACTTAATATATGTGATTTTTAATTAGCAAATTAATTTGGATTTTTTTAAGTGTAGTAACTACGTGGAGGAGTATCCAAGTAATTACACAAAATTATTAGTATGATTTAAATTGTACTTCAGTAATTTTTCATGCTAATTAATGTCTTCATGTAGCAAGTCACTTTATCTAGATATGTGTTGTCTATCATGAACAGTCACTCTCCCTGCTGTGCTATTTAGTGCACATCCTGAAGATGAAAGATGAATTAAAGCATAGGTAAAAAAAGATTGAAAACATCTGCAAATTGAAAAAAACACAGAAACCAAAAAAAAAACAAACAACAAACCCCTCCATGTTTAAAGTCCCAAGAATGAAGTTCAATTCTGGGTTAAGAAATGTACATGAATGCATATACATATAGGTTTCTATAGAACAAGAGAGATCTTGAACTTGACTTCTTGTAGTCAGAATCCAACCCAGTCAGCCTCACACAGGCCACCAATTGTTGCAGCACAAACTAGTAGGCTATAACAAGGCTTTACCCTCAGTCAGATTCTACTGTCCACACTGTATCTCCTTCCTTCCTTCAGAGATCAGACCACACTGCTCCTCCTCCAGCCAACCCCACTCCCCCCATCCTCAGGGCTATTTAACCACTTAGTAGGAACAGGCTACAGCTGCACATCGTCCATGTCAATCAACCCACCGCCTCTGAGGCAAGGCCACAGCTGCATGTTATCAGTGCCCATCAACCCACTGCCTTCAGTCCTCCATTGACTGAGTTCCTCCACAGAGCTGAGCACTGTTGTTTGAGACATTCTCAGGTATTGGAGATACATGTGGCAGATACAAGTAGGAACTTTGGGATTTATACAGCTTTCTGGGGACTCAAATGGCATTTCAAACAGCACAAAACATGTAACAGCTTTAACTTACACCCACAGTCGATGCAATCACTGGAATTTAATTGACCAGCTGTGAAACACAGAATCATAGAATATCTTAGGTTGGAAGGGACCCATAAGGAAGGGATCAACGCCATAGTTTAAGCAAATATCTAAACTTTTCTGTGCCTTAGATACCGCAGAAATGTGTTAACTTCCCTCTCCCAAAGTGTGCAGATTTGCCACAGGTTCTGTGCTGTGTCTGCCAACCCTGATGGCAGTAGCAGATACATTAAGCAACTCAAACCCAAAAGTATTAGAAACCAGTATTAGAAACCAGAAACTGCATCCTGCCCCAGGTCTTTTTATTAGCATGAGCTGAGTGGCGGGCTCCACTGACAGCTCTGGCTAGATCTCTGTGGATCCTACTGGGACCTTACACATACAATGCTTATGTAGACACTTCTTTTTAGACACTTAAATTGAGGTGATAATCGTAAACAAAAGTCAGGCCTTTCAATGAGACTAATTCCATTCTGCACTTCTTGCCCAAATTGGAAAAAAAAAAAAAAAAAAAAAAAAGAAAAGAAGTTTAACTCTACTACTTCCCTGCTTTCATTCAGTGTGTTTTAAGCCACTGTCAAGGATCTGAACAGACTTGTAAAGCTTACTTGGAATTATTTGTATTTTGAAGAAACTGTAATAGTTTCCATACTTCATCATTTTAGGCATTCTTCAGTTTTGAAAATATGAAAAAACAAAGACCTTGAACCAATTCAGGAAACTCTTCACTGGAATTTGCTGTATGAAATCTCCCAGTGAAAAGCCCTCTGCAGAAATTATTCACTAAATCTGATAGGCAGCTTCTCTTATGTATGTGATCATTATAAGCACAATAAGCACAAATTTGGAACAAACACAGCTGTAATTCCTCTTTTCTATTTCTCTCTAGTGAGGCCTTCAACAAGGTGGGAAAAATTAAGAATTCATTTTCTGTATCTGTAATAAAGCAGGTTTCATTCCTAAGCGCTCATGATTCAATTTTGACTTACAAGTGTAGGCATCTAACTTATCTGTCACAAAACCAATAGTGCTTAAGATCAAGGCTCAACTACATGGGGATGCAATGAAGAAAATTATTTTGATATGTAAAATCTGTTCTTCTCAGTTTAGGTGTTATGACTTTTTCTGCTTCTGATGGTAGTAGTATTTCTGGCATCCACTAATCACAGAAAAATATTTTACTCACAGTGGTCACCATAGCTAGATTAGGCATGCATAAAAGTTATTCATATATGGCTTTCAGTCAAACATAAAAAAAGAAATGGAGAAAATTATCTGCAGTTTCTTATACCAATAAAGTATCCAGTGGTCTTAAAAACCCAAACAAAATAACCCCCAAACAAATCAACAAAAACCCCACACCACTGTAAAATGACTACTGGAATGTATAGATAGAGAAAAAGTTTAAAATACAAGACTTTGACCATTAACTTTCAAGAATGTTGTTTTTTCTAGTAAAGGTTGGGACATTAACAGTTTGATTATCAGTCATACTGAAAAAAAACCCCGTTGGTGTTATGGGGGACAGCTAGAGGAATATGAGCCACTCCTGTGGCTCCCTCCTGAGAGCCTGTTGCTGGTAGGGTGCACTGGGCTACACCAGGATGCTGAGCTCCATAAGGATTACTGTGTCCAGTGGTGGGCTTGCCAGGTCATTGAATGGATGAGGAGTAACTGAAGAGATTTCAGAGGTTATCAAGTCAGTGTTTAGGGCCTTAACCATAGCCAACAAGGAGAGTTTGAGAATACTAGGTTTAATTTGATGAAGAGGAAGCTAAACGCTAGCTATCTTCAGCATCTGGAAGGAGAGATATAAAGAAGACTGCCAAACTGTTCCCAGCAGTGCTGGAAGCTATCAGAGTGGGCACAGGCTACAAGCTGTAGTTAGGGAGGTTTAGGCTTATCACTGGGAAAACCTCTTAGTTTCTTCAGGTACTGCAGCACTGAAGCCATCTGCCTCTCTCTTCCTGGGGGTTTGCTGGCCTAGTCTAGAAAAAACAAGGGCTGAGCCGAAGGGGTGTTGGTGGTACGTCTGCTTTGAGTGGGAGGCTGGACTAGAAAATCTCAGGAGATTCCTTCCAAACAACATTTCTATCCTTTATGAAAACATCAGATATTTTTTCCTATTCCATTTCCAGATATTAAAATGCTACACTTTGATATTTTAGTATTTGTCTTCCAAATTTTTATTTGTATAAAATAATAATAATGTTGAATAATGATGATTTTATTGATCTATTTGCCACAAATATAAAATCTACTTTTAACAGGACAAAAATATCCATAAGAATATTATTTGCATTTGCCAAAATCAAAATCAAAATATGTCAGCATTTCTGAATAAAAATAATTTGGTTTGTAAATCTAAACCAATGGTGGTTTTGCTTTTGCTTTCCATTGAATCTAGAATACTTACATAAACTATGAAATTTGCCTTTTAAAAAAGGACTGGAATGAATGCCTCCAAACACAGCTATTCTGGAAAGGAAGATTACTGTTCTACTGGCACAAAACTGAATGTTTGATCCAGTCTGGCAACTAAAAGGATTTTGATTCACAAATTCATTATTAAAACACAGAAAACCAAAAATATCATCTGGAAAACTCGGTTATGCAGTTTTTGCATCTTTCATTAAAAAAAAAAAAAAAAAAAAAAAAGATAACAAATGCCTGACTCTGTAGAGTACATTTAAATTGTACAACGTAAAATCTTCCCACAATTTCAGAATGATCCATTTTTACTGTTAGAAATCTACTGAGCTAACAAAGTAATCTTTAAAGAAACTAAAATTAAAGTATGTGCCATATCTGTATATTAAAATGGATGAGAATGAAACACAGAACCATAGAAAAGCCCAGGTTGGAAGGAACTTCGAAAGATCATCTTGTCCAACCTTTCCTGGGAAAGGCAGCCTAGATGAGATGAGCATCCTGTCCAAACACATCTTGAAAACCTCTAGCAAAGGAGACTCTAGAACATCACTGAAGAAGTTGTTCCAGTGATTGATAATTCTTACTGTAAAAAATGTATTTCTAATACCAAGATGGAACCTCTCCCATCCAACTTTTACCCATTGCCCCTTATATTCTTCATGTGGATTTGTTGTGAAAAGAAAACTTCCCTCCTCTTTGTAGCAAACTTTTAAATAAAGAGTTAAAGAAAAGATTGGAATTTTGAAAATAGGGAAAATACAAACAATCATATTGGAAAATATAACAGTACTGTCACAACTGTGCATGCTTTTTTCTGTCTCAGCTCTCTGCCATTTGGAGAGCATCTTCTGAGCACAGAGCAAATTTCTCAGAAATGAGTTAATAACTCATCAATAAAGCAAGTACTTCACAAACTTCACCTAGCAAGAGAAATGTGTTAGAAATTGCTTACTAATTTGATAAGTATAGTTTTTGAAATGAGCATGACCCAAACATCCATGGATTCTGATCTGTGATAAACCAATCTAGTTATGGAAATACTTTTTTCAAAAAAGTTTTCTGGTATTGTGCATTAGAAAGGCATGTGAATAGATAGGATCCAAATATCTCCTTAGATGGAACCTTATACAAAGCAGTCTTGGTTCCCTAAGAAAGTTGAAAGATGTGTGTTTTAAAATACTGGCCATGCACTTTTATATGCTGCCCAGTTACAGGGTTCTTTTGTTTTGTATGGATGACAGTTTACGAGTATTGTAATAGATCCCAAAATTTGCATTAGCTTTGCTTATATTTTTTAAAACTTCCTAATCTTTCCATAAGAAGAAGAGTATGCTTCTTTGTTAAAGTCAATATGGATCTACTTTTTATTAAAAAGACATGTTGCTTTAGTGGCCAAGAGAGATAAAATTGCATATGAATAGGGAAGTCTCCCTTTCTCACTTATTTTAAGTTACAGGTTAAGAAAGGGCAGGCCCACATACACCCAATGTTCTCCATTCCACAGCATCTTTCTTATTCTTCACCTTGTAGATCAGTGTAGTCAGTGAGAAACTGCACTGAGAACAAGAGGCACCGATTCCAGCAATGGCCCCTTCACTTCTTAATAAATACACAGCTGACAGAATAAAAATAAGCTTGATGATTTTATGTTTGATGATCTGCCTAATTTGCTACACCAGCATTTACATTGTCTTCACAGAAACAGTGTCTGAGAACCTTATCTTGTCATTCTCTTTCTGTTTTGAAGGATACAGCAAGAGAATGACAAACAGTTGAATAACCCAAGCTTCGTAAGGTGCACCTATTAACGGTGCCTTGTAATTGAGGCACATGAAATTCCCAACTGTTGGCAAAAGCAGGCTAAGAAACATATGAGCTCAAAATACTGTCATGCTAAATTGTCATGTGTATTTAGTAGACGCCAACAGCTAGAAATGTCACAGATATAAAATCTGTCTCATAAAATAGAAAAGAAAATCTATTTCATAAAGATTTGACCCTTCTGAGCAAACAATTGTTATTACCTCTTCCAACAACAGCTATGTTTTTTTTACAGAGATGGGCAACAAAATCCTCATGATGACTTTAGCATTTTCTGCAGGTGAGGGAGGGAGTTCTGTAGCTCCATTGATACATGATAACTTATTAAGCCATGTTAAACTGATTGCTTCTAACCATTTGCTCACATTTTAATAACATGCATTTGTTCACCAACAGAATGTTGTGTGTAGCTTATGCGTATCAGAAAGTGGATTTAAAACTTAATCATCTGAAGAAGTATGGTCAAACTCATTCAACTCATTTCCAAATACACACACATGCAAATACACACATACATATACAAATATACATACAGTTGTACATACAGTAAAAAGATACTGGTATACTGAAGTAGGTCCAATGGAGGGGCAAAAAATGGTTAGGGGGCTGGAGCACTAGACATGTAATAGCAGGCTGAGAGTCAGGATTGTTCAGCCTGAAAAAAGTGTGCGCTAAGGAAAGATCTTATTGCTCCTCAGCTACCTCATATATCTACAATAAAGTAAGTTGGAGCCAGATGCTCAGGAGTGCAGAGCAATTGAGCAAGAGTCAAAAGTCCTAACTTGCAACAAGGGAAATACCAATGTAAGAAAAAATTAAAATAACAACACTCATCACGTATGGTTAGTCAAACACTGGAATAGGTACCAAGAAAGACTAGAAAGTACTAGAATCTCCACCCTTGGAGGTATTCAGAACTGAACTGGACAAGGGCCTGAAAAACCTCATCTAAGCTGTCTCTACTTTGAGCAGCAGCTTGTACCAGAGACTTCCTGAGGTCCCTTCCAACACACGTTATTCTGTTCCAAATATATAATTACTAATTTCTGAGCAACTGTCCTTCCTTTCATGTTTCCTTCTCTTTTGCCTTTTCTATATTTTTAGCTTAGAATTTAATTTGGGGAGAGGTATCTGAGCTTCGCTATGTTTACTATGTTTGTAACAGCTAATAAAAAAAAGGGTGTTTCACAAAACAGGTCACTTTTTTAATATCCACCCTAAGTTGTCAAATAAGTAAACATTCGTGGTTATCAATGAAACTAGGTCCCCATTAAAGCTGAATGACAGATTGTGGCCTCTTTGGTTCTATAGAAATAAGGTAAGATAACAGAATTAAAGTTGGATGCAGTGATGTTCACCATCTCCCACTTATTGCTGACTTCCAAAAATCAAAGCTTCTCCACTGTGCTAAGATGATATAAGTTTTCACAGCTTGGATGAATATTTGTAACTGGATGATCATATTGCAGCTGGTCTATCGACTCTCATCAATATATTATTCCATGTTTGCCACTGCTGGCTTTTTCATTTTCCACCATACATGTGAAGCTCATATTTTATTAGCCATTTTCTGGCCACTGGTGTAAAAAGCCATAACTTATGTTATTTAATGACATCAGTTCTCTTGCATTTCTATCATTTAGGATCTGTAAGACTTGCCACTGTGCAACAACTAGAAATTACTAATTTTCAATTTCTCAAGAAACCAAGCAGTGAAAAAAAGAAGAAAAAAACCCCAGACATTCCTGTAATTTGTTTGTATTTGGATAGATTGTTATATTACAGAAGAGACTGCTAGTGGATATGACCTAGATTCAAAGTGCAGGGACTCGGCTAAATGGTTTGAAGCATAGTAACAACTTCTGCTATCATTTAATGTTGTCCTGAAATCTACCAGTCCAAATGTTTTAACGACTTTGTACAATTAAGGCTATCACTTTTTCTTTTCTTTTGCAACAACAGCGGAAATTTAACTCACAAAAAATAATTAACAAAATACAAGTCAATGTCTTGTTTACACAAAGATTATTGTTCAAATCAGTTTCTGAAAAGTGATTTTGTGCTTAGCATTTGGAAGAAAACCTCATCATTCTAGAAACTGCAGTACGCAATCCTTTCAAGTAAAATCAGGTTTAAAAATCCACTGCCACTTGCACACCACCTCCTTCTTCTTCCCCTGTCTGTAGTATAATGGTGTTTGGCATCTGAGTGGTGGTACCGCATGGTGATCTGGCTCCGTGTTTAATGGAATAGAGGGCTATTGCTGCCGCAAAGCCCCGGGAGGGAATTCAGCTGGGGCTAAGTTGTATCTTTGTATGTAACAGCTTGATGCTGTTCAATCTCACCACTTCTTCAATTAAAGAATTATTCTGTTAGGATTTTGCCAGTGGCAATGAGGCAGCTGGCAAACGTCTGTTACCCCTGGGTGTTTCCAAATATTGTATCTTCCAGCCCGTGGGATATAGAAAATTGTGTGATTTGATATCATGTCTCAAAACACAGGGTCTGGAAGATGCTAGTGCTGAGACTATATCAAGATGTCAGACAATTAGGTCTTTCTGTTATGTGTGCAGAATAAGTCCCTTAAGTACCGAAAGATGTACTGATGAAAAATAAGGCCAGTACCCATGTGATTGTGGCTAACAAATTACTTACCTTTCCTCGCTGTGTTATTGTGGTAACTCAATCAAATGAAATTCATCAAGTTGGTCAAAATTGAAACACGCATGAAGAACATATGTATTGTTGTGCTGTGACTTTCTTCAGCCATTACCGAGCCCTTTACTGCCATTAATCATTTTAATCTGGTTCTTGAATAACTGGCCATTGACTCTGCCTCTTTGAATTTACAGATTTAATCTTCTAAGGAAAATGACTCCTTCAGGAACTTTAAACCTGAGAAACAATACCTATATTCTCTACTACAGTGATCTCAGAAACGTTTGTGTAAAAGTCTGATTTCCTCTGTGTACCTCCTCCATACCATTAGGAGGAGTCTTACAAGAGTTAGAAGCTTACTTAGTTGTTGCTAAATCCCTTATAGCACTGTTATTGTGGATCTGCCTGATGTAAGACTTCATATACCCAGAATCTGACTCTCTTGGATAACTACTCAGGCTGTCATGGAAATAGACGTTTGCCCTTTTTTATCTCTCCAACTCTGCAGTGGCTGCAAGTGGTTTTCCCTTGCAAATGCAAATGCAAACAAGAGAGCAGACTAATCTGAGCATGTAATGCCAGGGTCATTTTTCTGTAAATGCAAACCTTTGCCTTTGTTATCTGATGAGAGTCAGACTAAGAATATTGGCCTATACAGTCAAGTCCCTGACCTCTGAACATGTAAAACATCATTCTTCAGAGCAACTGTCTAATACTCCAATGTAAGAGGAATACACTTTATCACAGAACCTTTATCTCATCTCACTGAAACATGTGAATGAAATTAATTTTATAATAAACCAGCTTTATATTCTGTCATTATTTGTATTAATGACAAAAGCATTTCTGTTCTGCTACTCAGATTGCCTCAGTCTTGACCAATGGTTTTCACTGACATAGGACATTTACACAATATCCTGAATATTGTATCGTTTGACAGTGAGATACTACTACTGAGTTCTGAGGGTGCTTTAACTGTATAATTCCATGCACTGTGAACATGAGAGTGTTAACTTCAAAAGTAAAGGGATTGAGTAGTACTGACACAACTTCACCAGAAAGTAAAGTGCAGTCCATGTATTTTCTGAGGGAGGCTCTAGATCTTGGCACTGCTGGATAGCAGAAGTGGAGAGCAGAGCCCAAGTTTTCCACAAGGAAGTATGGAAGAGACAGGTAAAGAACTGGGAAAAGTCACAGGTTAGGTTGTGACATTGGGTAACAAACCAACTGAATGTCAGGCTGTGTTTTAGCTACCTCACTACATATTTAAGCAAAGCTCATTACTGTGAGGCATATCCTGGAGATGGAGAGACATTTGCAACATATTACAGCAAGCTATGGCAGGTTGTTGAACTGAATTGCAGTTCAGACAGGGAAGTGGGAATAGATATAATGACTCTTTCCCCTATACTGAATATCAAAACCAGGAAATATGACCACCCACTGAATAGTGTACTCTAATCCTAGCAAAGGCTTCATCTTTGAAATGAGAGTTGGCATTTGACTTCATGAACCTGGTGTAGTTGACAAAGATTATACTGTAAAAGATAAAGACTGTGATCAGAAAAATTGGATGGAAAATAATTTTCCAGAGACTCCTGTTTGAGTTATACTATTCTGTATGTTCCCATTATGAACTACCACAAAGACTAATGGGGGCTAAACACAACCAACAAAACACCAAAAATGTGATCCTTTTGTACTGAACCAGTTACTTATAGTTCCTTCACACCAGAACCATTTGGACAGTATTATTTGTTACTCACATTTCTATGCCTTATAAAGAAATCACAGAAAGCTCAGTTAATAAATTTCCACATGGAAAAGCTGGATTGTTTCACATTTGAAAGCAATCAGATCAAATAGTGGATTTATTAATGTAAAAATCTCTGTCTCCTGACAGTAGGGAGAATAAAACTGCTTCAGTTCTCAAGTTTGTGGCTAGTCCAGTTCCAAAGCACATACATTTGTTTTAAGCAACCTAATTTTTTACAAGTACACTAATTTTGTATTAGCGCAGGTCTCTTAGACATCCACAAGCAGCAAAAAAGAATCTGAAGATACTATAAAGTGTCATGTCTTCTCTTGCCCAACTGAGGTCAATGAAGGATTTAAGATAGAATTGTATAAGAACAGGAGCAGGTAAATTTATTAAAAGTCCCTTAAACTTGTGTGGAAGTGCTATGAGAGAGGTTTGTTTGAACAAACAATTCATCATCCTTCACCTTCTAATGTGACAACTACAAATACAGAAAGTAATGAAAGATGCAGGTGGAGTTTCCTTCTCTGGGATCTCTCCACAAACTCATTGCAGTACAAAGGTATAAAATTGTAAATTATTTAATTAACTTACCTGGCAGAACAATCCGATCCATAGTTGATTCATAAAACCCCATTTATCCCCGATGATTCTTTTCTTTCCATAAAAGGATAAAGTAAATGTGCAGAATGTTATAACCAAAGTGCCTTCACCTAGTTTTTGGAGCTACTACTAGTGTTCAGAGAAAGCAGGATATAATGTTCTAAAAGTTTTCATCTAATGATTGCCAGCCGTTAAATAATTTTGATTCCCAAATCAAAAATGTCAGCTAACATTATTTATTATTATGAATTACCTGTGCAGTAAGAATACACCTTGATCCCCTCCAGCTTCAGCTCTCCTTTGCCATGGGAAGCACACACAAGGTCATAAACTGCTGCCTCTGGCAGAGATTGCTAATACTTTAGCCAACTTGCTCACTGGTTCACTGCATAGTGTGTGCCAAATGAAGACAAGATCTCAAAGTTCAGTGCCCTGTATCTTGGGTATTTCTATCTCTTTTTCACTGTATTAAAAAATATGAGTAGCAACAGATACAACTATGGCATTCATTTCCTCAGGATTTTCTACCAACTGTAATCTATGGTAATCATAAATGAAGGCCAGACAACAATCTCCTGCAAGATGCCAGATCCTGAATAACTTAAACCTATTGGAAGGGTCAGTAAGAAAGTAGGCAAGACAGTGATAAGAAGCATATCTACAAATGGAAGGAGGTTATGATTGAAAAGTTTGAAATTTCTACCTTATACAAATTGCAATAAGAATATGGTATGTGAGTATAATTTGAATTAATAGGCATACTCTTAGGGGTCCTTGTCAATTTGTGATAAGTTTAAAGTGCTTGAGTGACATCATAAAGTGCCAATGGAGGAAATACAACAAGAATTATGTGAGTTAATTAAGAACAGAATTGGATAAAGATCTCCAGAGTGCAAAAATACTCTTATCAACAATCTTCCTTCCTTTTCAACCCCTGGAAAATTTCTAGTTTTCACTTCCAACCTTAAAAACATTCAGCATAGATGAAAGGTAGGAGCTGCATACTGAAAAGTACCACTTTGAGATTTTCACATCTTAGAGTGATTGTCCTATAGCCTTTATCACACCATGGCATTAAGCCATTCCAAACAAATTAAAAGGGAGAACCTTATATCCAACTAGGCTGGAAATAAATTAGAGTTTGAAAGAAAATTAATAAAAAAAGAGTTGGCTATATGGGTTTTGTGCTATTTCATTTGCAAATAAGGATATTTTTATCAGATGCCTCAAACATGGCTTTGCAGCTCAGTGCGTATGATGAAAATAACACTCCTTTCCCACCAGTTGCCCTCAAAAGCTCCTCTATACATAGCAAGCAGTTAATTATTCTGAACTCATGTCTAGCATTAGATTTGACACTCTAAAAAATACAGTTTGTATATATAATAGCAAATAAATGTGTTCTCTGTTTAAAAGACAAGCTATATGAAACAGAAACACTAACAAAATCAATGTTGGAAGAGATCCGAGAACAAAATTCATATTTAATCAAAGTATGATTACTGGGAAGGATTAACCAGCTCTGGGAAAACAACAGGAAAAGAACATATGCTTCTTGTTGTAGCTCCCTCTGAAAGGACAGAGCGCCAAATATTTCAGTTTAGAAACTGCAGTAAGCGTCACTAACACTTGGGCACATCTTTAACTTCATGATAGATAACATCTTGTAATACATGGGAACTGTACTCTCTTGCTATATTTATGAAGCTAATGAAAGGATGCCTTTTTTCAGAAAGGAAGCTTCTTTCTTGCTTTCTACCCTTTCCTCCCACTGCATGCCACACAGTTGACAAATGTAACATTTGCTCTTTTGCATGTTATCATGATAATTTCACAAAAAGCCAAGTGACAGAAGCACAGAAATTGGCCTAGTCTGTGTTATTGCTGCCAGAGAGTGAAAAATAAAGAGCAAACAATCCCTATCTTGAGTCACTGGGTATGTAGAATTTCAGTTCAGAGAAAGGCCTCTTATTATCTGACCTTGGCAGAAAGGGCCGTTGGTAAGTGGATGCTGGAGATCATTCCACTCAGAGCAACAGTAGCTTCGAAGCTCTAACAAGATTTACCATATACTCTATGATGAATGTGTTTGAAAAAGGTCAAGAAAACAATGACAGGTTTATTGTTTTGTCTTATTGCTTTTTATTTCATCTGCTCTTTTATCTCCATATGGCGACCTTTCACAGAAACCTAAAACATATTAAAAAAAAAAAAGGCAAAAAAAGAAGCTTGTATTGAATTTAAACCTGAAACTCCCATGGAGCTTGAACTCCTTTTCCTTGATGATTAAATCCCACTTCCAATATGCTTAGTATGATTTTTCCACCTTTTTTCATTTCTTTTCTTTTCCTTTCCTTTTTTTTTTTTTATTTTTCATTTTTTTAAACTAAAACAAATGAATTACAGAGATGAAGTAGAAACTAATGGACATTTAGAGTGGATTTTTTTTTAATTGATAAAAGTTATGAAAATGAGAGTTTCACTGTGTTTATTGGTCCATTTTTACACATGGATTTGTGACATTGAGATTTTCTTGACTGAGAAACATGTCCATGCAGACAAATGCAAATACTAAAGGAAATTTAATTCATTTTGCCTGCCCTGAAAATCCCTTTTTCATAACTAAAACATGTTCCTTTCACGAGAAGAATCATTGTTCAAAGGCAGGTTTAAGTGTCCCCAGAGCACAAGAGTTTTTGCTTCTTGCATCAGCTTGCTTTCTTTGTGTCTGGGGAAGAGAGTACACCTCCCTTCCAGGCATGACTGTTTCAATATGACCATCAATGTGATTTATCTCTAGCTTCATAACTCCAGTCATTCTATTGTTGCACAGTGAAATATCACTCCTAGGAACTCTTCTAGCTACACTCTTCAGGTCTCTGGAATTTTAAGAGCTGATGAAGGATGGTGTTACTTAGCCTGCATGCTGCCGGTTTGCCAGATGTGTCTCCTTGTTACAGTTCCCTTGGTACCCTTCTGGTCAAGAAAGAGTGTTAATCCTTTTAGCTTGGTCAAATTCCAGTTCAGGGAGCTCCATTCTGTCTATATCAACTCCCCCCAGTTTAATAAGAATACCTGAGGATTTTGTAAGTTTGTTTTTCTGTTTCTCATATAAACAGTCATGCAGTATTCTTTCTTAGTGTGATGTTTTGTAATTAATCTGAAAGTGCACCATACAATAATAAGTCAAGGTAAAAATGTTGGTGTGAATTCAAATTCAAGATTTTAATGCCTTGAAATTACCAGTTTGTAAAACATGTAGGGCTTGAAAGCACTATGTAAACACGGGGTTATTATCACACTTTTTTCAGAAGAAAAAAAAAAAGAGTGGGAATTACTTCACTAGTTCCATTCACATGAGCTGTTAATGGAAATACAGAGCAATTTCAAACATATGCAAGATGAAAATTGAATAATATACCCACAAGAATGACCCCATGCTATTTTGCAAAGAAGATTCATAGATAATAAAATTAGGTGCAGTAACAGCAACCTGATAATCAGTAATTTTTAAGAAGGCATAAACAAATAAGTGTAGATATAAAAGCAGATCATATTCAAAAATTTCTTCTGAAAAATTGTACTTTTTTATATTAAACAAGTTCAGTTTAAGTTTTCCCAGGAATATTGTCAGAATCCAAACTCACTTTTGCTTTTCTTCTTTTATGTGATGTTTTTGGTTCTGTTTACATGAACTCTGCCTACTATTCTTTTTTCTTTTACTAGGGAATTTACAGAGCAATCTCACACAAACTAACATATGATTTTGATAATTCTATAATAATTTGTGGCTACTTTCATGTATATAAAGATGTTCTGCAATTCCAACATTGCATTTATTGATTCTTACACTTAATATTGTTATGATTGCTAAAGGTCATCTGTGTCTTTCTTTACCACCTGGATAAAATGTATAATTAGTTTTATTATCAAGAAAACAGAATTCAGGGGTGGTTTTGTTTTGGTTTGGTTTGGTTTGGTTTGGTTTTTTGTTTTTTTTTTTTTTGGGGGGGGGGCTTTGGAAAGGTCTTGAGGAAGATTACCTGCCCGTTATTGGTAACTTCTTTAAGCAATTGTTCTACATTTATAATATAAAGTTCACAATGTCATGATTTCTTTATCTCCAATTTCCAAATAAGCAATTCTAGCAGTTCTGGAGAAAATACTGACAGTATCTGAGCTTATTGATGTTCAATTTCAACTCGTGTACTTTTACTTCAGATTTACAAATTAAACCTTTCTAGAATAGAAGACTTGCATCTTGTGGCTACTTTATTCAAAGCAGCAGAAGTCAGGGTGTGGAAGTGGGAGAAAAGCCTGTCCTCCATGTGTCATAATACAAGCATTGCATATTCTTGAAATGGTTGTTTGGGAATGGCAGTAATTAAGGTATAATGAAACAGAAGGGTGTGAATGTACGACATAACTAGTGGGGAAGTGTAGCTGGGAGACAGCCTTGGCCACCCAAAGGTGCAGAAGGAGCAAGAACTCTGCTATGATTTCCTGTGAAAATATCTGAAACCACTCAAGTAAAACAGATTACTGTTGCCACCAAGGAGTCTTTATCAGTTTTTCTTAAAGACTCATCTGTGATAGGCTGAGCCCAGAAAGTCATGATGAAAGCAACAGCATCACATTTGTTTCCAGACATTTTGAACAAGCTCTTTTTTAAATTCATATTTATATACCTATATTTTATTTTTGGTAAACAGTTTTCACTTTCCCAGATGTCTTGGCTGTGAAACTCGGTTGGCTAAATTGAGCTCCAAGAAAGCGAACACTAGCTCCTCAAAATCTCTAAAGCTTTTTCAAGCACCCTCAGCTAACCTCATTTATATCAATCCTAATTAAAAACAGAACAGCTTTGTTGCTCATCCTCCTTTTCCATACTTACCGATAGATGAATAACAAAAATGCAGATGAGTATCTTCCAGTCAGTACATCATACCATCAGTCTAGTGGATGTTTACTTGATCACAGTAGAAATTACGTTTGTAACCTTGGTATTCAAATATTAGAGAAGGCCATATACTTATAGTCCTTTATTTAACTGAAATCCATATGTCTGTCTTAAAGACTAAAATATTCTCCCTTGAACATTTATTATGTGGATAACTCTTTTACACCAGTGCAACATCTCATGGTCATAATTTTTTTATACCAAAATACTGGAAAAAAACTTTCAGGACTATCAAAGTTATGGGCTAGGAAAAGAAGATGTGAAAAAACCAGAATTAAAAATAGCAATGAAGCTAAGACAATCTTGGTAACACTGACATTTTTCTGTTCTTCCATATAATTACATAGACTTTGAAAAACATTCCCACAAATAATTAACAGATACATACGCAGAAAGAGAATTTGTTTTTTTCTCTTTAGGATGAGTGTAAGTCTAAGATCCCATCTCATAACTCTAATTCATATGTAGACTGCACCTGTTTGCCAGATAAAAGATTTCTGATTACACTCTTTGCTCTTTCACACTGAATCATTAACCTATAGGAGTACACAATGAAGAAGCAGAAAAACACATACCTAGCTCTGCAGCTTGTGACTGGAATTTCATTCCCTGTTTGCTGGAGGCACTTTTACATACAAAGGTTAAATCAAATGGAAAAGTCTAGTAGCAATCTGACTACAGAAGTTTTGACAGTGATCCAACATTTTGGTTACTCATTTTGTCATAAAATTCCTGCTCTGCTTTTCATTTGATTGACTCATTTGATTGCCTTTCATTTGATTGTCTTATGCTGCTCCTCTCTAGTCCAGTAATTTAGACAATTAATTTTATATTTCAAATAAACTTTATATAAATAAATGTACCTGAATTTCTTATAAGCTTCTTAAATTTTTTAACATCAATCCATGACTTAATATTTGGGGACAGCTTACAGTGTTAGCAGACTGACTCCTTTTACTTTATCTCACTGCTAGAAATAAACAAATGCAGTCTGCCCTGCTCAGTATCATTTAAAATTTGCTTCACTCTTTCACACAGGGAAAAAGGAACAAATATTGTAACAGAAAAGACTGAACCCTCTTACACACTGTAGACTCAGTAGCCTTTGCAGGAGAGTAGCAGATAAGGATTTGCTATTTTATTTCACTAATTTAATATGAAATGGTCTAATTTTGAAAATCTTATGCATATAATTTTTCTTATTATTCATGTAGACTCACTGACTTCATTAGAAATAGAGAGGATCAGTAAAGAACTACGAGAGGCAAGTCGACTTTTATATAGAAAAATTAACAAGTGCAAATTGAAACATATTTCTATTATAAGAAAAAAATATCTTTTAAAAATATTGTCACTAATTTTATATGACTTTCTAGCTAAATATTGAAATGTGTGGGTTTTTTTCCTAGAATAGGTAAAGTTTAAAATATGAAACAGCAAATGTAGGAACATAGGGTAATTATTATTTGGTTAACAGATCTTTTGAATACTATCTCTTCCTGCAAACACTTAAGTCTTTCCTTTTACTTGATTCCACTCCCTATGATTTACTGAATGTTTGTGTATATACAAATGAAAATGCAACATTTTTTCAGTGATAAATGCAAAGATAGTCCTAATATAGTCTGATGACTCCCATGCCAATCTGCACCCTACCTTTCGGAAAATATCGGGCTAAAGTATGAGGTAAAAATTATCCAGTGAGATTGTAATTTACATCAATTTACAGGTTCTCTGGGCAATATGCAATGCAATACCTAGATCAAATAAGCAGTACGGTAAGTCAGCCAGAACTTTCACGGTATAAGAAAGTATTTTTCTGATACTTGATGAAGTATCTTGCAGGAAATGGACCATATTAGTTGAGAAGGTAAGCCAGTTTTATGCAAAAGTTAGGATGTAGAATAAAAATTCCTTCATAACAGTAGATAAACCAGAAGAAAAACCTGAGACTAATATGGTAGTTTAATATTGTGGAAAATGCATTACACACAGTGAAATAGGTATGATGGGAAAGTGAAGAAGCGTAGAAAACTTTCTGCTCTGAAGCTGAAGGCAATCAGGCATAAAGATTTTTCTGTCACACAGTATATTTTTTTACTGTCAGGTAGCAGATTATTCAATATACAACATGATATTTTGTACATAAACTTTAATTTGTTAGGAATGTCAGTAGTTTGAAGTGGAGATGACCCTCCCCTATCTTCGCTGAGCAGTTTAGTTCCTGAGAGTAAAGCCTTAGAAGTGTTACTGCGGTTCTCTCACACCTTGGTGTAATGCCTTTTAAGTTCATTTTCAGGTGGTCTGCCCTGTGGTACAGATTGTTTATTGAAAAGATAAAATTCTACAGTCTTTGAGCTCATATAAAGGAAAGAGATTTCTTGCCTGTATACTATTCTCCACTGGCTCACTCTGTTTTGCTCAGGTGATGGATGTGCGTATAGTTTGTACTGAAAGCAAGTAAGTTTTTGCTAATTCACAGAAGTACCCATTAGCTTCCTGGTAGTGCAGATTAACATTAAAATTAGTCATTTGAAATGAAACTCAGAAATCTTTGAAATAAATGGTAACTTCCATTGCTATTAGCTGAGTCGGGTCTTCAAACTTCTTAGAACAACTCCTGGGCCAAGCTTACACTTTAGGTATGACCTTTCACTGTACTCCTTCTTTCTATAAATGAGCCTTGGTGCACAAATTCTTCATGCTGAAATATGAAACATATACACACTGTGGACTAATAGGGTTTTAAATCCTCCTATTCCTTAGTCTCATCAAGGTATATTAGTATTTTATTTCTATCTGGAACAGAGTATCTAGAAACAATGATAACTGGACATCTCTAGCAAGTAAATTGAGGCTTTGGGTTTTTTTAACATTTCAGAAATTTTGCTGGAGTTGTCTCAGGATAGGCCCATACAATCTTACTAGCAAGAGCATTGACTGATAACTCTGGGCTCCCATTACAAAATCCTGAGATTTAAACTTTTCTTCCTCATTCTCTAGACTAGAAGGATGCTAGCCATTAATTTTTCTCTCTCTCTCCCTCCACATAACCAGCTGGTGTGACAGAGGAGATGGACTTGCTATGAAGATTAATTTATGTTATCTCGTACTTGGGTAATAGATTAATAGAGTTTTTCTGGATATAAATCAGGGTATTTCACCACATTCCCTAACTAGTCTAATTTAATCTCTGGGAAGCTTGGATTGTATAGCCTTTGCCTCAGTTTAATTTCAGAAAGGCCCTGTAATATTCATAGAAACATGTAAGTGCCAGATCTGACTTATGATCTATACCTGTGATATAGGCTTCTAAATCCTGTGTCAGTTCCAAAACAGATGGCTCACTCTTTTCACTCTTACTCCTTCCAACACTCGTGCAGAACATTCATTTACTTGAATGATGAGCCCTCTATAGTTCTTCTTAAGGCTTAATTCTCCCTGGCTGTAGATTTTTAAGTTTAATGAAGAGATGGATCATAGTCAAGAAAGATCCAGTTGGGAAGCTGCTAACTTTTTTCATCTGATGCAATAAAGTGAAACCCTGTGATTCAGCGAGGGTAATTTTAGTGGGAGAAAAGAAATATTATAGGTGAAGAAAACAATTTGAAATAAACAGGCAAATGGTTCTTGAGATGGTTCAGTTGCTTTCTTTTCCATCTTTTCTGCTTTTTCCACATTTTTCAAGTTAAATATTTATTCATGCTTTACCACTAACTTATTTTTGTATTTATCCAAATAAAAATCTTTGTTGGATGTCAGTAGTTTGGTCAACAACAAATATTTCTTTTAAAATATATCCATTTATCATATAAAATGTTTGCAGTAAGAAAAATAAAGGTTCTCTAAACTACTTCTAGATTCACACCTGAAAACCTCCTCAGGTTTATAAATTATAAATTCATTCTTGGACTTATTTATAGTATTGGTACATATGATATAAATGATGTGCAGATTTGCTGCTGATTATTCTTAAGGATTGATAGCTGTTTTATAGAAATTCTTTTCTTAAATGCAAGTACTCAGTTACATTCTAACTTCAGGCATAAAGAAATAACTCTGAGCAGCTAGTGACTGTAGGAAAAGGAGATACAGAAATGATAGCAGAGAAAGCATCTAGTCCTCAGCAACCAGAAAGCAAAATAGGTTATGGAAAAACATATGATAAATTATCTGCATTCTGACTTTCAGCCCTTTGAGAAAAAAAATTTTCTTCTTCTGAAATGCAGAGCTTTTCAGCTGTACTTGCATGAAATATGTTGACAACAAGTGATCATCTGGGTTATTCACTTTGCGTTGCTTAATGTCATGTTGTATCATACGCAAATGTGACAGTCTAATCATAATGGAAAGTAATGTTAAACCACTTACAAAAGAACTCAGAAATACAATAAGACAGTGGAGCTAGTATAAATAGGAAGCAGAAGCTCAGTTAGGCTTGGAGAAAGAATATGAACTATTTCCATGGGGTGTTAGTTCTCATTTGAAATGGTTCCATTTTATCCATACTTGCAGCACTTAAGTCTTGCAACAAGAGTTTACAGAAGGCAAGCTTCCAGAAAATAAGTATGAATTACACTGTTTCCACTGGGACTTGGAATGACACCATTATGATCATTCAGTATTCACAAAAACCTTTGCAACACTGGGACTTCAAATACTGACACCAAATATCCTTGTGCAATCTCCCAATCAAGAAACAGAAAAAATTATTGAACCAACACTAAACATCTTCATATTTACTTCTATCTATTCTCTCATGTAGAACTCAAAATATAAAAGGAATTGTCTTGCACACATTCAATTAATATTTTTAGGAAACCGTGATCCACTTGCAGATATTATATTAGCCTTAAATAAGTTACACATGTCAAATGAGTTGTTCATTGTAAACTACTCACTCACCTCTGCAGTTAGCAAAACTAATATCAAATTCAAAAGGACATATTTTTCCAAACATGTCAACAATTCACAGGCACAAACCATAGAATCTATGCTCACCTCTAATCAGGAGTCATTAATGCTAGGTCAAAAATGGTAAATGAGATTGGCAAAATTATAGGCTTAATAATAAGTATGATATTATTATGGGTGATTTTTACCTTAATTAGTTTTGAAAATTAATTGGGTGGTAACAAAAGCTAGCAAAAAGCATTTAATTTATATAAGACAATTAAAACTCCCAGAAGACTTGTGGCTGATAGTATTAACCAATGTTTGAAAGATTAAATTTTAGTTTCAGAACCTGAATAATTTTGTAATATGCAGGTGAATCACTTTCTTCTGCTAGTAACAAGCTTAATGCTCACAGTCAATAGATGATCTGATGTTCACCCTCATTACTAAATTTCTTATTTTATATTTTATTCTATTTTGTAAGTTTGGCACAGTTTCATTTTATAGCTATCATTATTTTTTCTAAAAAAAGACAGTATACCAAACATGATTTTTTCATTCAATATTTTGACAATGACATAAAGAAGTATTATTTTCACATCAAATATTATAAATCATTAAAGAAACTTTCTATTGTTTCCTGAGTTTCTCTTTCCGGGGGAATTTTTTCCAGAATATGAATGAAGGAGTGTTTTCCTTTATTTTGAAAGCTATTGCATTTATAATCGGCTTTGTATTATTCATTTTGGAAATGCAGCTTGTTGTCAGCTTTATGCATCTGCAGTGATGTATATTATCTAAACATGATTGTTGTTATTGATTTTTGAACTCTGAGATTGTTATTATCAGTAAGAATCCAGTTATGTTTATGGTAGTAGTAGACGAGCTGCAGCACTGACCATAGAGAGTTTCACAAAGGTAATACTAAGTGGTCTGCAATCGAGTAATGTTCAAACCTAGGTAAGCAGAGCCTTCTCAGAAGATAGGCAAAATAGTGTACACTACTTTTTGTCTCATAATTTACTGGATGTCCCCTAGCACAGCTATACTCACTGACTTCCTAAATAGAAAATACTGTCCTGCAGTCATATGGTTTGGCATCCATAGTAAACCTGAAAGTGTATACACATTGTGTGAGGTAGAATATAGATGAAGTTTAGATGTGTGTAAGCAATACAGCAAATCAGACTGCCACATTATATAAAAAGCTCTCTAGTTACCTACTTGGAAAGTTCAGGAAAGTGTGTTCAAGAGATCCACTTTTACAGAACTAGAGAATTAATATGAACTGTATTTTATGTATGTATTTACTGAATATTATGTATATTAATATAATATAAATATATGTATTTTATGTATGTATTTTCTTTCTAAGAATTTCTAGGACTTGATCTAGTGACCATGTGGAGAATCAAGAGGACTGCGTTAGTATAAAGTATAGCCATGGAAAGTTCTGCAAGAAGAAGCAATGCCCAGCTTTTGTGTGTCTGCCACTAACATATCCATATGCAAGGACAGTGCTTCCTGGCCTCTTCAGAGTCTGAAGAAGCTTGAATCCATGACTTGCACATCAGGAGATTGCTCTAGTTATCATGTTATGGAGATTCTTGAATAGAGCTCTCATCCACCCCATTAAAATAAGGCCATGGTGTAGTCTAAGAGGCAAGAATCAATGGAGTTCAAAAGCAGCAAAAAAGGAACTCAAAACATGGTTTGAAAGCTCTGATTTGAATACCACTTCAACCCCTCCCCTCTTCACCCTCCTACCCTCTCCCCCCCACACCCACACCCCCAGTTATTTATTATGTACTTCATATTAAGCTGTGACAACATTAGCCTTGAAAATAAAGGCACAAGAAGGCATGAGGTTTATAAATACAAATCAGAAAAGGCTCATATCAACCTGCCATAGTAGGTAGAACTGGCTTTTAGCACATACGAAAGACTGAAAATAAAATGTATGCAGCATACATAAATCTTCCTATATGTGGTGAAAACACAAAGGAGTTAACAAGAAGTAAAAAAGACAGCTACAGCCCCTACAAGAATGGTAACAAAGGAAAAACAGACAGAGACAAATTACCCTGCCTTTTCTCCCCTGGTTAAGGATTCCACCCCTAACTAATGCCATTATTTATCTGCTGGATCCACCCTTATATCTTACATAGCTCTGCTTTTTGATTTGTCATTCACCACATCTTGCTGCTGCAAACTCAGCTTCCACAGGTAAAGGATTATCTTTTATTGTATCATTTGGTTATGCAAACTGGAATTTTAAAGTTGAATGTGTCTGTGTGTTTCAAGCCCCAGCCTTCCCACATCACAAGGTGATCAATAATGCAGCAATGAGTCAGAGCTAATGACTTAACAGACAACTGCATAGAGAGACATTCCTGAGGAATGAAACATGTTTTTCCAAATTACTCTTCAGCCATCCATAGATGTTGTCCTGGAGTCCCATGAGACTACCAAGAAAGGTAACTAATTGAGAGAAACAAGTCCAATATAAGTAAACTCACATTTGTATTAATGGATAAGCAGTATCAAAATATTTAGAAATCCAAAAATGAAAAAAAAACCTGAAACCACTGAACTTGGCTGCATGAAAGTCTGCACTACCCAGTGGACCCCCCAGTGGGCTATTCTACAAAATAATGCAGGGGAGAGGGAGGGAACCAAACCACCAAACCACCAACAGATAGAAAACAATCATTCATTTTCCCTCAGCAAATGATCTTTCTTCAAGACCAGATTGCTATGCCTCAAAATAATTTGACTGTTTGCATTATATCTTGTGATTGCATCTTTGAACTGAATAAATAGCTTTGATTTTGTCTTCCAATATAGAGTTTATTCAAATTTATTTAAAGTTGTTTAAAAATCAGGTTGTATATTTCTAACTACATATTTTCTGACCAGACTTTAAAATCTACAAATATATCCCTCAACAAAAGAGCCTTTATTCTAAAGATAGTTTGCCTTGCTCATTCATATGGGAAGTATAAAAGCAGTTCTTTTCATCCTTACTTCTGAAAGAAAAAAAGGAAATCCAAGTCAGAAAGAAAGAAAGAAGAAAAATTATGTAAAACCTGAGATTTTATGTTTCAGTAAAATTTCTAGGTTTTGAGTTTAGAGCAGGTCTGAGAAATAGCAAACTAGCTGAGCTTTTATCAATTCACTGTGAATGTTTGTTTTCAAGCTTCCACAGCCTTTCATTGAAATCTATGACAAGCTTTTTATGTCTAAAGAAATTTTAAACACTTCTGAAATTCCCTGAACAACTGAAAGATCTCATCAAAAGGTATTAGTGTAGTCGGTAGAAGATTCTGAAGAATTATGATTTTTTTTGTTTGTTTGTTGTGGTGTTTTTTGGGTGTTTTGCTTGGTTTTTTGTGGGTGTGGGTGTGGGGTTCATTGTTGTTTGTTTGTTTTTTTTCTTTCCATGCAGGGATTGCAGCTTCCCTCTTTCTCTGTCTTTCATTGTCATATAAGGTTTGGGCTTGTCTGCTTTCGGTCTGGACAATCCCTGAAATGATTCCAGTTCATTCTGTTGCAAAATGTTCATCAAAAAGGTGATTTAACTCTTCTTCATTCTTCCTGACCAATATCTGAACCTTTGTGCTGCACTCAGAATAACTGAGATTACAGAAAAGGAAAAAAAAAATCTCTGGAATGCCTCTGCTATTGTTTGTATTGTTTGTACTCCCAGATGGAAATGGAAAAATGTGTCATTAAAGAAGAAATTATGTCTCCTGTAAGTACTTCTGGTTCATTTACTATCTTTTGTCGTTACATTATTTGCGCTACGTGTTTTATTTTGCCCAAACGCAGGTGCGTTACTGTTCCGTTTCCGACTTCTTTCGCAGCCGGCTGCCCAGCACGGTGTGGGGAGCGCGTGAATCAGCACCATGGACAGAGCCAGCCCCCCCCCCGCGTCCCCCGCGTCCCCCGCGTCCCCCCGCCGCCCAGCCCAGAGCCCAGCCGCCTCATGGCCAGGGGAAGCGGGACACCCAGGACACGGGCCCCGGCGCTCCAGGGCTGCTCGCACTAGAAGGTGCAGTTTGACTGCTCTGCCCAGGCACCAACCCTCGAGCAATCTGAAAAAGATAATGTTTTTGAACGCGGCCTGTCAAATCCGCCAGCAGGTTTAAAACCAGGCGCGCGCAGGCAACAGAGCACACAGGCAGTGCAAGGCAGTAGCATGGTTGCTAGGTTTGTGTCCTTAGGAAACTTGAGAACTTCATTATTAATAAAGAAAAATGTTACTGCTGTAATAATAAAAGAAACCCAGAACGTGAATGGAAGTTTATGAATTTTCTCAGGTTTTTGGTAATAAAAAATTAATTGAATGGCAGCATAGTCAAGTGGTGTATCAAATTCATGCTGATTTCTGCTCAGAAAAAGGCAGAGGTCAAAGCCAAAGTTCAGTAACTCACTGCTCGGGTAAACTGAGTCTGTCTAGTTTCAGGAAAAAAAAATAGTAATTTTGCTGGTTTTGGCTATTAATTTTCTTCATAGTAGCTAGTATAGGGCTGTGTTTTGGATTTGTGATAGAAACAGTGTTGATAATGCAGGGATGTTTTAGCTATGGCTGAGCAGTACTTGCACAGAGCCAAGGCCTTTTCGGCTCCTCACCCCACTCCACCAGCGGGTAGGCTGGGGTCTGCACAATAAGCTGGGAGGGACACAACTGAGACAGTTAACCTCAACTGACCAAAGGGATATTCCAGACTGTATGACATCATGCTCAGCAATAAACTAAGGGGAAGGTTGGCTGTAGGGGCTGCTGCTCAGTCATTTGGTGGTGAGCAATTGTTTTAATTTACATCACTTGTTTTTCTTGTGTTTTATTTCTCTCTCTTTTCTAGTTTATTTTTCATTAATATTTGTTATTGTTGTTGTTATTATTATTATATTTTAGTTATTAAACTGTTCTATAACTCACAAGTTCTCTCACTTTCACCCTTCCAATCCTCTTCCCTCTATCCTGTTGGAGGGGAAGTAAGTGAGTGGCTGTGTGGTGCTTAGCTGCCAGCTGGGGTTGAACCATGACAATCCTAAAAAAAGGTTCAAAGGTTCATGGATCAATACACAACAGAACTTGTCAGTCATGTCTGAATGAGGTAGAACACTAATTTGGATCTCACCATTTATTCTCGATCTCTAAGTATGTATTGTGAGTTACTGTGTGCCAAAACTTAATTTTTCAATAATATTTTTTCAAAAGTTATAATGAAAAAAAACACAAACCAACCTGAATGTAAAAAAAATGTGGAAGAAGTAGAAATAAAACCCTACCAACGTTATGTATTCAAAGACAAATACCTTCATCCACACCATTTTATTACTATACCTTCCACGATTATGGATGTGTTTGTGTACAGAGATGCACACAGCTCTGTGCATTTACGTGATTCTAGCATGAAAGTCATGGACATTGTTCATGTATTCCTGAGGACATGGGACTACCAGAGGTTTCAGCTGTGTCTTTTTCTGAAACATGTATATCACAGGCTAAAATACATTTGATCTGAAGATTAGCTAGATAGTAGATAATTCAGAATACAGAAAACTGAGAACAAATAAAGGAGACATAATGAAACAATAGTCTTCCACTTCTCTCTGCCTGCTCTGTCTTGTCTGTCAGGCCTGTTCTCATTCCAATAATTCCAGGTTGCTATAAACCCTACACCATCTCTTCTGTGTTCCTAGGGAAAACCTTGCTCTTTTGATCATCTCTCAGGCCTGGCCTTTCAGATGTCTTCTAGTCTATTATACCTTTACTGCTTTGTCTCCCTAACTCTTGTTTCTGACCCATCTTTTGATTTTCCAGAAAACTCCTGTTCCCAGGTAACACCAGTCTGGACTGCCATCCCAATTCTCTCCTTGCCCAAGAATTCACCAGCTAGCAGAAGACAAACAATAATCTTCTTTTCTACTTCCCCCCCCCCCCCCCCCCCCCCCCCCTCTTTTTGAAGGCCATAGCACAGGTAAGAGACAAGCAAACCCAAACTCCTATCAATCATATATCTTCTCATCTTTTGTCTTTTCATGAAAAAGGGTTTACATACATTGCAATGACTGCATAAACCTTGTTGTGCACCCATGTGCATGTTCAAAGTGTCATTCTTCTATTTCTTTTACTTCCACTTCTATCCAATTAATCTGAGAAGACATAAACCAGAACAGAATGTAATTCAGAATGTCACATATTTCACAGGTAAGTTTCAAGCTATATGTAAATCAAATGTTATTGTTTTCCAAGTGCTGTCAAAAGATGTTAGCCTAATTTGATCAACAGTAGTAAAAACATTGACAGCTTCTTTAAGGATGTTCCTGGAAAGTTATGAAAGCTGTATTCAGTATTTCATCTTATGTTAAAGACAAATCAAATGCAGAGTATCTCTCATTTGATCATCTTTCCAACATTAGTAAAATTACATGCCTTCTTACACCTTCACCATGCCACTGATGAGTTACACTGGCCCCTTTTAAAGACTATAAACATTGGTAGCAAAGGAAAAGGCAACTATTATAAAATAAAAAAAATATTGTCAATAATGTATAATAAAATTTTATGTTTAAATTTAATATTGTATAATATTTTATGACAAAAGGTTAAATTTTATAGTATTATATTGTTAAAATATATAAATATTTTCTTTACCTCTATGATTCTTCATTACATGGATAAACACCCTTATTGAACACCATTATTGATTATTTTTATTTAATAAATAAAAGCCAAATTAATATGGTCAAGAAGTACTTTTGCTAAAAGATGCTGTTCACTGTATCTCTCATAGTAAAAGTTCATACTGTGGTGCTCAGGGCACCGTCCAAAAAACTTAATATGCTCCTATTGACCAGCCACACATCTGATCTATGTTTTAAACATTAGTGAAGACGGCTGTTCCCTGAAAATGTAGAGCATGAGAAATGGTAATGATATTTTGCCCATGTATATATGCAGGTATGTATTTGATGTAGGCCAAATCAGAAAGGAAATAACTGCAGGGAATTGCCATGAATAACTGATGTATTTTTATGCAGCCTTAAAAGCCTAAATGGTTGAAGTCTATATCAGAGAAGGTATAAAATTACCAGGGTTTGCCAGAGTTAGACCAGGTGCACAAGCTACGCAAGGTGCACTAAATTGTCACATTTTATAAGCCTTGCTCAACCCTGAGTCAAATGATACTTTCAGAGTTAACAGCATCAGCTTGTGAGTCTTTCTGAGCTAGTGGGGAAACCAGGAGGGTATCAAAATTAGAAAGCTTACATCTAAAAGAGGGAGTTAGGTCTAGCTACTTTTTCCTTCTCTAAGAGAAAGATTTATACCCACCCGATGGTTGCTTCAAAGAACTGCCACTGTGGCACTGGAGTTTGCAATGCCTCTTGAAGTGAAGTTGGAGATGACAGTCACCCTGTTCCCACTCAGCTGTCAGAAGGGTTGGCTGTACCATGGTCTGCTGGGGTAGATGAGGCCAGATGGAAAAAAAAACAGATGGGAAGTAGCTTGGACATCAGGTAAGTACTATAAACTACTTTCATTATATTTACCAATATTTTAATGTAATAAATCCATACCAAAATGCACCTACAATAACTCGTCAAATCTTTCTCCAGCAATACAAACTGTCTTATTCAAGTACCTCTTGGTACAAACTGAAAGAATAAAGGCTCCTTTTGTGAATGACCTTGAGAGTCCTGGAACAGTTTTCAAAATCAATTACTTTGCTGTGTTATGATTAAACAGCAACAACGAAAAAATAAACCTCTGTGTTTTGGTTTTCTGAAATCCGTTTAGGGAGAACAGCTCTCTGGGAAGTAGAACTGTAAGTGTTCCAATAAAATGCTGTGTAGGCTCCGAACTGAAAGCTAGCTCTCAGCTTGTATGCAGTATGCATTTTATGATCAGTTGTAACCAGAAAGTTTTAAAAATATTGGCTGTGGATACCTTAATGTTTAACTAATGATAGATAAGGTTTGGGAATTCTTTCAAACGTGAATATGGAAGATTGTCTCTTTCACAGATACTGTCAAATAGTTTCCTGTTGACTGTGTTATCAGATAAAAAAGTAATAGTATAACTAAAAAGTTCTAGAAGTATTTACTGGACAGGCATTCTCAATACTTATTTAGACATTACTTTTCTTACAAGTAGCTTTATTACCTTTTTGATTACACATTTGTGGTTTCTATAAATGCCAACAAATCATCTTGTACAAAAACAGATACTCAATTTCTGATGCAATCCAATTTTTGAAGCCAAAATAGTTTCCTAATATACAAAATCCTGAGCCTTTTTCCTAGCACAACAAATGAACCAACTAAGTCTTAAAGTCTTAATTTCTAAATGTAACTGCTGCAAAATATCCTGGTAATGTTTTTGGCAATTCGATAAAAAGATTGCACACTGGCATCCTTCTGAAAAGCACATAAAAATAAATCCCTATGAATGCATTCTTTGCTTTAATGGTTAGTTCATGCAAATTTAACTGTCCTAGATGACATGTTTTAATTTCTACTTCTGCCTCTGGACTAACACATATGCTAAATGCAGTTTTACTGCACTGTATGCAACATAAGGATTTAGCAGACCTCAGCATTTTTATGAAGAATGAAAGCATGCCCTATTGCAGACATTTTCTTAACCCAGTGTTTTGAGGATTTTTTTTCTTTTAACATGAAGTAAAATCTTAGGAAAGAATGAGGGTATTATTTTTTGTTTCTTGTCCTTTGATTTGCAATGAGAAATGGATCAGGTCTGTGGAAGAAAATAAAAGATGTTATAGTAGGAAGGAATTTCTCAAGATTTTCTCCATCAAACACTGTGTGTTTTTTTTTCTTCAAGCATCTGTAAGTCCTGATACTTCTCTCAGATGTCTCAGATACACGGAGTTTTTTAGGTCACAAATAGGTTGACCTCATCTCCTCTTCCTCCTATATCAGTGTTATTATTCATACACTTACAGTTGACCATGTCTTTGGTACTTGGTTGATTAGAGTGCTTTTCACCTTGCAGAATAGAGTCCAAAAAATGAAGGAGCTGGCTTAGAATGGTATTTCCATGCAAAGCTTTTTCTCTACAGTGTTTTGAGGATCAGATTCTTTCTCCAGTGATAAGATTTGTGCAAAGAAGTAATCTGTATTCTTAAACATTATTGTTCATACCTTATGATCTCCACTGAGTGAATGAGGAATGCACTTGTTTAGAATGTAAATAATTCTGTATGATGGTGAAATAAACAATAGACATGAATCTCTGGTATGAATAGCTGGTATAATTGTCCAATAGGGAGCTGTCTGCTTACATACAGATCTACACATCTTTCAAATAAATCATGGATTCAGATGCAAAATAAAGCATATTAAGAACACCATGTGGATTTGAAACTACCCCTGGGAGAACTATGATCCATAATCTAATGAATGGGTTGCACCCATCTATCAAAGATTCATCCCATAAATGTGCAGAGGTTAGACTCCAAAGGAAAACAGAACCGTCTGCAGCAATTTGTGACATACGAGTGCAGAGGCAGAGCTGATGGTTAGAGGATTCTCCTGAAGGTTTCTGAAGCTTCCTGAGGATTGTGTTAGACACACACCCCACACAGCCCCCACCACTCCCCCACTGAGTGTAGACACTCCCCCACTGAATGTAGATCATACTCAATTACATCTCATGTGCTACTTTCTTACCATTAGAATTCCTTAGATTAGCTAAGTAGGAGCTGCTAATGCAGTGCAATGCTTTCATCGGTTTAATGAACTATTCCCAACCAACACCTGTGAGTGGAAATTCCTTCTAAAACATCACAGAAAGACCAGAGGACCTTTTGCTGAACAACATGCTTTTTAAAGCTACTCTTCCCTGCTCACATTGGCACTGTTTCAAACTACCTAAACTGCCTCTAAGCAAGTTCAGCTGGGTACTGGGTGTGATCTAGTCAATGGGCCGTGTGTCTGTGCACAGGCTGACTTAATAGCCTCAAACGCTATTTTGCTGGAATGGAGTTATACTGCACCGCGTCCTACTGCAGTGGCACATTAGTGAGCTGTGTGATAGCATTTGTTTTTCATTGCACATTGACCTATGTACTATATTCCATTAAAATATCAGAGCTTCATTTTTCTTTCCCTGTGAGAAACCCTTTGATTAAATTCATTGAACAATGAAAAGTCATCAGTTTTTATAGCACTTGAGGACTTACTGAATTCTTGGAAGTAATATTTGTTTATTTCAGTGAACTGAAACAAATATTTTTAACACTATTCTAAGTAAGGATGAATTTCCCATCCTTTTTTAGATGTTAACAAAGTGCATTCTCAAATCTTAGCTTTGTGTTCCAAAACAGGTCAAATGTAACAAATATTGAACAGCCTTTTTCTGAATAGCATTTTTTTACTATGCTTTCAGAAATTTGATTCATTACTTGTGGAGTATATAGAAAAGTAATTCTTCTCAAAGTTTTTTATCCTAAGCAAATCAAGACCTAGGTATTAGCTGCTTACAAGGAACAACTTCTACCAAAAACTTTTAGTGGGAATTATTTGGCAAATATATTCATCATACTTCATTAATGTAAGACAGTTTCAGTTCAGCAAAAAAATTGACATTTCTGATCTTAAGCTCCTTCTTGATTTTCCTTTCTGGCATTTTTTATTCAGCTAAAGCCTTGGTCTATTAGCACAGATATATGGATATAGTTACAAACACATGTATTCCAAAAATTTGCATTTCCAGTCCCTGGAAAGAAGGAAGATGGAGGCCCAATGTATAGATTTATGTACTGCACATTGAGTAGCAAATCACATTCTGCACGGTGTTACAGCACATTTAATTTACACATCAAAAAGTTTGCCCTGGATCTGCTAATCTCTTTAGCCTCATTATAGTCAATAAGGACAGATGATGAATGTGTGGATATTTTTTTTAGTATAAAATAAGTGTCTGCAGTAGGACAGGTGCTTCTTGTGGGGAACTACATTACACTGAAGTAACTAGTATCTAGACAGGTTAAGTCAGGCAAGAGGATTCATTATAGAAATGGTAAAGGAGAATTTGTCACACAAAAAAGGACTAATTGCACGTTAGAAAGGAAGCATATAAAGAACAAGAGATATTGCAACTAAAATAACATTATATAAGCAAATATTCTATTGAACTGTGAAAAATGTACAACTGCTGTTAATTAACATCACTTTAGGTGACATACTATTTTTTTTTTCCTGTAGATTATGCATCCAGTGCTACTGCAACCAAGACAATCTGCAGTCTGTTTTGCCTTTGTCCTTTCTCCTGCAGAACTGATATCAGTGTTTATAATGTTAAACATTGCTGAAACCAGGCACGTGACAGAGGTGAGGCTACTGCAGCTGCATGCCCCCCCTCTGGTGCTGCTCCTTCATATGTGGGCAGATGAACTGCTCATCATATCTTACAAATGCTCCTTGTTGCTCTTTTTTTTTCTGGTGTGACAAGAAGAAAGAGGGAAGTTTGTAATAAGACAGATAAAGTATATAGGTACCATATAATTTAGTGCAAATTCTTCATCTTTATTGAATGGGAAACTTCCTGAATATAGGCTGAGTATACTGGGGGGGAAAATATTGGTATTTCCATTTTAGACTATGTCATTTAGTGCCAGTAAAAATTAGATGGCTAAACCCAAATAGAATATTCTTCAACATTCCAGATGTTACAGTCTTCAGGCAACCAAATTTAGAATTTAGTTTTCCAAGCACGGTTTTTCTAGAGCCATTTTAATTCCCCTGCAGCATTCAAAACATCCAGACTGGACATGGGTAGATATGACTCAGTCACTAGGCAAGAAGAAAACCTTTCTAGAGTGACACCTGGAGACGAAGGGGAGGGGGGGGGATATATTAAGTGCTGGAAACCTACAGGTAAGCAACTGAATCCTGCCTGAGTCTCTTTTTTTAGTGTTTTTCTAAAGACCAGGGAATCACTAGAGAAAATAGACTTGAAAAATAGATAGAAGCAAGCACATATTCCTTTGCATTGTGTTTAGCCTGTGATATTCATGGCTGCAGTGAAATAGGCAAGGCAGATGCTATAGATGAATTTTTCAGGAGGGCTGGATAATTTTATGGCAAATAATAACATTTCTAGTTATCCTTGTAAAGATGAGGGCAATCAAATGTTATGCTTCAGGGAATAAGATGGTCATTACAGGGAAAACCAGGAATTTGTCCACTTCATTGTCTTTCTCCGTGAATGGTGTTACTTTGTGAAATGTGTCATACTGTTTTGTCTTTTTCCAAAGCAACCATATGGTTCAGTGATCTGTTTCCATACAGTAACTGCCACGTGATTGTGTCTCTTAATTTGAAAACTGTATTTGCAATTTTAAGTCATTAGTGATGTCTTTTTCATTTTGAGAAAAATTTGGAGCGAAATGACCAAGGCTTATATAAAAATAGTATCAAGTTAGTATTAGTGCAGAGAGCACTGTGTATTTTTATTGAAAAACTATACCAAAAGAACCCTTATTTATTCTTAACACAACCCCTCAGACTTTTCTCACTGTCAGCTCATTTATATTTCTATGGTGAAAAAAGGTTATAAACAATAAATGTTTAATCAAGTATGGGTCTGTTCAGAGCTAAAATTCTAATTCCACTAACAGAAGGTTGATAATAGCTTTGAAGTGCAACAACACTTTCTGCCCACACACCAGTAATGACCTGTAGGGGATAAATGTGCCAAAAGGGAAAACCATGCACTGTTTGATTTACAACCTCGTTTTTAATGATGGGACAAAGAAATAGCAACAGAATGTACTTGTAAATCCTTCTCTTTTTCAGCCTAAGCTTTCAAAAGGAGAGTATGATCAGGTAATTTAAAGTTGTTTGTGTCAAACAGAGAGTAACTGTACAGGCTGTGATTTTACAAATGAATGGAACCTTATTTAGTGCACTACTTGCACATTCTGCGGTAAGAGACTGAAAAAAAGCCTTTGCTTCAGAACTGAAATTCAGAGCTTGTTGGATCAGGCTATTTACCGATTCCTGTAACCAGTGAGGTAAAGTAAAAACCAGCTGATGAGCACACCTTTCAGAGACTTCAGCCAAGTTCTGTGTGATCTATGGCATGGGTCACAGACCCACATACTCTTCTACTGCCACAACCAAGAATGAGTAGCTGAAAGCAAAGATTAAAGACTGAGAACTCCTTTGGCTGACTGCTGCTTAAACTGCTGTCTTACTGGCTGCTTTGTGACTTGAATTTTTTCTGATTCTGGTAAAGATCACGGGGCTGTCTTTGCTTTTCAAGATATGTATGTTCTTAAGGGAAATACTTCACCTAGGAGTAAGGCACAAATGATTTTTTGGCCAATTTGGTGCCTGTAGCCCCTTTTGAAGTCCAAGAAAGTAAACTCAAGTAAAACCAGCTTATGTACACTTTCATATCAGCTTGAAAGGAAACACCTATTTCACACTAGCTCCATGTGCACCAACTCTAAACCACATAGTGTAGGGGCCCACTGGGATCCCATTTAAAGGCAGGAAACAGTGCAGATACCTTGATTTTGGAGGCAGGATGACCTACTATGAGAGCTGCAAAATATAGACAACAGCCATCAGTCTATCTTCAGTGCCTTTGGTCCAGGGCAAAATCTTCAGTGAATAACATCTGCAGCCATTGTCTTGGCGATGTGCTGCAGATATTATACCTAGTACTTCACTTGAACCTACCATAGGTATTTCTGGATGTGCTGCAACGATATCTCCACTGCCCCTGCAGAGGTAAATTCAGTGTGGATGCATAGCATCAAACGAAGACTTAGGTCGTATTTCTTCTCCGGCAGCTGATGTAGCTGTCTGTCTGGAAAGAATAAAAAAAATAGCAGACATATAAAAAAATTCAGGAGTTATATGATTGCTATACCCAAACTGCACATCAGAACCACCTCAACAACAAGGATGCTGAGGTGCTGAAGAGTGTCCAGTGAAGAAGCAACGAAGCTGGTGAAGGGTTTAGAGTACAAGTCTTATGAGGAACCACTGATGGAACTGTGGTTGTTTAGCAAGGAGAGGAGGAGGCTCAGGCGGACCATATTGCTCTCTATAGCTTCCTGAAAGGAGGTTGTAGGCAGGTGGGGTTAGGTCTCTTCTCCCGTATAACAAGAGACAAGACAAGAGGAAATGGCCTCAAGTTGTGCTAGGGGAAGTTTAGATTGAATATTAGGAAAAAAAAAAACCCACTGAAAAGGGGGTTAAACATTGGAGCAGGCTGCCCAAGGAGGTGGTGGAATCACTATCCCTGAAGGTGTTTAAAAAACAGGTAGATGTGGTGCTTAGGGACATGGTTTATTGATGGACTTGGCAGTCCTGGATTAACAGTTGGATTTGGTGATCTTAATGGTCTTTTTTGACCTAAATGATTCTATGATCCTAGGAATATTTGTAAAGGCATAAGGCAAAATTCAACTCTTTGCTTATATATATTGTTTCAATTGAGTTCCTCTGTATTTATGCAGGGAAAGATAAGAAAGCATTTGTTGTGAGTGGAAATAAAGGCCTGTGACCACAGGAAATATTTCTTACTTTTTGTGACTCAGATATACCTCATACATTTGAAAATATAAGAAATGTTATTCCTATCTATATAGAGTGTGGGTTCTTGTGTGTGTGTGTACATCTAGAATACACAACTTCACTTACATACATACCTATTAACAGTGAGCATATACATTTAAGTACGATACACATGCACACAGATATATATGGCTGGTTCTGATTAGTTTGTGGTCTTAAATTATTACTGGGAAAATAACCCCATAAACATTATTTTCAAAAGGAGTTTAAGGTGATCACCACTACTTTTAGGTAGAACATTTATTTAAGCCTTTAAGTACTGAGTTCATGTTTAATTTATTGATAACTGACTTAATGTTCAGTTCACTAAAAATGTTGTCATTTTTACTCATGATTGGTGAACCATGTTCCATATCCAGTTTTTAGCAAAGGAAACCAGATCTTCATTAAATCAAAGCCCAAGCTGTAAATATGAATAAAATAAAATGAAAAAAAAAAAAAACCAACCCTCAGTACTCTACCAGCCCATTAAACTGACAACTTCAAAACCGTACATATACATGCTAAATCTAGAAAAACCTATTGAGTGGTGTAGTTGTGAAAAAAACATATTTAATGAAATCTACTTGAGGAAACAACTTTACATTGGTTTTGCTTAAATTAAAAGAATGGGAAATTTTATTATCTCAGCTTTCTGTTTTTGAAAAGCAAACAGAGCTTAACAACAGTTTCAAAAAGGAAATTAATCACAGTGCAAAATGTACCTGTATAATCCCAAAGGAAAAAAGCCCAAACAAACCCACAAACCAAACTAAAGCTACAAAAAAACCCCAAAAAACAAAACCCAAACCCCGTCACTCTAATTAAGATGTGAAAACAATTTTATCTGTTATAAAATAAGCACTTACAAATAGTTCTGCAAAAAAGTAAATATTCAAATAATGTATGGCAAGCAGGAAAGCTATCTCAGAGCTGCCATATAAACAGTTTCTAGGAGCAGATAACATTTATCCATGGAGTTATAAAATAGAATGATAATTCTATTAAAAAATGCACTTATAGTGTAGCATATTTCTACCAGGTACATAAAAATTTCATGCATTGTCATATATAGCATAAATCAATCACAGACACTTTCCATTATCCCCAAACTCTATAAATGCTTGTATGTTTTGAGTTCCAGGCAGCAAGAGGTATGTATTAACAATAAATTTTATTGTTCAGTCTCCAGCATTCACTAGACCTTTTGGACTGTCATTTAGCGTGAAGGAGACCTATTGTGGAAATTGCACTGTTCATTTCATCTGTTATGGCCACATGGGACCTTAAAACAAATGAACAGAAATTGTCCTTGCCTGCAGGAGCCCACAAACTGCAGGTAAACCAAAGACTATGTGGACAAGGGATAATCATTTAGAAGCATGCTACTGCTAAATATAAGTGATAATAGCAATACATGATGTAGAATTTCAAAATATCAATTTCAATGTCAAATGGATGAATAGCAGTATACCTTTTGGATGATTAATTATACAGAAATCTATTTGAAAATGAAAGGAGTGGGGTTTCCAAAGTCTAATAGAGAAATGTCTTGAAAAGTCTGAAAAGCCAAGATATGAGGAGATTTCAGTCTACAGTAAAATCAGAGAGCACCAACCAGAAACATAGTTTTTCCAAATTTATAATTGAAATATGCTTCATTTTTTGACCAAACAAATGAAGAACAAGTGATGAAAACATGGAATGCTACCTCCAATAGATCTACTTAAGCAGTTACAAAGAACATCAAGGAAAGAAAAGCAGATTCTGATCAAAAGTTATCACTGTCATTGACCAGTAATGCTAACTGAAATGCTTCTATCTGCCTAGAGAAGCGAAATAAACTTGAATCCTATACTGCTTATGTCCATTTTTATAAGTAATAACTCATAATAATCTACTTTGTCACCAGCTGTGCACAATTATGTAAGAAATTCTGAAAGTAATAGGGAGTACTCTCTCATGCTCACTACCTCAAGGGCCACCAGCTGAAAAGCTTTTAATTAGATCAATAAATACAGCAGCAGTTACAAAACCATTCTGTTCCTCACATCAAGCATAAGATGGGTGCTTGGGCCTAAAGCCATACTACAATCAGATGCATGATTATCATATATTGTCTTGTGGAAGATGATCACATTGTTTTAAGTCACTGAAGAATATGTAATAAAGCATTCCACTTCCAGACTTTTTGGCAGAAGTAAATAAGCACATTTGTACACCTCTGTATAAGAACAAATTCTAGGCCTTAGCAATGAGTTTACAGTAGAATAGAATAACTGCTGTTCTGAAAAAAAGAAAATTCAAATCTCATGTATTTTCCATCTGGGAGATTTCTAATACACCTTTCAATCCTGTATAAAAGTAGCTTCACCATCCACCCCTTCAGGAAGGCAATTTAATTTAACTTAATATGTACTTTTATTTTAAGCAGTACAGCATGCAGTTTCTTTGCATCACATTAACAAAATGCTGTTTCTTATTTGAAAGGAAAGCCAGTCCTAATACTATCCCAATATTCACAAAGGCAATAGCTTTTTCTTTCTTTCAAACATTAGCTGAGCTAGATCCAAGTAGATATATAAAATTGTAACAGCGCTTTTTGTCTCCTTTCTCAACATTCTTTCTTCTACAGTAAGTGTACACCGCATATTGTTTTAAAGTATGATAGTCTAACCAGATTAAATTGTAAAGTGTCATAAGGCACCCACCTATGAAAGTACAGAGCTTTGTATAACTCATTTTAGCCTGCTTCCAGTCTAGCCTAGTTTGAGTATTTATACATTATAATTTAAACCAAAGATTTTACACATATTTTTAGATTCCACTGAAGCCCTTATATTGACAAGTGTTGAACATTATCATAGCAATGTATGAAAACTCATGGTGTTTCTATATTTTGTTTTTCTTGCTTTTGAATTGTTATGTACTCTCTATGTTTTTGTGTAGTTAATCACTTAAAATAATTGGTAAGTTAAAACTCATCATACTAGCTGGAGCAAACACAAGTTGTCAAGCTGACTGCCAAGTGTTCGTTAAATAAATGAACATGATGGTAAATCATTGATCTAGTGCACAGAGTTTAGAACTTTGTAATCCAGAATTTATTGATGCCTTTCAGCTAAGGAAAATTCTGCTTTCCCTTTCACCTCTAGACAAGCTGGGATAGTAATATCTGTGTGCGCCTGCTGCAAATAGACTTCCTCACATTTCAACATGATAAAAAACATTACAGGGAGATGAAAGGGGCTTTGAATGATCCATGGCCAATGTAGTCACTTGGCTTTCTTGCCTTCATTTCTGAACTCCTGAACAAAAAAAAGTGGCAAAAGTAGAACCTGAAGTATGTAGATGTTCATTTAATTCAGTTGAGTATCCTGTATTTGATATTTGTATTTGTATAGGTTCAGTTTTCATTCCTGAGTGATGTTCTCCTTTGAGAATGTATCTCCAAGAGGTACCGCCATGAGACAAGAAGAGGTTGGAGCACTTTAAAGCTCATGTTATACAATGAACAATTATTTCTTAGATTTTCAGTTAAGAGAATTGAGGCATAGACCTTTTGGTGAAGTTCTTCAACTGTTTTGCCTTGCCCCATATTTTCCTTCACGAGCCTTTCTCCCCTGCTCCTTTCAGTCCCCCTGCACTGCCGGAACATGTGTCCCTGGTGCCTGTGCTGCAATAGAAATAAAGCAAATGACATGATGTTAGAGTGGAAGATGGGAGAAGTCAAGCCTTTTCCTTATGCTTTCTGCCTGGGTTTTGTGCCTGTGGCACTAGTCATTTGCAGCTTGGCTAGGGCAGCTGACCTTGCTCAGGCTTGCCAAGCAGAGCCTGAGCTTGTGAGAGATTGGGATGCACCAGGATCCTGCTGTGTTCTATGCTCTGGGAGACCTGGATCCCCTCAGCTCAGGTCACGTATCTAAAGCCAAGCTCTCTCTGCTCCTCTTGACTGGAGTACCTGCTGCTGAGTGGACCATTGAGTCAGTTTAAAAAGAAAGGGAGGAAAAATATACTGATTTTGAAGCTCAAAAGTTATGGAGGAGTGTGTTCTTTCAGTCCTAGCAGCACTCACCTTTGTAATTTGCTATCCCTTATGACCAGAGCCACAAGAAGCAGAAGTCTAGGAGTATAACAAGTAATCTGCAGACATTTGTGCAAATGCC
The DNA here is from genome assembly GCF_023634155.1 of Falco peregrinus. Lineage (NCBI taxonomy): Eukaryota > Metazoa > Chordata > Aves > Falconiformes > Falconidae > Falco > Falco peregrinus. Next base: position 28,990,309 of record NC_073727.1, on the reverse strand, counting down.
TTTGGCTGTTGCCATCTAGCACACTGTAACAGTTATCTGGTGCCCATTCCATATGAGAAATGCGCAGACAGACTGTGACTCTTTCCTGATGTATCTTCCCATCTCCAGGATTGCTGAGCCAGAGCTTGTGGAAAGGTCTTTAAAGGATTCAGTTCCTGCATCTCCAAGATTTGGTGATTTTTTTCTAGCCCATTTTACTGGTCATTAAACTATCATAAAAGGAACCTAGGAGGATCAGGAATCTCTTTCCAAGGCTTTATTTTTTCTCTCCTATATAACACTTATATGAAGGAACATTATCATTTAATCTGGCAACACAGCATGCAAACTGCCAGAAGCTACATTTTGACTATTGAAAGATGAGCCTCAAAAGCCTGAAAATTCTTTTCACTCAGGCAGTGTCTAAATGGTACTATTGTTATTTAAATATCTTCAGTCCATACATTTGTGATGGAAATTTCCCTACTTTACATTATGCATTCTTATAAGGTTTCTAGGTAAAATGGGAAAACAGAAAAAGGTTTAGATGCATTTTTCGGTTTCAATTTTCACATCAGTGTGCTTAACTCTTATTTTAACTGCTATATTTTTTTTAGCCTGGAAATAAAGTCCTGCAAATTAAATATACAACAGAAACCCAGAAACATGGGTTAGTTAAAAACCGAATATTGGAGAACTTCATCAGTTGAAAACATCTTTAAAAGCTACCTTTTTGCTATTTGCACTAGTTATCTATGTAGTTGAATAATGAAAGCATGTGGCTTGAAATAAAATATGGTTGTGCATCAATTTCTTTTAAGTTTTCAAATGAAATTGTGGCTATGCTATTGAACATGACTATAGCAAAAGTTGCTGACTATCAGTTGAGATTCAATGAATATTCATGTTTGTACATCTAGCTAGGCCAACTCTGAGGTAAAACCTGGTAGAACAAAACCCTTGCATTGCTAAATCTTGTATTGGGGTTTATGATAGTAGACTAACCTCTAGCTGGGTGATATAAAGCTTATGACATACAGGATGGATTAGAGTACAGTGACAATTTCAGTAGTTATCATTACTTGGTGAGGTTAAATTGCAGAACATGAGCTGTAAATCCCTTAATCCTGAGGTTCATAATTTTCTTCTGTACTTTAAGAGTTCCAGACATCTCATTTGAAGGTGAATGGAGGACAAGGCTGTAGTGGGTTGGCATGGCAAGTCTTTGGCACTCAGCCAGGGTAAACCCACCGCAAAGGCATTCCCTAAATAGCAAACAAATGCTTATATTCAGCAGTTCACAGGGTACAAATATCTGAGTGTCCACTTTGCTTTCCAAGGGATTATATTAATGTGAGTGATTTAGTTGCTTTTATTCCTTATTTTGTCTTGCTGTTTCCACTTTATGGCAAAAAAAACCCCACAAAACGTCTTTGTATCTGTGAAGTCAGAGTCTAAGTAAACACAAAAACTGCATGATAGGTCTCAGAGCTGAGTAAAATTTGGCTAAAGTTTCATATGGGAGAGAACAAGATGGCTTCAAGTGTTCTTTGGATTACATATTTACTATCTAATGTTCTTCAAGACACTGAGTGGTAATAATCTCCATAAGGTGTTGTGCATTAGACCTCTCTGCGTGTCTGTGTTGACCTTTCCCAGTGACTTCCATACATGCTGCTGTCTGTCTCAACATGCCCATAGCGGACACCCAGCTGTGTCTCTGCACTTTAAAGGGAACTTGAATGTCCAGATGTGTTTGTGCATTTCCATCTAAAATCTGAGTGTCTTAAAATTCATGCTTAAGTATGCCATGCATTGTTTTACTAAATCCCTGGGTCTTATAACCCAGTATCTAAGGTGTCACTAGATTCCAGGGGAGACATACTTTCTACATTTTGAATAGCCTCTAGCTAACAAATATTTTATTTGAAGCATTTTACAGGCTTTTGTTTAACATGAGGGCATCATGGCCCCATATTGACCAAGAGTAAATAAACAATGCAAACAAGAACCAAGTGTAAGAAGCTCTGGTGTGGGCCATGATCAACAAGTGATGGGAGAACACCTGAAGCTGCTGGAAATGTGTCCTGTAATGTCATTGTGAACTGATGTGATTGCCAGTCTGTGCTAGCATCTGGCTATAAGAAACCCTTGCTGTGAAAACTGGGAGGAACACCACTACCTGGATGTCTGACACCACATAAGAGCAGAGGGCCTGAGGTGGCAACCATTTGCTTTGGGGCCAAGCTGCCACTCAGAGCCCAATACGGGCCACAGAGGTGCTGCATCTCCCCTGGTTTGATTGCATCCTCTCACTGTACCCATGGCAGGTCTCAGCTGGCGTGTGTGTATGAGTGAATGAAAAACTTTCCCCTTCGCAGTCTGTCATCCAGTTGGTCTGCTTAATAGATTAAACCTGATAGTGTCATACTCTTTAGATTCTTCTTCCCCTCTGACATCTGACATCGAGTTACTGCTAATACTCCAGGGAGAGAAAAATTCAGCATCTGAATATGCCAAAGACTGTGCAGGCATCTTGTGATTTTACATCCTGGCTTTTTCAAAGTATCAAAATGAGATTCAACAGTTACTGAATTTCTGGTTTTTTCCTCCTCTCTTGTCTTTTTCTCAAGAAGAAATGCTTGTTTCTTTGAACTGAGGGTGTAATTAATCTCTTGAGTACAATTCCAGAAAGAACTTTAATGTGAACTATAAAATTTCCAAGTATCTTTAGAAAGTTTCTTCAACAACGGAGTTGGTCTGAACACTGCTAATTGTTGCAACCAAAATTTAGGCAGAACCTTTTTTACTTGCCATTATTTCTGATACCCTGAGGTGAATACCTAGATCTGAAAGTTTCCTCTCACAGAGCTTTTCTTATAACACTGAAGCTGAATTTTACATGGTGCTATATCTACAGTTAATAGCACAGTTCACAAATCAAAGCAGTATTTTTTGCATATTGGCCCACTGCCCAGTGGACAGATTTCCATTTCACTTCATCCCCAAGCTGTCACAAAGTTGGGCTTTGTGACTGACTGTTTTCTGAATATTCCTATTTCTGGTTCTCACTGTAGTCCCTCCTCTCCTTTCACAGGCACAGGCCTGTGTTCTGCAATGCATGTCAACCTGAAACTCATGACAAGAAAGAAATCAGAAACCAGCCTCAGTCACTCCTGCTGATCCCTGAGTCTCGGTGACAGCAGCTCCAGCACAGAGGGCACAACATTACTGATACTTTCTGTGATGTTCTTATAGCGATGACAGACTATTGGGGGAAGAAACAACAAGTCTGTAGCAAGCGTGCAAGCTTCAATGCAATCTGAATGCAAATCAGATCCCAGATTTCAAAATACTAATGGCAGTGATGGATGATTTCTTGATGGTGTGAAATGGAGGGCAGACATCACTTCTCATCTTTGCTGACCTATTTGCAACATTTGATGCAGACAGTGATCATGAGAGATTACTGAAGGAAATGGCAAGGCTGCATAATGAATGTATCTAGTATCTCTTTGGGTGTACACCTTTAATAAGGTGGCAGGAAATATCATGTTTGTCCCATGACTTCACAACTATCATTTCTCTCTTTGAACCTACTCAATATCTACAGACAGATCCCAGAAATGGTGGACTCATCATGAACTTAGTGCAGCAACTACACAGGTCTCATCATGCTTATCTTCACCAGAGAAAGAAAGGTTGGGTCAAGCGTTGGCCAAGAAGAGCTAATGGATGGGGGCTAGTTGTGCCTGAAAGAAGAGCAGTGAACACACACAAGACAGAGATACACTGAGCATATCAAAACAAACCAACAATCAAAATAACTTCAGGGAGTTTACAACCTCCTATCTTGAAAATATCTTCTAGTGAATGCAGTTCAGTATAGCATAGTAATATCAAGGTGATTTCAAAAACACTGAAAAACCAGTCTGTGTCTGAGTTTTTCCACAAGAACCTGGTTCAAGATGGCATAGTGAGGAGTAACTCATAAAAACCCTCAAACCTTTCAAGTTCTTAGTTTTAAATACTGAAAATCCTCATTTACTGTGACTTGTGTCTATTAGTACCGAAGAAGAAGAAGGGAGAGAACAGGAAAGAAAAAGGATTTTTAAAGTTTTTGACAAGGGTGAATGAACAGGACTTAATTTGCTAAAATCTCCATGAGCCTGGCTTAGAGTATTCAGAGCTTCTGCCATTAACTAATTACTTATGAGATCACAATATTGGGTTCCTGGTTTATACAAGGGCCAGAAATGGATATGTTTACCTTTGTATGTAAATACATTTAACCTATGAGTTCTACAGATGACTACTAGTACTAAATGGAATAATGAATCTCACTTCAGCTCCTGCATGTTCCCACAAACATTGTTTCCACTCCAGATTCTCCAGCTTTCCTTCTGTGGTCTCTCCTTATGCACTGTTAAGGATCTCTTTATGTCCAGTGTCTTCTTGTTCTGCTCCCCACCTCCTGACTCATTAGAGACCCTCCAGGTTCGCAATGCAGTGTTAGATTCAGTTCCCAATCTCCTTGACTTGCATATCATTCTCTTAAATAAAAATCTTCCCACTGAAAACTTTCTTGTCCAGCCACTCTGGGTTTCTCTCAGCTTTCTTCCCAGCAACTATTTGGTGATTTCAGTTACCCTGTTTTCCTTAGCCAACCTGCTACAGTCTCTTGATGCATACAGGAGGCTCTGGCTGCCTCCTTAGGCATCCTACTCTCAGATATTCCTCTTGTTACCTCAGTTCAACTCTTACATACTCTTCTTTGAAGTGAGGATGCTGACTGCCATGTTTCTTTTGCCTGGTCTGGTGCTGACAACAAAGGAAGAAAAGTATGTCTCTGCGTGGTTAACTCACTATTGGATTGAGCCCTTGCTACTGCTGTGCTTGCATCCATATGAAAATTGTCTCACTGTGTAGAGACTGAAGTTCAGTGTCTGCAGGGAGGGAGGGAGAAGGTGGGCCAGAACTCTTGTTCTGTAGCTCAGCACATAACCCAGTGCCTGGGAGCAAACAGTTCAACCTGCAACAGTTCAAAATCACTTGGCAGCTGAGACAGGACATACGTGTAAGCACTTGTTCTTTGAACAAGGCAAAATCAGGCACAGTGGAAATTTTCAAAGTCAGAGATTTTATTCAAGGACCATTAAAAAATTCATTTTAATTCTTTGAAATGACCTTTCCTCTTCTGTTTTCTTCTTTCCCACTTTTCCCATCAGAAGCAACAGAGATGCAGATGCATCTTTTCCAAACTACAGATGGTAAGCCTTTGATCCAAAACAGAAATGCCCCAAACTATGGTCATGACATTCTTCTAAGAATTGTTTTAAGCATAGTAAAAAACCCTACTTTTTTTCTTTTTATTTAAAAAAAATAAATTTTTGTATGTCTATGTGAAAACCCAATATTAACCTCAGATTGTCAGGGAATGGTAAGGCATACAAAAGTGATCAGTGATTGAAAATGATCAGCCATTTGACAACCTTATATATAAGTGGTGCTATCAAAATATCAGTAAACTGGCTGAACAGGGATGAAAGAAGCACAAGAAAAAATATATTGTAAAGAGGCATCAAATATTAGTACCTTTATGGTAACTTTCATCAGCAGTGAAACAAGTAAAATGACATACCATGTATGCTTTTATTTACCTGTTCCTGGATCTTATTTTTGTTTAAGCTTTCTTACTCCATAAGTAAAGGTAAACCACAGATTTTTTATCACAAGTACACAAATTAGTCTAGTACTTTGCATCACAAGGTGAAATAGTGCTTGAAAATAATCCATAGCTTGCTTTTTTTTTTTTTTTTTTTTTTTTCTCTTGTGAACAGAAAGTTTGGCAAGATCAGGCAAATTGTATCAGGTTGCAGAGAAACAAACCTTTCCGTTATGTTGCATTTCTATAAAAAAGCATTGTCTAGTAATGCAATCAATTAACAACAGTGACAGGTCTTTATGCAAATTAAAACCAGTAGCTATATTAATTAGTAAGCATGAGTGCAACTTTTCATCATATAATACTTTTTCTGAATATTTTATCATATGGATTTCCATTTATTTTGATAGATTTTTATTTAGATGACATTCTGTCTTCACTGTAAATGCTAAATGTGTCACTTGACTTTAATTCCAAATCACCAATATAGTTAGCAGAACAAAATGCCCCAAATTAAATGGGAAGGCATAACAGATGTGACAAGACATCTTCGCTAAAAAATGTTACACGATAGCAAGTAAATAATACACAAACAAACGGTAGCACCAGAATAAGATGGCATAGCATACATACCGATGCACATGGCAGTCTCATATAAGACTCTCATGCCAAACAATCTAGAGAAAGAAGCCTGTGGGAGAGTGAGACATAGCACATGCTTTTGTAATTGCCAGTTTAAAGAACAGTCTAAAGGTTAATTTAAAGAAAAAAAATAGAGTATGCATTGATATGACAACTAAAGATAACATGTTATGCTCTAACTACATTTAAAATAACTTTTAGAACTAGTGAAGAAAGCCAAAACTATACAGAGGAGTGCTCTGTAGTCTTCTGTACAGGAAAGTATTGGCCTTTCTTTGACATTAAATTAAGAAAAAAAAAATCATGTGAAAAAGAAACTATTGATTGTCATGACAGACAATGACAGACTATAGTATGCATATGAATACACACAGTAAAACTATGCTTCTAATGTATGAGAGCAATATTTTTTTTTCTAAGAGAAAACAAGAGGGATAGGGAAAAAGAACTCACCACAACAACAGGAAAAAGCCAGTGTGAAGAAAATAATTCATTTTTAATGTGAGAAAATTGAGAAAGTAAAGAAGGAATGCAAGATCTTTGGTCTTATTTTGTATTTATTTTTATATTGCACATATTGGACCATTACAACAAAAATCATGGGAGGGAATAAAGTGAAGCCATTACATCCCAAGATATATTATGTCACAGATCTGTATCTCCCTCAGGCCATACTTCTTGTGAGTCACACCCCGCCCCCACCCCCCAAAAAAAAAAACAAACCCTCATGTAATCCATTCATATCCACTAAAATGGCTGCAGTCTATCAGGGAAGAAGTCCTGTCCCCAGGGGAGTGCTACGGCTGCAGTGTGCATTCACTGTGAGCAGGTGTTACTGTGAGAGCAGCAGACGTGATTTGCCCCGAATGTGCTGCTAGCAGAAAGTGGAACCTTCTTTTTCTTTCTACAGAAATAAGAGCAGGAGAGGTTGCGTACCACGTTTATACTCCAAATTCCAGCGCAATCAATGAGCTCCCCCATTACTTGATACCTCTTACAGTCATGCAGACAGAGTTGTCCTGAAGAAACTGCCAACTGTGGCAACTGAGTTGGGTGTAAACAGCAGCTCCTTTACATTCAAGGGATGGATTTACTCCTTTTCTTCAAGTCTCCTCTTTTAATAATTTTTTTTCCAGATGAAAATTTCTCTCATCAGAGACAAATGAGTTGGGGAAATGATTTGACAGAATGAACTCCTTAGGGGTAACTTTGGTTCATAAACCAAAAAAGTCTCTGTAATATTTCAGTTAGAAAATTTCAGGTACCTGACCACAATCCCACAGGTACAGGGGGCTGCTGCCAGCTCCCCTGCCACTCTCCCCCCTTGCCCCCTCCCCAGACGCCCTGAGCCATCTCTCCCCAGGAGCCAGCCCCATCGCTCAGCCTCTCCTCTCTGGGCAATTGCTCCAGCCCCGACCAACCTGGGCACCTCCATGCTGAGCCGGCTCCAGTTTGTCCATGTCTGAAACCACTGTGCACTCTTCTCACCCAGGGCTCCTGTCACCAGCACATGCACTCTGTAGCCTGACCATTTAAACTTCAAACCATCGCTATGCCAAGAGAACATTTCAGTATCGCAATTCTCCTGTGAAATGCAGACAGAATCTTGTTTCTTTTCTTCTGTGCTTGAATAAAAGCAGAATAATTTTAATCTTAACTATATTCATTATTCCCATGAATATTAAAGCAACCTTAAAGTATTTGCAAATGCTAATGGACTTAATATTTATTTTGATATTTAAGATGATAGTTTTGCAACCTAAATGTTCTCTGATCCAGAATTTGCACTTTCCCTCTATAACACATAATTGCATATTACTTTGCATTCTCAGCAGATTTGAATAAGAATATTTTAGCAAACTAAGATGAAGATTAAAGCATGTAAATAGTGTTCTCTCCAAGATAAAACACCACGCAAATCAGTACAGTTACGCAGAGATAAATACCGTTCAGCCAATGAACTGTGAGATAAATTCACTTAAGTTTGGCAAAAGGCTGTGAAATCTTAGAAAAGTATTATTTCTGCTTAGTTTTATTTATATGATTGTATTAATAAATCTACTATTGTTGGAAGTGACAGCAAACACTGTAAAAACAGTGAACAACTTCCCTGCACATTTCATGGCTGGGAATTCACTCCAGCCACATCTGTGCTGGAAATTTTACTAAGCTGTGTACCAGCTCTCAGGCTGTATAGTCTGAAAACTTAGACAAGAGAAAACGCTCCTGCTAGGACCAGGGCTTGCTTGCTTTACTAGGAAGAAAGCAGAAAAGGAAGGGGCAGAGGTGGGTAACGTACAGCAAGTGAGCTGGGAATCTCCGGGTTCCTGCTTGCTGGTCGGAGGAAGCAGAGGGCTGGTGCCCTAGCTGGCATCTGTAGGGCTGAAGGGAATCCAGGTTTCCTGCCTGTGTGCTCCCTGTTTTGGTCTTTCAGGGGAGAAAAACATTTCCCCTTCTGTTCAGAATTAAAATCAAATTGAAGGTCTTGCAGGGTCAAAGCCAGCAGTGACCAGTGTGTGGCTGCTTCTATCCCTCTGTGGCATCCCATCAGCTGCACTGAAATAACAGAAGTTATTAATAATGGAAGTTCTACAAATATTATCCTGGACCCATCATACTTACCTGTGTGTGGCAGAGCTACAGCTGTAGTAAGATGATAAAGTAAGTATTGTTAATCTGGTAAAATTTTGGGTGATTTGGGAGGACTTCATAAAAATAATAAATAAATTAAGCACGGATGTATCATATCGTAAGACAGGCCACTGTTATTCATTATCATAGTGTATTTTCGGTACAAACCTTAAAAAAAGTCTTTCTCTAGAACACAAATTGTATTTTTACTAGATATCAGACAATATAGAAAATCAATACGTAAAAGTCAAATATATTCCCTATTGTTATAGTCTTGTATAATGTTATAACATTATTGATACATAAACACATTCACGTATGGTAGGTTCTAATAATCATTCTCTTTTGTTGCTTTTTTAAAGTAGAATCGCATTCTTTTCCATTTTTTGATTAATGTGCAATATAAAAAATTCTAATAAACAACTTATTACAGTATAAATCTGCTCCAGCTCTGTTTATGCAGCTTGACAATGACAGTTTTGATGGTCCTCTCTTTTTAGAATTGGAACAGAGTGTTTGCAATGACAGCTCTGCTATTTAATGTATTCTAATTTATTATTTTTTTCACCTGTGCACACCAGAGAGCTATACCAGAAAATATTATGACATTTGCAATAATGCTTTCAAGGGAAACAAATTCCTATAGGACATATTAAATGTGTTGTGAATATTGGGAAGAGAAACATTCAGTATTTGTGTTACTCAAAGTGAAGTTCTCGTTGGTCAATGTATGTTACTGCTGTACTTGGGTTAAATGGTACAGATGGACTTATGTCACTTATCAATGGAACACTGTAAAATTACTTGCTCTTAAGAATCTGGAAATTGTCTAAGCAGGGGAAAGAAAAAGCAAGTCTGATAAAATCATAAATGTTTTCTCCGTTATTGCTGAAACTCTAATTTTCTTACTTATTGCTTGAGTTGATAAACAAATAAAGAAGGAATCTGGGAGAGATTTCTTTAATATGCAAAATGAATTTCAGTGTTCTGTCCTGCTGGTATTTTTATGGAAAACCTGACTAGATGCTACACATGGAACAGAAAAATCTGCATTTAGATGGAAATATTATGAAACGCATGATATGGTACAAAGTAAGTCTTTTAATGGAGATAGCAAAATGTTGCATTATATGGTTGAGTGGAAAGACAGCATGCATATAGGCTTTTATGTCCAGCTGCCCCGATTTGCCCAAGAGAGCTCACTTTATTTGAATTTGAACCTAATATAGGGGAAAAAGAAAATCCCACAAAAATTCAGCAGAGAAAGGATTAGTTCTTTTACCAAGTAAAATATTAAGACCTCTGTATGTCACCACTGTAAACAATGATGTTTTGGATTGCATGGCAATTTTTTCAAAGGCTTCTTAAGTGTTTTGCAGTCAAGAACTAATTAAGCCTTTCAGTACTGTCTCTGTTATATAGATAAAGTGGTGTGACCGTGATTAAAATTATACCATAGGTTTCAACAACTATTTTAAAGTCACTGCAGTAGCTGATTAAGTTTGAACATGCCCCTAGAGACATGCTTTGTTGCATTTTCTTTTTTGTTTCATTTTGTGGATATAAATGAAGCAAAGAATGTAAAATCATTGAGAAAACTGGTGATTTATCACTATGAGTCATTAAAAGCAAATAATAAAACCCCCACAGTACATAGTAAAAGAAGTTTAATTTCTTTGTTGTGTACAGTAGATAAAATATTTCTTTTACATAAAAATTGGGAATTATACCCTGAGTATTCACAATTTTTACTGAGTAAAACTAGCTGAAAGTGATTGTTGTCAAAGATCACATCATGGCTGATGAACCAGTATTTAAGCTCTTAAATTACATCACTGTTGTGATGATATAGAACCAAAATTGTAACTCATGTCAATGGATCAAGATCCTTGATATAATCATGATTTTTGCCCACAGTTATATCTGCTTCAAGAAAATGTTAGGAGGATAGACAAAAATGGAGCACTGACAAATAAATCAAATAAATTGAAACTATAGTATAATATTGGAAACAAGGATTTTTTTTTTTTTATAATTTATTCTAAGCAACATATTTGTATATGTGTTTGCATGAGTTACTTGGGTGTTTTAAAAAATGGCAGGGTAGGATTTTTATACTGAAATAATTTTGTACCCCAGCTTGTGAGCTCCTTTGTGATGCTAAAACATCTTCCACAATAGGACTCTGCTCCTGACTGTACTGTATGATGTGTAGCATGATAATGCTGGTGGTAGTGATGATGATGGAGTACACTCTTACCAGCTTAATAATGCTTTCTTTAAACCCTTTTTCTGCTGGGAGAGGAGGGGGAGATAAAAAGCTAGGAAAATAGTTATAAGATATAGTTATTTGTTTATGGAATATTTTAAAGCTTTTAAAGTAAATGTTGCATGTATGTTTGAGTCTCTGTTTTCTCCATATTTTTGCACGTACTTTTTTATTATAAATTTTTCAAAATAAGTTCCAAATTTACCCTTCTTAACCACAAGAACAGCACCCAACCTTTAGTAGAAATTCCAAGTTCTAATACAATGAAAGCCCTAATTAGTAGGACTAGTATTATCAACTAACTGCTGTGGAATCATTTATAATTCTGTATATTTTGGGGGAGATGGAGTAGTGAATTCCCCTCATAATTCCAGAAAAGTGGAAATACCAGCTCTGTTTTGACAAGCACAATGCTATCTGTTTTTTTCCATAGCCTTTCTTCTAGTATTATTGATGTTTAACCCATGAGTGCCCTTGAATATAAGTGCCAGATTCCTCCCTCATCTTACAGTGCTGCTGGCTGCCACAACATTGCAAACAGGATACATTTTCTCCTGTAACTTTTATCGAAATGACAAAGAGTGACCTTAGGATGTTTCTGTATGGCTTAGTGTTCTTTCTATAACATTTGGAATAATGGGGACACAGTAAGTGGCATGCTGAGGGAGCTCTAACTCTCTGGGGGTTAATGGATGACTGTTTTTAGTTGAGTAATCAAATATAATACTGTACTGCAGAACTCCTATAAAGAACTCCAATACATGCAGACTAATGGCTATTACTCTAATATGCTTTCAACCTTGAAGAAACTTTAAAGACATTGCTTGTTATTTCAACGTTATATTATTGCAGTCTAATAAATACATTTCACTTTTCTTTTACATGGTTTGATGAAACAGAGAACAATTGTGACTTTTTTTCTGATTCAAAGAAAAACCTGCTCTAATCAAATCTTCAAATGCAGTACTGCTGTAAAAAAAAGGCAGAGCATTAGTAATCAGAGATATAACCTCAAAGATCCCACTGACACGATGAAAGCAAATACAACTTAAAACTTTAAAAAAAACCACATTTTGTTGTATTTACTGTGAAAGATGCTTTCCATTTCATCCTCTTGAAAAATTTCAGGTAGATTCCAGGTAGAAATTTCTCAGAGATGAAGTGGGGAGGAGTGGGGTGGAAGAAAAAACATCAAATTTTTTAGACCTATTTTGAAATTTCCAATTAAAGACGAGAATCAGATCAGGAATGTGGATTCTATATTTCGACTCACTTTACCATAAGGCTACTGGGACACAGGTCTTTTAACATTTTTAATTTAAGTAATCTTGTGGGTTTATTTTCCTCCTTCTTTCATAATTAAATAAAATATTTTTTTTGTAAAATCTTAGCTGCTTCCTACTTCCCCAGTACTTTCTCCATACTGAGTCACCAAAGTCCTTGAATCCAGCAAGTTATACTTGGTAAGACACGACTGGCCAGATTTCTCTTTATTCTTCTACCCATAAGTTATTAAAGTGCATCAGTGCAGTGATAACTAAGCATCTAAATGCATCAGCTCCTGTGAGAATGCATGGAGCGCTGCTAGCACAGCTGGGACCCACAGCACACCACTGTCAGCTCCTATCTCATCCACAGGTAAACCAGGCACTCTCAGACATGACAGCATTATATGACATACAAACACCTCATGTTTTACTTTTGGCAGTAAGTCCCTTTATGGTGGTATGCCAATTTAACATCAGTTGGATTACATGTCTACTTAAACCATAGGCACTGTCCTAATTTGGTGTACCTCTTTCTGTCTACAAGATGGATGAGAAAGTAGTTTGGACATTGCTCCAGAGTGATGCCACACTGCAAGGTACCACATGAGCTATTGGTATGGAAAGGGAGTCAAAGAGAAAGCTAAAGCTAGGCAGCCCTTCTCCCTGTAAAAGTATGTCAATATGACAATGTGAAAGACAACAGAAATCTTCCTATGCTCAGCATTATACATATATACATATTTCTTTTGCTAGGTCAAGCTCAGAAATACTTTTCTGCAGCCATCATCAGTAATATATATGTATTTATATATTTCCAGGACAGCTATATTTCAACATTTTGTAGACAGCAGTTAAGTTAGAAAAGAATCATTTGGCTTTTAGGAATTCAGTGCCAGAGATATTTTTTGCCTCTCATGGAAGAATGAAATGCATCATATAGACGTACAGAAATTGTGCGCGCGCACGCACACACACACACACGTTGACACTAGAAGGGAAATATGAAAGATATGAGCAATGGACCAGATGGGCCAGCTTTAGTAATACAGACATTTTCAACAGAGCAGTCTGCCTCCCTTCTTACACTATTGAGGCTTTATTCATGTTGTGGATTATATCATTCAGATCATTAATTTCAAACTTTTGCTGCTTCTGCATGTAATCTATCACCCTAACAACAGAAGGAATGATTCAGAGCCCATTTTAAAGGGAACCACAGGAGGGCTTCCAGTGGATTTGGAACAAGGATCCACAACAGATAGTGGTTTTGGTTGTGGTTTGCTGTAAATGATTTATGACTTCTCCTTAATGAACAGGAGTTCTTTAGATCAGAAACTTAAGATGTTTAAAGCTGAAAAATTTTTTTTCAGAACTCACACAAGAATTAGTTGCTTCCAGGACAAAAAAAAAAAAAAAAAAAAGAAAAAAATTCCCATAATCAGATATTCCTGGAGGTCCATTATATTGAGACCTTCTGGTATTGTTCATTATCTTTGTGATCTAGTATGAAATACTTTTTTTAAATTTCAGGTTTATTGGTGATGAAGAAAGCTATTTCATATAACGACCCAGTATGATGCTTCATTAAACTCAATCACTAAAACTTTTCATTATATTTGCTATTCCTTTAAATAGAGAAGTTCAATAATAACTGAGAATCAGGAACTCAGCATTCTTTGATGGATTAATGATTGATAATTTTTCATGTTAATATTGGCAGTCTAAGACTACAGGAATACATTACTATTATTCATTCTCACAATCTGTCATAATAAAACTAAGCAAACTTGCTTTCCTTTCTTCTGTTTAATAGGCCATAAGGTATTGACCAGGACTTACAGGCTGCTCATTTCCATGACTGATGTATTTCTGCTAAATAGCATATATTTGTCCTGTAGTCAGTGTTGCAGTTCTGAATGCTTTGGAAGAAAACTTGACATTTCATAAATCCATCATCTGAATTCCTGGACTGAATGAATGTGTCAGAAACCAAGGGCATGATAAGAAAAAATAAAATGTGCTTACAGAACAAAATGCAGCTATTTTTTTTATGCCAGCAAGTGAAATTAGGGGTTTCTTTTAAAGTTTTTATTGTAAGTAACAAAAAATTATGGACATCCAAAACTATTAAGCCAACTTGTTTACTGTAAAAGAATGATTGGAAAAGTATAGTAGATGTAAACAAGATTGTGGTCACATTTCCCTAGCTGCCTTAAATATCTGGCAAAATTTTTACTTACTACTGTAAAGAAGGGCTTCTTTGAATTCAGAGGATGACATGCCTTTCCATAAGTGCTTGTGGATATTTATTTATTTATTTTACTATAAAGACAAGAATTACAGTCCACTATCTTCTTCTACAGCATTTGAAATCACTGCTGAGGACAAAAGCATTTGATTGCACTTGGTTAGCACCTTGATGAATGGTAGTTCATACAGTTTGATTAGTTTGCTTCTGAAGAGAATTATAATTGAATTCCACAACTTTTTCCTTGTGAAAATGGTTCTGAGTGTAGAATAAGTTTGTCTAACCTCTTTCACTACAACAGTTGAATTTTTCCATGAATTCTCCTAGACCTGAAAAATTTAAGGATCTTCTCTCTGTGTACAATTTTAGTATATAGGATAATACAGTAAAACTTGGCTTTCATCTTATGAAACAACAAGGCCAAATTCTGTTCAAAACCCTGAGGTCTTATATGTATGTGTATGTATATGTGTATATGTATGTGCATGTGCAAGTCTATGTGTTAAGTTCTCCTAAGATTAATAATTCTAAAAATCTTGTGTGTGGGGGTGGTGCTCTTTTTTAAAAAAATATATATCACTTGTTTAAATGGGAAAATAACATTTGGTCAATTGAAAATTTTAAATATCTGTGCTATCTGATCTTTAACTTTGGCTATTCAGTCTAATGAAAAAAAGCTTAATATTGAAAAGTAGCTTTGAAAAGAGAGTATATGTCAAAGCAATCATGGCTGCTTTTTTTTTTTCTTCCTCATTCCCTTATTTTTCACTAATTCCTTGTTCCATATTGAGCAAGTAATTTTAAATTATCAGTTTATTGATTTGAAATTAAGTAAAACAATACTGAGTATATTCTACAGCTCCAGAATTAATATTTGCATTTTATCTCTAAGTACTTTAATGTGTGATACTTCTTCACTTTTTCACTAGCCTATGATGACAATAATGATGATACAGTGTTTATTTCAACAGTATTTTTTGTTCTTTTATTCCTTAAAATATTGTATAAGTGTTATTAGCATTCTACAATCTGTTTACAAGGTGTAGAAAAGATTTCACAGAAGTGTCTGAGCCTATTAACACTAATGAAGCTTCATATGGTCATGTATTACAAGAGCTGCAGAATTAAAATGATTTTTCAGTATAGAGAAGGTCAGTATGTGAAGATACCATTATATATATCAGAATACAATGTGTAATTATAGATCTATAATGTGCCATCAGTATAGTGCATAACACAGGTCTATAAATTAAGTCATCTTCTTAAAATAAAGATTGCTACTAAAGTTCCTTTTTTTTTTTTTTTTGTAGTGAAGCACATGAAATGCATTTCTGTTTGTTGGAAAAGTGAAGCTCAACAGGAAAATATTAGCTAAGCACTGTAAAGAATTGCTTGCTATATTCCCATTTCTCATCCCATTTCACACAGAACTTCACTTATTAAAACTGTGAAAAATGCATACACATTTCAGTCATATTTAATTAGTCATCCTGCGTTATTTTCAGGTAATTTAAATGCATATTTTTCTTCTCTGGCTCTTTCAAAAGGCAGAAAAAATAATCCACAACATTTTTTCACTTTAGATGGATGAATACATTAGAAGAGTTTGAGTTTCACTCCTTTCGCAAGATAAAGATAAAATCAACATAATTTGGCACATAATTAAGTACTTCACTAATTCACTACCTCAAATGTGAAAAAAATGGACCTTCAATGTGAACTTGAAAACTGCACATACATCAGTTCTCTCTGCAAGCTTTGTTTTGCAGCACAAATCTAATTTAAAACCAATTTGTATCCAGATGTAATCAAACAGAAATCTAATTTCTCCCACCTCATTTCTATTGGAATCTTTCTCAATCCAATCTGTGGACTGAAAATTAAGATTTAGAGTTGTGCTTGTTTGTTTGCTTTTTAAGTTTGCTTCTCTATTTATTTTTAAAAGAGTTTCTTTATAAAATGTACTATGTCTACTTCAGATCTGCCTGTTTTGATCTGTCCTGATTCAGGAAATAAATACCAAACAAAGGTTAAAAAAAAAACAGAAAAAAAAGAAAAAATAGTGGTGTTTCTTTTTTTTCCATCTGATCTTGCAATCATCATTGTATCCTAGACATGGATTCTCCTTACCCAAGATAATTTCTATCCTACAACAGAATAACCTGTATGAATACACATCATAGATCCATCAACATGTGCCAACACTTTTCAAATATTTTACTCAAATCTCGAATCTAGCCTGCAAAATGCTTTTGGATCAAGGTTGAGAGATAAAAAAAAAAGTCTAATATGCCAGCAAAGGTTTGCTGCAACATTGCTAATAATACTAATTCCTTAATGCCATGTGTTCATGCATCCTTTTTCACAGCACTTCACCCCGAATGTCAGGCTGTCCCCTCATGAATGAATACACAGCTCTGATCTCTCACTCCCACCCTCAGTCTGCTTCCTGACTGTGCCGCCTTGGGGTGGGGTAGAGTTAATTTCTTTTATAGTAGCTAGTATGGGTCTGCGTTTTGGATTTGTGCTGGAAAGTGTTGATAATTCAGGGAGTCAGGGAGGTTTTAGTTATTGCTGAGCAGTGCTTGCACAGAGCCAAGGCCTTTTCTGCTCCTCACCCCACCAGCGAGTGGGCTGGGGAGGCACAAGAAGCTGGGAGGGGACACAGCTAGGACAGCTGACCCCAACTGACCACAGGGATACTCCATAACATATGATGTCATGCTCAGTAATAAGCTTCAGGAAGAGGAAGGAAGGGGGAACGGATATTTGGAATAATGGCATTTGTCTTCCCAAGTAACCATTACGTGTGATGGAGCCCGGCTTTCCTGGAGATGATTGAGCACCTGCCTGATGATAGGAAATGGTGAATAATTCCTTGTTTTGCTTT
This sequence comes from Falco peregrinus, assembly GCF_023634155.1. Lineage (NCBI taxonomy): Eukaryota > Metazoa > Chordata > Aves > Falconiformes > Falconidae > Falco > Falco peregrinus. Next base: position 28,972,717 of record NC_073727.1, on the reverse strand, counting down.
ACTTATTAAACTGTCTTTCTCTCAGCCCAAGAGTTTTCTCACTTTTACCCTTCTGATCCTCTCCCCCATCCCACTGCAGGGAAGTGAGTGAGTGGCTGCGTGGGGCTGGGCTGGTGGCTGGGGATAAACCACAGCACTGATCTGAGTCTCAGCGGTCTAGCTGCTATGACTAGAAAATGCAGTGTCAATTTTCTAAAGTTTGGTTTAATTTTGGCCTAATCCATTAGCAAGAAAGTATTTTCTAATAGCAAAGAAAACCAGCTAAAGAAACAAGAAAAAAGAAAAAAGAAAAGATCAGTTCCAAGATTTTACCTTTGTGTAGAAGCTGGATAAGGATGTCTGACACTATGGAAAAGCCTTTGCATGAAGGAAGATGGAACAGGCTGGAATTCTTCAGCCTAGGAAAGGTGGAGGAGAATACAGTACAGACTCATATAATGAGAAAATCTGTTGAGGAACTGAGCAAGAATTAGGGCAATACTGGATGTATTTGTGTCAGATAGCAGCTTCAAATCCCCTCAAAATATGGACATCTTCACACATTTAATTAAATTATGAAACTCTTCACTGTAGGCAATCATAGATTCTTAAATTTACCGACCCTCAGAAAGGAGTTGACATAAAGGTATTTCTTTAAATGTGAGTCATTGCATCCTTCCTGGGACTTAAACTTTTCATTAAGCTTTTGCTACCATTCATAGCTAAAAACTAGGTTATTGGACCTTTGGTCATATGTACAGTTGTCTTAACTTGGAAAACTACTCTGGTACTCTCCTGGTTTCACTCTAAGGCTTTTCAACTGTATGAAATTAGATTCCAAATATTACTGGGCAGGAAAAACTTTAATAATTTAATTACTCATCTGAAAATGTAATCTTTGATATGTTTAAGTTAATTTTTTTTTAGGAGGGGCTTTGAATTTACACAGACAGGTCTCTAATTAATCTAATGTAAATATTCAAACTATTTAAAGAAACTTAATGAAAGCTGAAGTAAGTGCAAGGAAAAGAATGTTTTGGTAAATACATTGACTATGTCCCTCTTTTTATAAAATGATACATCATTTCCTCTTGCTGTGGGTCTTATCTTTTCTGGTTCAGCTCGATTTCTTATACACCTCTGGACCCAGTTTTTCTGTTCAAGAAGAATATTTGTGAATAATAATATCAGTGGATTTCAAGTAAAAGGTCAGTAATGACAATACTTTGCACTACTGTGTAAGGCCTAGCAGATTGCTTGCTGTGAAAGCTTAAGAGCGATACTTAGATCTATTTAACTGGATGCAACCGATGCAGAATTCTGAAGTAAAGTGAAAGGGAAAGTGACAAGATAAAGATTAAGGCAATTCAGAAGGAAAACTTGCTCATATTATATTGCCTGGATTAACACAATCCCTGGAGACACCTGCTGCTTGGTTTCTGGGTGGATCATCTAGACAGACACGTGAAAGATTTAATGTCTTTGCCTCCCAACCCCACCATCTAATCTTCTGTTGATTGTGTAAGACGTTTCTTTTGTTATAAACATCATGCGCTTCTTGATTCCATGTAAATCAAGGTTCCCAAGACATAGCTTGTCTTGAATGTTGTGGGTTTTTTTGATGCAGGAATGTTTCACCGCTATTATTCCACTAATGCATGTGTATTTCTAAGGTAAGTAATTAAGAGTAGCCATTGCTACAAAAATGTTTCTAGATATGAATTTCAGCCCCTCTTCCTTCTGCTCTTTTGTCATTTCTTCACTTGGATTACAGAAGAACAACTTCATGGAAAATCTCATGTTGGACATTGTTTATCCATCACTTCATGTATACTTAGAGTGAATGTTAAAATGCTGGTTTACAGAAGTGGAAATAAAACCAAAGCATCAATAAAAAACTTACTAAGTGGAATTGCCAAAAGACTCAGCTGTCTACTTTTCTCAGTGAAACCAAGATAAGTAAATTTCCTGGCAAAAATCTAAGAACTTCAGAAACTACGTCAGTGGTCTTGACTGCCTTACTGCCTTAAAAACTCATCTATGTCTTAGACTAAAAGTGATCTCAGCTTTTTCCCACTTGACTACTAGAAATAATTATTTCTGGTGTCAGCCTTGTAATTTCAGTTGATTACTTGCTATATTCATTTGATGATTTGATAATTTCACATATTGATTTATTGACTCACTCTTAATTCTGAACTTGATTGGATCATTGTATCATTCCAACTTTAATTAGCTTTGTAAAGTTGTCATAAACTAGTTCAGTAAAATGCTTGCTTAAGTATGTAGTTGCTTACTCACCTTTTTAAAAATAAAATCCATAAAAAAATACAAATATTTTATTCATTCTATTATATTACACCTTGTGTCATGAACTCTGAAGATAAACTTAGTGTCAATTAAAAAATTAGCAAACCTGTTTTCCTGTGCTTGCAAATCATCACCTAAGAAAACCTTAGTTTTATTATCATTGTGGCTTGATATATCATGAATTATGTTCCAGCAAATCTTGGAAATTGCAATAATAACGGTACCCTTCTGGCTGGAGTAATATTAAACTGTTCTGGCATGGAATGAGTGAAAGTGCCTCTTCCCAAATAATGAAAAAAAAGTCCAAGAAAGAGGTTATAATCTACTTCACTTTGTGTGCAAGTAGAGGTAACAAGATCATCAACATATCTATTATTTATTACTTCTTTAGAATTATAGAAATCTGAATAATAGAAATTGTTCTTTCCCAGTTCTTTCCAAAGCTATTGTGCAACTGCTGCTGCAGTACAACTGCTGTTTCTTCTCCCAGAGGTATCAGACACGGCTTTTTTATGTGAAACCATTCAGACATTTTGTGAAGGATCAGTTGTAAAATGTTAATAAAATATGAAATGTTCATGAAATGTGGCAACAGTAATGACATTTTAAAATGAAAGATACATTTTTAAGAAAGCATTTGAATAAAGGAAAATGTTTCTCTTCAGTCTATTTGGAAAAAAATACTTCTTATGTCTTAGTTTATATAGTATACAAAATTTGAGTTACAATATGAATAAAACAGATATGAATTGATTTTAAGGCATACCAGTCTCTGCTTTTATGCACAATTAACAAGGCACTTAGGATATTTGTGTATTAAAACTACACTGCAAATACAGAGTACTAACATCCACTTCTAGTTATTAAATTTGTGTCTAATGTTGGCTGAGTATAATTTCTTGTAAGCAAAAAGCGATAACCTTTTGTAAAGTGTAATTGGGGGAAACTTGTATTACATTACTCTCTAAGAGAAGTAGAAAGATAAAATCCCAGTTCCTCCATATTTTTGTTCCCTGTCATATCATCTTTAGAATAATTTTTTTCTGCAGATCTGTACTATAAAAAATTGTTTTACCTTAATGCTTTGGACCTATTAATTGCTTTGCAATAAAGTTAAGCCTTACTAAAGCTGATCTTAAGTAAGTTCACAGCAATCACAAAAAAAATAATAAAAAATCAGGAACACAGGTTTACACCCTGGCACAAATAGAAAGCTGATTTTGAAAAAAGACATCACAGACTTCCAGTGCAGAAAAAGCCTGCACAAGTGTTTGTGCTAAAACTAAATGAATTTTTTGCTCAGAATGAGTTTTACATTATGGACAAGATAACTAATTAAAGATATGCTTTGTTCAAATTCAGCTAGTTTTTCTCTATTTTAAGAAATGACTTTGCATTTCTTAACTTGTAAATATTTTTCAGTGCATTAAAAGTGGCTAGACTATTATTTTTCACATTACTGTCATGAGATCCAAGAGCTCAGGTCTTCAATGGTTTAACAGTGCTTTTTTCACTTTCTTTATAGCTACTGATTTCACAATGGACTTTTCTGTCCGCACCCAAGCTTCTCAGAAATTACTTTTCACATGGATCACTTTGCAATACATGTAATATTAGCTATTCAACCTTCACAGAACCAGCAGGATTTAAGTATTTAATTAGTGGTCTCATTGTCTGAAAAGAGTTATTCCTGCTAAAAGCAAATTTAACTTTTCTCTTAAAAGGGAGGAGTATGTTAATTGTAGATTGACATGTATTCCAAAGTTTCAGAATGTCTCAGGTTTCTCTGCCTGTTTCCTACTAGGTGACTTCTTTCCATGTAAGGGTAGCACATATGTTTTTAGTTCTTGCTTTTTTTTCATTCCCATTACCTTTATATATCTCTCATTATTCCTATGGAAAAGTCTGTTCAAATATTCATAATCTATTGTATTTAAAACATTTCAGGATAAAGCTAATAATTTCAATAGCTTTTGAAAACACTGTTAAAACTGCTTTCATTGTTTTCATGTGCTATATCACAATCCTGTCACAAACTTGGAGAAATGAAAATCATATTACATATAATGGAATCATTAAAAATAATATATTTCAACCATGATACAGATATCCAAATGTAATATCCCTAGAAGGAATTTTAGAACAAATAGTTTGATTGAAAAAAATAAATAAAATTTTTATGGTAATTAAAAACGAAATGTACCTCCTTTTTCAATAGCAGCTTAGATTTTGGTTGTGAAAGGGTATCAAGGATTTCAGGCTGCCTCTTGTTAGGCATCGTGTTGCAATTTTAAGACTTGAAAGCTATAATTTGTAATCTCTTGTGCAGTCAAAAATGTTTTAGATTTCTAAAATTAAGAAGTTCATAGCATAGCATTTTATGAGCACCACAGCCCTATTGTGCCAGCTACTGCCCAAGTACATGGAGACAGCCCCCAACACTAATAGCTTGCAAGCTAAATAAATCATGAGGGCAAATATTTTTCTTTTCACTTATCCTTTACAAACAGTATTGACAATTTAGTGAATTAAGTAGACATTTATAGTATTTGAGAATATAATTGCACTATTTAAAATTCACCAGAAAGCAGCTGCCATTATTCCTGAGGGAAAGCCAGTCATGGGTATGATTACAAAGAAGCTGTGAGAGTTGACTTAATTGAAAGAACAGGAGGACTTCTAGGTAAAAGCAGGGGGAAAACATGATAAAATAGTTTTCCTGAGACTTCACAATGAATGAAATTGGGAAAGTTAGTATACAGTCTATGTTAAGCATTTCCAGTATTAAATTTACAAAAGATTACTCTGTTGCAGTTCCCAAAGAAATGCGAACAAAGATTATTTAGACTTGATAGCTTATTAAAAAAAAAGTAAAAAAAAATAAAATAAAAATTAATTCAACTGTATTCAAAACCATGCAAGACATTGAACCAATGAACTTATCAAATGTTCCTCTTCCCAAACCCCAGTAAAATAAAGAATCGTCTGAACAAATTTACCAGGACTTTGAAGAATTTTCAAAACTTCCTGGCTTGGTGGGAAAAAAAAAAAAAAGGAAAAAATTTCTTTAATTTCTCTCTGTATTTGATATGAAAACACTGAAACACTTCACTTTTTTCTTTATGCAAATGTATTCTTTTTCTTTCAGAATTTTTTACATAGCAAATTTATCCTTATATAATTTTTCTTATGTATTTAACACATTAATTAGTAGAAATATAACTTTAGCCTTTCCAAATCAGAGCATTTTCCTTTAAAAATATGATAAATTAAATCCTTATACTTTCAAATCTGGTCAACATCCATTATATTGACACTTCTACTCAAATTTTCGATCCAACAAAATGGAAAATTGAATGTTTGCTCTTCAGCTGAAGACTGGATCTCATTTTCCATTGCCTTGTTGCAATGTTGAAATGTTTTCCCAATGTTTCAAACCTGTGTACTTCTAGAAAATACTGCTTGATTTTTTTAAAATTTATTTTTTAATAACAGCATGAAAACTGTTTCCTAGCTTCCAGAGTGCTAAAGGATAGGTGCTGTGGGTTAACAAAGTACAGGGTAGTAGGGAAAGTTCTAACAGAAGTTTCTTATTATTATGTCCTTTATCATTTTATTGCATGGAGATTAGAAATTTTTTTATCCTTTCTAACTGTATATAACATTGCATGGGGCAGAAGATGGTGACTAAATATGCAGGGATCAGGGTATGGAGTGGTCTTTAATGGCTCTGATTTGTCCAATCTCCATCGCAAATTCAAGGCTGGGAGCTGATGAAAAGAAATAATAAATGGTCTCAGTAGAGAGATCAGCCTTGGGAAGCTGTCTTTAATTGGGGTCCTTACAAGCTCTCATGTGCATTGTGGTCTTGAATGACTTTTTAGAAAGCTAGAATTTAAACCTTGTCAGAAGGTGGCAGTTTGCCTTCTTCATTTGTCCACTTGTAAACAACACTGCTTAATTCTTGCTCTAATGTGACTACTTTTTTGACTCAAGCATTATATTGCATTTGGATATGGAATATAGGCACAAGAATAGAGAAAAATAGCCAGAGATACCCATCTTCTCTGTACATTAATACTCATCGGCTTCTCAGTTTCTCACTGGGGTAGACAGAGTAACATACTCTTAAGGTCTTGGTGACAATATGCAGAAAAAAAGGAAATTCAAGACTGGGGATTTATAGAACATTAGCTGCAAAAAAATATTTTAATGACAATAGCTAGAGAGCAGATATGATCTGAACAATAGGTGATCTCTAGAACTCTTGTTTTTTGCCAAACATATTCATCTGATCTTTGCTTGAAATCCTGTGCTCAGTGATAAAAGAAGATAAAAACCAGCAGAGCCCAAAGCTTTTGGTCAGAAAGTCCCAGATGCTATTACCTTCATTTTTTGTTCTAAAGAAGGGACCAATCTGATGATATAAAATCTTAAAAAGAATTTATCTTAAAATCTGAGAAATATTTTTTTTAATGAAAAAATTGCCAGTTACAAATTTTCCTTGTTTACATCAAGTAGAAGTTAAGGCTCTCGTATGTTTATTTTTGCAGAGCAGGTAGTAAGTGTGAGACATTGAAATTCTAGCTTAATATTTTAAAATGTGCTCGGTTTCTTTCATTATTTTTTCTATTATTTTTCAATTATTATTATTTCTAAACAAATAAAGGAAAGCGTGTGTGTGTGTAAAAGAAAGTATGTTTTTTTCTTTTAGTTAAATAGATATTTAATTCTGCATTGCCAGAGATAATAATAAAGGGGGGAGGAGTCACTTCATCCTATATAGCACCATAGGAAGGGCTTTGGGGCTCTTTAAAGACTGAGCAATTTGAATCCAGCTGGGAGCCCTTTTGCCTAATTCAAATAAATGTACGTTCTAATGGTATGATCTTATGTTCTTACTGCTTCAGACTATTGACTTATCTAATATTACGGTAGTTAAAGTACTGTATTAACTTTATTCTTTGCTATTTCATTCTTTCAAGTAAATTTTACTAAAAGTTCATTCTGTTCCTGGGTAATTTAAACTAAAAAACTCTGTTTATAAGAATAGCAGGAATTAGCTAAAATATATGATTTTTCCATGAGAAATTTCACTTTGGTGATGTTGCTGAATCTAATTTATTTTAATTGTGGTAGTTATATCTTTGAGAACAGCTTCATTCTTCTTAGATACTAACTTCAAGACTGTTTTCAAATATTCAAAGACATGGAAGGTGAAAAACCAGAACAATATCATCATAAACTGAAAAATTCTCATAAATCTAGTGGGTATATCTCTTGCTCTTGAGGTAATAGAGAAAAAAATGTGTAACTTAAGAGTAGCTTCCAAAACCTGGAACTGCCGGTCATGTAACTAACTCAATTTGGAGGAAATAACTAAACATTCTGTGCCTTTTTTTCAAAAATTCTGAAATTTAAATTTGTTTTCTTGCTTTTCTTTCCATGGCTTTAGTTTCTGTTTTATCTCAAATTAAGAACTTTTCAGTTAAATTTTTTTCATAGTGGTGTGCTATTCAGGAAAAAAACCAACACAAAACAACAACAACAACAAAAAAAAATAACCCAGAAAATCACAAGCTATTGAAGTGGATCCTCTTGTACTGAGTGTACAAGTAATTTCAACTAGCTAGGGAAGTATTGCTACACTTTTACTCTACCATTGTGAGTAGGCAGAAATAGGATAAGAATGTTTACATCCTTATCCTTTCTGAAGTGCATGTAATGGCAGAAACTTTACTAGTGGAAAAAAAGGAAGTGAGGTTAATGTCCCTGTTCTATGGTGGGAGTTGTGTTTTATTTTGGAGTTTTCTGTTCTTTTGCATGTGAACCTTGAGATGCACTCCAAGTGGTGTAGCCACTTGCTAGCCCCCTAGCACCTAAGTTGTTCTGGAAGCCTTTTCTAGTCACACCTTCATGCTCATTATTCTTCTTGAGATTGCAACAATCTCTGATCTAGAAAAGGGCTTTAGTGAAGCTTGTTGAAAGTCATGACCATGCCCAGACTACTGACACTTTACTTTCAGCAATCCAAGTGTAACTACATGTGAGAATCTGAACGTGAGTTGGACATTATAGCCAAATGGAAGTCTAATGAATGAAGTCCACTGAGACTACATTCCTACTCACTTCAACCTGAAACAAAGACAGCCTCTGAGTAAATGAGTATCTCTGCAGATTCCATATACTTTAACATGATTCTAGACAAATGCACATCTTAATTTAGACATCTGAATCTATTATTGAATCTCAGCTCTTATGTTCCATTAAATTCTCCAAATGTAGACATCTAGTACCATTTGTGATGTCACACTATCTGAGGCATCTACTTGAAACTGTCAGATTTGCCATCTGAAGGGCAAGTTCTGTACAGTGAAGAAACTTAGTGGCTTTGTATGCCCAGTTCTAAGCATATCTTTACATTAATTTATTATGAACCTTTATCAGAGTGCCCTTCCCCCTTTCTTATTCTGCAAAATGTAATAGCATTCATTTTTCTTTCAATGAGTCTAAATACGATACTGAAGAGTGTTTCTGATACAGACTGGATCTATGTCATTCATGATACTGTATATGCTTCCAAAGAACGCAAGCACATACTGTCTTAATAAATCAGAATAGAGTGGAAACCTAAAGTCTTCTCAACTTTAAATTTAATCTTCACTCGAAAAGAATGGAAATATCCATTGCTTTTTGGATTAGGATATAATTATTTAAAAAAAAACTAAGCAAACCCATGTGGCAACATAAATTCAAGCAGGATTGGCATACAAAGCCAAACTGGAAATCCATATTCTGTATAGAAAGGTGATATTTCAAAGATGTTTTACTAGGGAGTAAATAGATCTATGATTTTGAGTAGCTATGGGAAATAATATTAAACAACATTGTAGGCTCCAGATCTGTCCAATTAGTTGTGTGAACTAACAGAGTTAGAGGTATAACATACTGCTTTGCACATTATTCATCAATTCTGAGGCAATTTTTCATTCAGATAAATTATCTATAATCATGTCTTTAGTTTCTAAAAAATCTAATGTTCTTTTCCTGGATATTGGAAAATGTCACTTTTTGTAGCTGTATAGTTTTGTCAATTTGTAAATGTTCTTATTTTAGAAGATGCATGCCTATAATATTGAAATAATTTCCCTTCATCTTCCTGAGAAAGTATAGTTTCTTATTTCATTTTCAGCTTTTGAGATGTAGCCTTATTAAGAGCACTAATAGTGACTCTATGGTATAAATAATAAGTATAAACTAGTCTTCACGTGTTTTCTTTCATATGGGTTCTTGTGTGTGGAGCTTGTGAGAAACATGTAGCCGTGATATTGCCTTGTATTAATGGTAATATTTCTTTTAATCATAAACATATCCTTCATATAGTTACATATGTAATTACTACATTTTCACATAAAAATTATTCATTTTTTCCAACCTACACTTCCAAATAAAACTCATCAGATTTAGACGGACATCATACTTATATCAGTGGGTATTTCATGTACATAGCAATGCAGTCAGCAGCTTAGTGCAAATGAGTCCTGTTTTCTGGTTGTTTTTTTTAATAACTGCAGAGCCTGTACGTTTCAGAGTTGCATTTCAAAGTGCAATGCTAATTTTATTTGATTTCTTAATAATTTTGCTTCCATCCATCATTTTTATATTATTAATATTTTGAATTAATATTGTGGTTTGTTTCTATTGCACGCCTTTATGCAGATTTACCTTGTTGCAAAGACGATTGCACTGAAAAGTAGATTTAATTTTTGTTTAAATATACTCTTCTGCTTCCCAGCTGTACTCAAGAATTACTGTTCCTTGGGAGAAATGACCCTTATTATGGAGTTCCTTAATGCACAGAATGGAGAAGTGGTATCTATTCCAAGCTTCTAGTCTTCAGCAGCACAGATGCAATACCATCACAAACATTTTTCATTTAATTGTCTTTTGTTAGCCAGCTTATTCAACATCCAGGCTGCTGTTTATTCAGCTATTGCCTACCCAAGTCACATTCCTGCCTTGTCTTATTAACAAGGCTTTTGATTATCAATTAACTCCAATTTTTCATTGAGTTAGTTCATGGTCTTGTGGGTCCTTTCTGCTCATCAAGTAGATTCTGTCATCCATTGAATCACAGAATCGTAGAATGGTTTGGATTGGAAGGGACCTTTGAAGACCATCTAGTTTCATCCCTTCTGCCATGGGCAGGGACATCTTTCACCAGACCAGGTTGCTCAAAGCCCCTTCTGACCTGTCTTTGAAACTTCCAGGGATGGGACATCCACAAATTATCTGGGCAACCTGTTCCAGTGTCTCACATCCTTGCAGAATTTCTTCCTAATATCTAACCTAAATCTACTTTCCTTCAGTTTAAAACCATTGCCCTTTGTCCTGTCACTATATGCCCTGGTAAAAAGTCTTTCTCCATTTTTTGTATAGGCCTCCTTTATATATTGAAGGGCCACAATAAGGTCTCCCCAGAACCTTCTCTTCTCCAGCCTGAAGAACCACAACTCTCTCAGTCTTTCTTCATAGGACACTGGTTCCAGCCCTCTTCTCTTTTTTGTGGCCATAGATCATATTCCGTTCTGTTCCTTGCTATTTAGCTTAAAGCAAATTTATTCTTGTGTTTCACTGCATCTTCTTTATAATCATTTTCCCTTCCAATCTCACCCATCTAATTTTAGTTTCAGTTCTGAAAGAAAACCAGAATATAACACCTATTCTTTAATTCTTTTAAGTTAGAGCTTCAGCCTTCACTTTCCTTGATGGCACTGCACAAACACAGTAAGCAGCCGATTTTGCAAGACAAATGACTGAATATGAAAGGGTTAGAGAGGGCTTTTAAGAGCTTTCAGGGCACAAGTGAAGAGAATGATGGCAATTACTTTTGTAAAAAAAATTATCTGCAGGCATTTCTATGGTGCTCAGCAGTATGGCATGTACTCCAAAAGCACTGATTAATCTATTCTCATGGCAACCATACAAATGAACCGAATGTTAGACTTTCCTTTCACAAATGGGCATTTAAGTCCACAATGAACTCACTGAAGTTGGGAGGCTGCTACCTTTGGTTGGTCAGTTTGAAATGTGTTGTTGAAATTCAGAATAGCAAAATATGCAGCATCTTGCTGTAAACCTTTGGCAGCTGTAAGTGGTCTGCAGCTAAGGATGCTGGCAAGCACCAAAGCAAGTACTTTGATCCACAGGTGGATGACACACCCAGAATGACCACTCGGTTTTTCATTTTGGCCAGTGTGATTTTGCCTCAGTTCCTAAGTAAAGAGTTAAAATGAAACAGAAGTCATCAGTGTGTCTTACTCCATAAATTATACATTTGATTTTGTCATTTTAGCAGCTTAGGTTGTGTTTGCAGCCTACAGAGAACAAACACAGGAGATGAACCCAGGATTTGAGCATCTCTTTGCTTGTACATTACAACACACAGCCTGCTTTATCCAGTTTTGCCCCTTCAAATGAAGTAATAGATTTTATTACAGAACAGTAATCGTCCTAGTTCAGCAAAGATTAGCATTTGCCTAGGTTTAAATTGGATGATCTAATTGAAATCAAGGGGAATATTCATTTATTTTATGTGTTTAATCAGCTAGCTGAAGTGAAGCCTAAATTAATGAATGTGACCTGTGATTCGCCAGGCATTTGGACACTGAATATGTAATGCCAAGTACAGATTTGCAGGGCAGACCATGAAGGTTTTTGCTTTCATGCTAGTCCCGTCTCCCCTGCTGCAGTGCTGGCATCACTCAGTCCACTCAGCACATCCCTGCAGTTTCTGGCTCCGCAGAGAATCTCTGGTGCTCTACTGGGAGTCGAAATGGTGCCAGCGCTGTGGCAGGAGAGAGGATACAGCAGCCTCAAAGGCAGAAGGTCTGTGAGTACTGTGTCTCTGCCAGCTGCAGGCTAATTCCGCATAGAGCAGGCAGCCTGCTGCGGCTGGGGCTACAGGGCACAGCCTGGGCTGTGGCAGAAGGTGAGACACCAGGGTACAGTACCTGCAGTGGGTGTCTAGTCACCATTTATATCATGGATGCATCCATCCTTCATACAATAGAATTCACCTCTACAGATTTGCATTTAGTATCAGAGAGCTAATTTTCACACTAGAGTACAGAGTTATTAGTAGCTTGTGTGCTGTTTTCTGAAGAGCAGCACAAATCAGCTGGACCCAGAATGCTCAAAAGCATCAAATAGCAACCATAAAAAAATTAACACTCTAATAACATTCAGGACTTCTCACTCTGAATTATTTCAGATTTGACTTGAAACTGTATGGTATTTTAAGATTGTTTGTCACTCATCCAGAAAGTCCCTTAGAGCTCAGAAAATGACTCTGATATTTGGTGTCAGTCAAACAACAAAATGAAAATAATAAATAAATAAAACCAGAGTTCTTATCTTATTTTTGGCACGTTGTGCGACATGCCAAGAGGAAGAAAAACCTTCTGTCAGGAAGTTACTAGACACCAGATCTTCAAATATAGTGATATAAAGCGGCAGGTGGGCATTTAGGGGAAGCTAGACATGTACTACTGAAATCCTTTGCCTTCCATACCCTGAAAAACTCTGGTTCTGTCCTTTGAAAAGTTCTGCCAAGTTTCTTAATCCAATAACAGGAAGTTATGAAAGTCAGCATGCTTAAGTCAGTTTCGCTGGTAGCAAAAATATAAGTTTAAGGCTTATGAAAATGATGCCCTTGCTGGCAGGTTTTGGTCAATTAATTAATTATGAAAGGCAATATAGCATCTAAGTTATTATCAGCAGAATTGGTATGTTCTTTCTCTTGAAATCTAGTCTTGAATATGAAAGGTCTTTGAAACCTTTGCTAATGCTCAGATGCCACAGATACTTTAAAAATGTCAAATTTTGGAGGATTTTATGAAAGTGATTTTTTCAAACTTCTGGTTACTTTTGCATGGCAATGACTTCTATTATTATATATTGTTATGTAATTTTTCCACAGCACAATCTGATACTTTGAAATCTCTGCATTTTCCCTTTTTAGGTGTTTTGGTTTTTGTTTATCAGTGAAGGAATTTGGAGAATAAAATTCAAGTCCTCGGTGCAATCTTTGCCGAAACAATTCTGTTATTACTTTCCCCTCTATTTTCTTCTCATCTTTGTTGCTGAGATATAGACTATTTTTTTTGAATTCTTGTTGTCTTATCACTATATTAACCACATTGCTTCCTTTTCCAGTCTCCATCTGGCCATTATATAGAAAGAATATCAGCAACCCTTCCTAAAAGTGCACGTTTAATAAATAACCTTTCCTTACCTGGTTTATTGAAGCTGGTTGTCTCTGTGAAACCATTTCTTTTGTTTCTTCAGACTCAATGAGCACTAACAGAACCTCTGGACCAGAACTGCTGGTGACATACAGAGGTCAGCCAACTCCTGGGAGCTCTTTCCTACTTCAGAGCACAAGGGAGACTGAAGACACTGTAAATAGTTGTGCTGTGTTCTCTAAGAGTTCACAATGGAATACAATCAGTCTCCTTTTATGGCTATAATGCATCCTGCAGAAAATCCTTTATGAGCTATAGAAACTAATTACAATATCTCTGTTCTGTGAGAAATTGGGTGAAGGTGAACGCTGGAAAAATTGGTTAAAAGGGGGATAGAAAAAAAAAAAACACATTTGTTGCAAAAAAACCCCATGTTTAACAGATGTACATAAAGCGGTTACTTTAAGAGCAAATTACCATGTAACTTTTCCCTCTTTTTCTTAACAGCTTCTTGGACAATAGTAGCTTTGGCTTGGCTGAGAAATCATACAGACTTGAAGTTCAGGATTGGCTGGGATTTTTCAGATATGGAGTTTTAGTCTGGCAGCATACATCCTTCTTTTAATTCTTAAATATCTCTGAGTACTTTTTTTTTTTTTTTTTTAATATTTTTCTCAAGGTTAGACTGAGGGAGAAGGAAAAAAGCTGAAGAAGAAAAGGCTTCCTGGATAGGAAAAACAAAACAAAACAACTTGTGCCCATACAAAAATCTCCTTAGTTGTCATTTATTCTTTACTTTCCTGTTCAACAAAATAATACATTTAGCTGGAGGTGATTTTGCAGTCAAAATACAACTTTATCACTTCAAAAATTCAGCTGAGCTAAATTCTGAACTTTACAGAGTGTTATACAGACTTTTAAAATGGACAATAAAAATAATCTGTGGATTAGTTGGACTGCTCCAAGAACAAACATAGTTGATGTGAATTGTTGGATATTCTCCTAATCAGAAGTTCTTTTCATGTTTCCTCTCTAGGATACCCTTGGGAATGGCAGAGTAGACCATGGGAGCTGGATGATATTGGTGTACAAAGAAGCCAGCTGCAGAAAGCCAGACACTTTGCTTCAAAGACACCCATAAGGTGACCAAAGTTGTCAATAAGGCAGTCAGATAGCAAGCTCAGTAGACCCTGGAAGTGGGAATCATGAGTCCTTTGTCATGGTACCCAATGCATTCTCCAGAACTCTAAACATGGGGTTGATATCTGTAAAATGTCTTATAGCTTCTGTCTCCTACTGGGAACTGGCACAGCCACATTGGTAGAGTCACATCCCTGATGCACAGTTACAGGCAGAACAGGGGTGGGATACAGCTACACAGATTTAAGGAAGAGAGCTAGGACATTGACAATGTCTCTTAGTTAATCTTCAGACAGGTGCTGTTTAGCACGGTTATTCTGGGGTTTTTTTGATTCATTTTCTGCTCTTCAAGTGACCTATGGCTGTTGAAATCCAAGAGCTGGTAATGTGCTGCAGCTTGTGCATGCACATTTAGCCAACTGGGTCAGAAGAGGCAGATGTGCCTCAACAAAATGTTTTATAAAACACAGCAGATAAGCTAAGCAAAGAAGACAGTGGTGACAGAATTTGCCTTTTCTAACCAGGCTGAAGTCCAACTGTTGTTCCTGGCAGCAACAACCCAGACTCAATCAAACCCAGGTGCAGAACCAGCCAGCTTGGAGAAGTGTGTTTACATCTGCCCTTTTCTGACTCTAGGGCTCTGCTCAGAGGGAGGAACATGCTGTTGGGAGATAAATTTCCCTCCTTCTAATTATAGGCATTGCCATCTTCTGCCCACTTCAAGTGTAAATCTCCTAATCATAAACAATTCCTCTTCAAAGCTCAACACAGATTGGATGTAATTCCCTGACAACACCAATCTGTTCACAGTATTGCATGCAAAGGCCAGAATAACATTAAAGATCTCCCAGCCTGATGAAGGAAAGAACATTAAAAATACAACAGTAAAACACAAAAGGCATTACTCTTGCTATCTTTTAGCCAGGAAGAGAGCTAATAACACTCGACTAGCAAATTTCAATAACTGGACAAAGTAGAAGATGACAGAAAAATCTTCCTTTTCCACTGGTCAAAAAAACCCTTGTCACAAACACTTTCCCTTCTAGCAATTAGTAAAGCAAGTAGAAGGCAGATGCAGACTGCTGATAATGATTTATTTACATCAGAAAGTGTCAATTATTCAGAATGACCCGGTCATTCTCACTACTAAACTGTACAAGGAAAAGATCACATTACTGTCATATTTGCCTTTTTTCCACCTCCTCCCTCTTTATTTTCTCATGTGGTATCTGACTGTAAATTAGGTTCTTGATCTTGTTAGAGAGTTGTCAATTCAAGTAATGTACTGCCCATGAACTGTCCTGCAGAACTGGAATTGCAGACTGGTGAGACAGATAACCAAAGCATGACTGACAGGAGACAATACATTATCCAAAATGTTAGGATAATGGTATGTTAGCAGTACGTGGTTTGTACAGTACTAGATCAATCCTGTCATTGCTTCTTTGGGAAATATAAAAAAAAACCAATATCAAGTGTTTCTAATGTCACAGAAGCCTTGTACGTAATTTTTTGTCATCATTATGAGAGTAGTTATTCATAAACTGGTAGAAAAAAAGTTACTTATTTTTTGCAGCACCATCTGGTTTGAGTCTGATTATTTAGCTGATCTGTTGAAGTGTTTTCTGAATGATCATTGCTTTAGCTCGCACTGTCAGATGTCATCCAAAGGTCCAGCATAGGCAGATGGGGTTTTAATATAAAACAGAGCTGCTGCAATAAAACACATCTTCCCTTCCCGCCTCCAGACACTTTTCCCCCTTACATTAGGTGATCCATTACTGGATATGCTGGATTTGATCTCATATTGCAAGGGAACCAGAAAGACAGTAATGATGTAAGCCACATTGGAGAACCATGTGATATTCATTAATTAACAACATCTAAGGGACACGAAAGAGAACTGTGACTTTTTTTCTTCATTACTATACAGTTCAGAAGGAATACATGCATCACACAAATATTTCAGGAAGACCTGCATTTTGTCTAATGGAAAGGTGTGAAAAGGACCTGAAAACCTGTTCTCTTTGGAAGAGGGAGGATGAAGCACAAATGGCCGCTAGAATCTTCAGGTACAAAGAAAGGAGAGAGATCCCTGTGTGAAGTACTTTATAATCTACAATCATAGCTAGAAATTAGACTATTATCTAAATTATCATTAACACCTGTGTTTCTGGAACTTTTAATATGAACACAGAATTTCAACATAGGAATCAAGCAGAGGCTCGACAGGAATTAGGGGTGAATAATTAGATAAGCATCTGCAAATACGAGGTACGGATGGGGAAGCACACAAGCCTGGATTCATCTCACCTATATTTTGTATTTAGCTTATCTGAAATATCAAGGATAGAAGCTTAGGCTCAGTTAAGAGATGAGGCAATCTGTAATCAAGGCAGAAGGTGTTAATGTTAGGTATCTTTGATCTCTACACCTAGGGCAGGTGCCCAGCATCTCCCTCAACAGTCAAATGAGAAGAAAGGTAACTTTAACACCCAGCTGACCTGTCCTATTTGGAATCTACTTTGGGATCAATCTACTTTTTACTACACGCAATGCAGAGAATTTAGACAACTAGATCAGACAAGGATATGTGTTCCTATGACTCTATATACAAGACTGGCGCCAACTTCTAATCAAAAGAACTCCATCCTTTGTCTCTGAATTGCAGAGTGGAATTCTGATTTTGGGAATAGGATGGAATGCCCATCTAAAGCACTTGCCTCCCTCCATTGACTGCAAAGGGAATTTCAACAGCTAAATTACATTACACTCTTACCTTAACACATAGAAGTAACAGGAGATGAGGATAGGGAGATTCAGAACACAACATGCAGCGTGTTTAAAGTAAAATATAAGTAGTTCAGTGGCTTGAAGAGATAAGGCGTCCACATCAAACATAATGATTTTGCAGTTAGACCATATACCAAATAGCACTAGAGAGCCTTCTTTCAGTCTCCCTACAAATACTTATTTAAAATAAAAGGCTTTCTCTTATATCAGAGAAGATTTAATATTTTTTTTTTCCATTTTTAGATGCATTTCATAGACTGTATTTTCTGAAAATATAAGTTTGGATTTGGATCTTGTAGTAGAATTCACTCTTGTAGCTGGGACAAGACATTAAATGCAATAACAGAAAAGCACGACCCAGTACATACTTACGTTAAAGACTGCTGCTAGAGAAAGGTTATGAACAGAAGCGGTCGAACCATGCATTGGGCATGCCTATACTACACTGGACTGCGGAGATCCCGGTGCTTGCATTCACCATGGTGACATGTAGAGAGTTTAACTTGCCCCTGGATTTGCAATAACTGTATTTAGTGAGTTAATAAGCCATGTATCTCTACACAGGGCTTATCATTCCAGGGTGGTCCTTGGCCTGGTGGCCCTGTACTCAGTTGGCATTAGCTTGGTGGTATCTGCATTTTGCAGGTGTACCAATTTTATTACCATTTTTTATTGCTACATTAAATAGATATTGTCCCCAACCATTGTGATTCCTCCATCTGGCATGCATCTGAAAGCTTACTGACTAGTTTTTATCCAATTTCAAGATACATGTTCTCATTTGAGAGCCTGAACATATTCCAAATGCACTCAGGCATTGCTCCAAATAACAGCAGAGACAATCTTTGTCTAGGAGAACGCAGGGTCTCAGGCAGATGAATTCCATTCATAGCCTAGAACTGCAAGTTGTGTATCTGTGAACTTGATTTTTAGTCACCTTTTTGGGCAGAAATACTTAAAAACACTTACAAATTCATGCAAGTGAGTCCAGCAGTCTCAAAAAATGTATCAAAAGGGAAAAAGCACTAAGCTGAGAATAACAAAGTGTAAAAGAAACAGTGAAATATTGACTGTGTAGGAAGGGGTAATGAACAAAGGCAGATATTGAACCTGATTTTCAGACTGCAAGTCAGGACTTCCCATTATTTCTAACAGTTACATTGCACAAACCAATGAAAAGCTGAGAAAGATGCACATCTTTAAGAAGAAACATTCTTTTTACTAGAGAGATAGATAGACAGTGAGTTGCAGCCACCTCACTGCCATACAGCTTGCACAGCACACATTTTTTACCCAGATACACATCCCTAAAACTGGCCATCAGTATCCTGATGCCTCAATGGAAGACACTGAGGAAAAGAATTTCTGCAAAGGTAACTGTCCCTTCTTTGTGAGGGAAATCCTGCACAAGGATGTTAATACTTAAAAATCATGATAAATGGTCAGTACTTTTGATTCTGTGTACCCCAGTTTTGAAAGGGAATAGTGAGGTAGACAAGGTCTTTGTAATCAGTACGACCTAAAAGAAAGCAATTTGAAAAGTGTATATTTGTGTACTGTGGCATTTATATAGGTTAAAAAGTCTCTCTCCTGTTAACTGATCTCAACCTCTAAAGAGGATCTGAAAGCATAAGTAATTTTAATTCAGTTTCAAGTTTTATATTATAGTATTATCCCAATAAAATGTATTTTTATATCTATATATAAGCTTTGTCTTGAATTTGATTTTTAAGAGTCTGTTACTGCACCTTGTATTTTATATAGCATGTAATATATTACAGCTTGTGAGAGGTGGTGAGCACACTTCAGCTGAAGGACATGATGATGATTTATGGAGCTGAAAGTCCATACAACCTAAATTAGGTTTTAGAACTCAGTGTAATTTTTATCATGTAACAAGGAAATTCATTTACAAAGACTACCCTGCAGCTTTGAAAGTCACTGTAAAGATTAAGTTCTGTTTGACAGAAGGTGGGAGATCTAATTTTTAAATTTTGGGGGGGAAGAAAATCAGATTATCAATCACCTCAAGGAATGCTATACATGCTGTTGGAAATGCTGCTTTTGTTTTTATGGGTTTCACAAGTATTTATCAGACATCCCTGTATCTATCAGTGGTTTTTTACACCGTTATAATTATCCCAATAATAAAAACACAGTAATCTTCTTCTAGATAGTCAGTTTTACACTACTGAGAAAACAAGCAAGAAAGACCTGCTACGAGCAAGGGTGCTGGAGGGGCTGGATTGCAGCAAAAGTGACACTGGGGGGAAAGAGGACACCCACCTCCCCCTGTTGCCTCAGGGCTTTGGCACTGAAGGGGCCAAGGGTGTGGGAATGGAGGTCTAAGGGCAGTAGGGGATGGTTGCAGATGTAGGAAGAGGGCAAAGAAAACCTTAAAGTTTTACTTCCACTAGGCCAAAATAGTTTCTCAGGAAGGATGCAGTTCAAGACTTCCACTTCTAAGTTCCCCTTATAGCCAGCAGGAAGCTGATCAATGCAGACAATTGAGCCTAAACAGTGATTCAGCTGAGTGGATAGGTGCTGTCTTAGGATGACTTTAATCAGTGTCTGTCCTTCATTGTCTGCATTGATTAGGGACTCAGTTCAATTGGCCGTATACTATTTGAGATTCTTCCACATCTAATACCAGCCCTTAATATACAAGTGCCTGTTTCCATATTTGATTTACCATGGGAAAAGCCCCAAAATACCTTTGTCTTATGTCAAACTCAAATGAGAATATTAGCAGAAAGAAATCTGAGCCTCTGTGTTGGAGTGGGCTCCACTGGAGATGACACAGAGAGAAAGAATATTTACTCTGAAGCATCCTAAATGGATTAGATTGTAAGGTATAGGTGCTTCAGGGCTGCAGGAAGATGGTGACAAAATAGGAGGTGAATCAGAATCTACTATTCTTTACTTCACTAAGGAAAAAAATTGTCTGCAGAGCCAGGAAATAACTATACAATTTCAAGAGATTCACTCAAAGAGACACTGAAAGTACAGGTTAAAATGAAGGCCTGAAAGTGTAGTACAACAAATTTCAATGCAACACACACTTTTCAATAAATTTGCTTTGGCTGTACTTTCAATGATTGTTTGCATCCTGCAGATATTTGGGGAATGGAATTGCACTAGATTGTTTGCAGAAAGCAAATTTAAAAGTTCCATTAGTATTCATAAGAAAGAAACGATACATTTGAACGTGTAATTATAAACTACAGATTTTCTCTTTTAAGGCCCTTAATTAAAACCGTCCCATCTCCTATCTTTTATTTGCCACTGAGTCATCAAGCTGAATGTGCCAGGAAATAGCAGCCTGCATCACCCATCAAGCCAATTTTCTTTCGAATATCTGTGTGCTTTCTTCCGTGGTACAACTGATATACCGGAGCAACTCCTTCTAAGACTCTGCTGCGTCACTGCATTAATCACCTTCAGATGTCAGGTTAAAAATCTTCTCTCCTATAAGGTCTATAAACCGGAGAAGTAACTGGAATGTTGTAACTATACTTGTGTGAATCAAATAAATTCATCATTTTCACCTCATATTTCCCTTATTTCCTCAACTCTTATGTTCATATTGCAAACTCTTGATGGCTGGGGACCTTTTGTATTAATTTCAAGATAATGAATATTTGTAAAGAATCAAATACGTCACAGGATGTCATCACTGTCCAACAAAAAACTATTAAATCAGTTCTGAGGTCTTCAATAAAGAAACTTTCACCTCTTTTTGCTCTATGGAAAACAAATGCTCTTAGAAGTTATACCGAAACAGAAATGCAGAGGAAGAAGTTAGAGCATTATTAAAATTACTAAACAAGGTTCTCATTCTCCCTCATTTTTAGCTGTGGAATTTGCAAAGAAAATGACATGTTTTATGCCACTTTTATGACATGTTAAAATGATATTAGTTGTGGGTTTTAGCAAAAAAAGAATGTGAAGTTGTTGGGAGGAGATGCTGCCATTAAGTTTGCATATTTTAGTAAAGGTGAATCAAGGCAAAATTCATATGAAAAAGTCTGGGAGATGTACTGAATATATTAGATCACAATGAGAATACACGTCAATAAAGAAATTCTGTTATCAAGAAGAGATAGGTATGGAAATAGAAATACAGCCTGACCTTACAGGTCAACAGCAAATACAGTCTGCATTTGGAAAAGCCTCATCATTGTGGTCCAGTTTTGTTCACCAAACTTCAAGAAGTCTGAAAAATAAGGTGGACAATAGAAGTCTGAAGGAGAACAAGAAGAAACACTCAAGTCTGAAAATGTTAAGTTAATAGAAATGCCCTTTCTGAAAAGAGGGACATGATAATCTGTATTTTCCTTCGTAGCAGGACTTAAATGATGCAAAGAAGAGTACAAACAGTATATGGATTGCCTAGGCATTAGTGCATTAGTGAGGTCCTCTGGTACTGGATGTCGTTTGTACACCAGGGAGGAAACTGATAAACAAATGACTTTGGGGAAAACAAGGCAAATGTATTTTCTGCTGTGACCCACACTATTACACAGAGGCGTGGCTTTGATATTAGCTGCCATTTAAAACCTCTCAGAAACTCCTGTCAAGCCCTCTGAGGATCTGGAAAGTGCAATCAGCCAAGGAGTTAAATTTCTGGTTTGCTTTTTTTGCTTAGCAGTCCTTGTACTTTTTAAAGTTATTTACATAATGTAGGATAGTCAGTGAGATTTGGAAATACAGTTCAAGTCACAGAAGTCCAGGTTGTTGATTTATGGAGCAGAAAGGACATAATCCCCAAGTTAGAGTTCAAAGCACAGCAGATATTTTTTTCTCTCATTTTAACAGCAGAATCAGAAATTTCAATTACTTTAGGACTATCCTGTGGCTTTGAAAGTCACTGCAAAGATGAAGTCCTGTTCAACAGAAGGTAGGGAGGGAATTTAATTTGAATTTGGGAGAAAAATCAGATTACTGATCATCTTGGAAAAAATATGAGAGAGTTGAACACATGGAGACAAAATGTACAAGTGTCTAAAGTAAAGTTAGTTGTTTTCATGTGTCTATTTACAGGACATTAAGATTTTCTCAGTATTCTTACCAGAATTTTTATTTTTTACTTTCAGTTTCTTTATTTGAGATGTGCATGGCATCATTTTCAAAAGAACACTTAGCAAGTACCCACTAAAAACTATTATAGCAGCTTTTGATACAATAATTTTGAATATTTTCTACAGAACCACATGTAATTTTAATAGGAGAGGGTAGGGATCTCATGGCCAGCAAAATAATATAACAGCTTTAGGACTGAGTTATTTGTTGAGAACCAACTTTGTATGATAGCATGAGAAGCTCCCTTATGATACAAAGATAATTATAAAATATTCTGTATTTTCTATTTCTATCTTCAGTACTAGGATAGTACAAGAATAGTGGTAAGCATAAATTGACCAAACCTGTAATTTTTTTAATAAAGTCTAAGGGGAATACTATATCACTGTTCTGAGTTGAAAGCAATACTTAATTACATGTACTTTTTCAGGGGGTTAACCCTGTTTGTTAAGATAGCATGGCTTCTGTAATTTTCATATGTGCTTATGAACATCTGTCCATCTTGTCTACCCCTATCCTGACTCCAGACAATTTTTGAATCCATTAGCTAAGACCAATCACATTTTAAAGAAAGTACACAATTCAAAGAGACTTTGGTCTTGCAAGTAGGTAGCTGGGTATAGGAGAGAGAAACCAGCTACACACCCACTAAGGGAAAGTGTGTTCCATGAGTTCCAGTTAGTAGACACCACACAATCCATACCAAAGCAACATAACATAAAAGTTCTAATTAAAGGATAGATCTAAGTTTCAATTGCCTTTTTATTAGATACTAAACAATCCAGATTACGGTACAACTTTGTAAGATCAAGCCTTTGCTCGTTCCAAAGTTTACAGTTTTCATAGGTTTTGGAGTCTCTTACCTGCTCCTTCTTTTCATCTTATGGTTAAAAACCTCTTTTCCTTTGTTTTCTCCTTAACCCATCCACTTGTGATGCATTGGTGATGTCCAAAAGCAGCCCAGGACTTTTTCTTGTGAAGAGATCATAGTACTTATACTACAGATTGTCACACTGCCGGCCCTTCAGATTTCAATGTTATTTTTGTTTGAAGTGAATCCCCATGTAATTCATTCTAAGCATCTGCAGTATCTCCAGTGTCAATGTATGAGAATTCTTTGATCTTGGTTAAACGCAGACAGAGAGTGATTAACATCTTGGATATAGGAAAAATCATAGCAGAAGTTTTACAATAGTGGTAGAAGGCTCTCATTATGAACCAGGGACATACCAGACAGGTACAGCTTCAGAAAAGACAATTATTGGCTTAAAAAGGCTCTCAGTATGGCAATGGTAATCAAGTAGATGTTAAACATCAGGCTAGATAAAAGTGTATCTTAATCTGCATCACAATTAGGATTAAAAATGTGGAGACATCCAAAAGCAATCAACAAGGATATGCAAATTTAATAGTTCTTAAATGTGCTTATTGTTATAATACTACACAAACAAAAATAACATATCAAACTTAGACTAACTTATGATGTCTAATATAGAATCTTAGAATACTTTGGGTTGGAAGGGACCTTTAAAGGTCTTCTAGTCCAGCCTCCTTGCAATGAGCAGGGTTATCTTCAACTAGATCAGGTTGCTCAGACACCCGTCCACCATGACCTTGACTGTTTCCACGGATGGGGCATCTACAACCTCTCTGGGCAACCTGCTCCAGTGTTCCACCACCCTCACTGTAAAAAATTTCTTCCTTACATCTAGTCTAAATCTACCCTCTTTCAGTATCACACCATTAGCTGTTGTCCTATTGCAATAGGCCCTACTAAAATGTTTGTCCCCATCTTTCTTATAAGCCCTCTTTAACTACTGAAAAGCCGCAATAAGGTCTCCCTGGATGTATGCTGTACTTTTTTCCTCTGAAATATAAGTTTAGAATACTCCTGTTTTGACTGGATAATGATCACTTGCCATACTTACCAAGACCCACAGAAAATAGAAATGCAAGTCAGGGTTTTTCATATTGATAGTTAGGATGATTCACAAATACAAACTGTACTCAAGAACATTGTTAAACATGATAATTTTCACCTAAGTGATCAAGAAGAATGTGTGAGTTAACAGTATGATCTTTGACAAATCATTTAATACATTTAATGTGTATTCTTCATCACAGGAATACTACTTATTTGTTCAAAAAATCTTGACCAGTTACCTTCCAAACCCTTGGGAAAAAGGTTGCATTTGACACTGTACTGTTACAGTTCTTCCTGTAATGGAGATTTTAGTTGAAGCTTATGGGAGCTGCTGTGATATTCATATTAATAATGATTATTCCTAATCACAAATTTTCATCACTAGTTAAAGGGATGGCAAAATAAGTCAAGCTGTCAACTGAAATCTCTGTTTTGGCTACTTGCTTAATGTATGAAACAGTCAGTTTAGTGATTGGGTTCAGATGGCAAAGATCACAAGGCTAAGTAAAACTGGAAATCTGAACTGCTTGTCATAATTTCAATTTAAAAATGAGAAGCTCTTAATTTTCTCTCACGTGTTTTTTCCTTGAATATTTCCAGTTTATAAAGATTGGTGCGTTTCTATTTCACAGCACATTAACCTTTCTTGTGCTTTCTCTGATTTTTATTAAACATGCCATACCATGCTGCAGTGTGTCTGACACCGCTTCCTGTATGTATGTATAAGCTATAGTCAGCAGAATATCAACTTTAAGTAATCAAAATAAGATACTTTTACATCTTCAGTTCTTTTGTTTCAAATTAGTCAATGAAGTGTGCAATGTGCAGGCTGTAAAGAACAGCAGAATTAGAAGCCCTTAGTTTCTAATTAACTTATGTGAAGTTGTATATGAAGAAAACATAAGAGAATATTGACATAATTTGTTTTAGACATTAATTGCTTTTTCAACTGGACGTTCAATGCTGCAATTTTTGAGGGATTATTTAATTAAAGCAAGGTAGATCATACCGCTGAGACACTACTGAATGAATATTACTCAATGTGTGATTTGATCTCATCCAACAATGCTATTTCAAGTTCTGGAACTGAGAAAGAATCATCAGTCAAAATAGTTACTCACAACTTCACAGCATCATGGAATCATGGAATGGTTTGTATTGGAAGGGACCCTAAAGATCATCTAGTTCCAACTCTCCTGCCATGGGCAGGGACGTCTTCCTCCACTAGACCAGGTTGCTTACAGCCTTGAGCACTTCCAGGGATGGGGCACCCACAGCTTCCCTAGGCAACCTGTTCCAGTGCCTCACCACCCTCACAGTAAGGAATTTCTTCCTAATATCTAATCTAAATCTGCCCTCTTTCAGTTCCTCCTTGTCCTATTACTACAGGTCCTTGTAAAAAGTCCCTCTCCAGCTTTCTTTTAGGCCCCCTTTAGGTGCTGGGAGGCTGCAATGAGGTCTCCCTAGAGCCTTCTCTTCTCCAGGATGAACAACCCCAACTCTCTCAGTCTTTCTTCATAGGGGAGTTGCTCCAGCCCTCTGATCATCCTTGTGGCCCTCCTCTGGACTCGCTCCAACAGGTCCATGTCCTCCTTATGTTGGGAGTGCCAGAGCTGGACGCAGTACTCCAGGTGTAGTCTCATGAGAGTGGAGTAGTGAGGGAGAATCACCTCCCTTGACCTGCTGGTCACACTTCTTTTGATGCAGCTCAGGATAACGTTGGCTTTCTGGATGTCAGATGTACATTTCCTGGCCATGTTGAGCTTCTTGTCCACCAACATCCCCAAGTTCTTCTCCTCAGGGCTGCTCTTGATCCATTCTCCCCCCAGACTGTTTTTGTGTTTGGGATTGCCCTGACCCATGTGCACAACCTTGCACTTGGCCTTGTTGAACTTTATGACATTTACAAAGGGCCACCTTGCAAGCCTCTATAGGTCCTGCTGGATGGCATCCCTTCTGTCCAGCATGTTAACCACACCACACAGATTGGTGTCACCAGCAGACCTGCTGAAGGTACACTCAATCCCACTGTCCATGCCGCCAATAAAGATGTTGAAAAGTGCCAGTCCCAATACCAGCCCCTGAGGAATGCCACTCATCACTGGTCTGCACGTGGACATAGAACCATTAAGCACAACTCTTTGAGTATAACCATCCAGTCAAATCCTTATCCATTGAGTGATCCATGGGTCAGATCCATGCCTTTCTAGTTTAGGGACAAGGATGTCATGTGGGACAGTGTGAAATGGTTTGCACAAGTCCAGGCAGATGACTTCAGTTGTTCTTCCCTTATCCACCAATGCTGTAATCCTGTTGTAGAAGGCCACTGAATTTATCAGCTACAATTCGCTTTTAGTGAAACCATGTTGGATGTCACTAACCACGTCCTTATTTTCCATGTGTCTTAGCACAGTTTCCAGAAAGATCTGCTCCCTAGTCTTGCTGGTCACAGAGGTGAGACTGACACCTGGGTCTTCTTGTTTCCTTTTTTAAAAATGAGGGTTAATTGAATATTAACATCAATACCCAGGTTAATAAATATTAATCTAAATCAAGACTTTCAAATGGTTGGCTAATTCATCCACAACACACTCAGAGATTAATCTGTTTTTCAGTAAATTCAACTCTGTTTGAAGATTTTGAAGATAATGACATGATGTACCCATACTTAAAAGTTCTGCAAACATTTTCAAACATGGAGTAAAGTAGCAGTTTTAAGAACTAAAGTCTGAGGAAAGCATAAATTTATGTGACTTGTCTAGAACTTTATGTTACAGCCCTAAACCCACCACCTTTTATTTCAGATATATCCTCATTGAAATTAAGATGTCACATACTCTCTAATTTCTTTCTGTAAGTCATCCAGGCATGTGTTCTGAGGTAAATTGTGTTGAGTAGATAGAGAGTGGTAAATAAAGTGTTATGTAATCTGAAATATTGCCTTGGGTTAAATGTTGCAATTTGGTTGTAATTTTACTTAATAAGGTGGTATAAAAATTGCAGAAAAATTACCTGAAGAACTGGACATTCCTAGGGGACCAGACTTTATCTTTGAGAGCAGAAGACCAGATTTTATTGGATGACTTAATAATTAGTCTAGTGATGGAATCACAGAATGGTCAGGGTTGGAACAGACTTCTAGACACCAAGTAGCCCAATGCCGCTTCTAAAGCAGATTTACCTAGATCAGGTTGCAGTCACACTCTGCAGATTTTTTAATGCCTCCATAGGAGACTACACAACCTCTCTGGGTAGCCTGTTCCAGGGCTCTGTCAACCTTAAAGTAAATACTTCTCCACAGAGCTGCCTCCCAGCAGGTCAGCCCCCCATCTGTACTGGTGCAAGGGGTTATTCCTCCCCAGGTGCAGGACCCTACACTTGCCTTGGTTGATCTTCATTAGGTTCCTCCCCACCCAACTCTCCAGCCTGGCCAGCTCCGGCTGAATGGCAGCACAGCCTTCTGGGGTGTCAGCCACTCCTCCCAGTTCTGTATCATCAGTGAACTTGCTGAGGGTACACTGTCCCTTCATCCAGGTCACTGATGAGTAAGTTGAACAGGACAGGACCCAGTACCGACCCCTGGGGAACACGGTGAGCTACAGGTCTCCAGCTGGACTCTGCCACTGATCACAGCCCTCCGAGCTCTGCCATTCAGCCAGCTCTCAGTCCACCTCACTGTCCACTCATCTAACTCACACTTCCTGAGCAACAGAAAACCCTACATAATTTCAATGACCACCCTAAAGAGCTGTAGACAGTTATCGTAGGTGGATATTAAAGGTTTTGCTGCCCATTGCCAAATGTTAACCCAAGTGGGAGAGACTTAAATGGGAAAGAATATGTTTTCAGTCTTCCAAAGATGTAACTTTGTCACCAGTAAGAATGGCTGAAATGTAGAATTCTGTGGACCCGATTTTAACTGAAAATACTTAAGTAGTTAATTATTTCTGATTTTGGGCAGCTGGGTCATCTTTCCACAAGAACTATGTGGTAAACTAATAGGACTTTTGGTTCATATTCATAAAAATCACATTTTTTTTCAATATCTGTGCCTGTCTAGTATACAGGATAATTCTACCTCTTAAAATATATTCCATTTAAGAAGTTATAACATTTGAGAAGGAAGACATGGTCCTTTATACAGCTTTAAAAACTTGAAATGCCATTTTGAGATTTTAAAAAACTATTCTTCATATCCATGGTCTGGACAAGTAAAGAGTAGAGGGGACATCTGTCTTTAACCTCCAACAAAGTGGCTGAAAATTCTGTTTGGAAATCTAAAAGTCAGATGTCAGTCTCTTTGAAGTGAGACCGATGACTATAGAAGCCAAATTTGGAGTTAAATTTTTCCATAAAATAAAAAATCCACTCTGCAGCACATATCCTTCACTTTACCTACTTGAGCAGTACTGAAGCAAAATTAATTGTCTTTGAAATGCATAAGCTTTATGTCTTGAAAGCTAATCACTAGAAGAAATGTCTGCTATATAATGAATAAATTTTAGGTAGAATGAAAGAGGCTTTCTTTTTCGTATTCTCTGTAATATGGTAGTCTAATGTTAATCTATGAAATGACAGAGTTCTTAGCCAAAAAATGGAGAATTAGCTTTGATTCGGTTACTAACTTGCTATGTCATCTTGATAAACTTGGAGAAACACATTATATCCCTACTCTGCAGAAAAACAGCAACATAAGAAAAGTTACTTAGAAACCCTAGGCTTTCTCTCCATCTTTCTAAACCAACAAAAGTGCCTTGATGATAAAAGTCATCCTCAAGATGACTTGGAAATACTGTGGATAGCTGCACTCTAGTCTCATGAGCTAGTTAATGTCCCTGCTCTTCTGCAGCAGTGGAAATGCATTTGCCTGAGTCAGCTTTCCAACCACACACCTCCAGCACAAAACCACCCACATGCAGCAGAGTGAAATCAAACCCAAAACTGAGACAGGCCCCTATTTTAGTCCCAATATTTTAGTGGAAGAGATTGTAATTTAAATAGAATAGATAGGCTTTCCATTTGAACTTACATTTCTCATATGAATAACATGGAACTCTTAAATATCAATCTGTAGGTCCTGAGGTTCACTGGCAGAGGTTATTATTAACTGACACTTGTTTAAACACACTGATATTTGCTATTATCTATTTCCAAGTTTTATCTGGATACCATGAGAGAGGCAGAAGTGAACAGTTTGTGAAGTCATGATCCAAAACCTCTTGGCCCTGGTAGAAATCTGAACAGCAGGTCAAAATATCTGTATCAGAGCAGAAACAATAGCAGTGGAGCTCTGCTCCAGTGCATCCCGGGACTGCCAAGACCTTGCTCCAGGAAAAGCCTGCAACTTGGTCAGTCAAAGACATATGACAACTTGCCCTTCTGAAAAGCAGTGACAGCCTGCTGCCTGCTTCAAGGATGACAGCTGTCCAGGAAACAAACTTTGGGTAATCTATCACATTTGCAGCATGCCTGAATTTTTCTTTTCTCTGGTTTATAGCATGTCACTTACAAACAGTAGGGCTCTTCTCCACGGGCACAATACTTCTGTTCCATGCATGTGAAGGGAGGTTGCATGAACAGTAACTCAGGTGCAAGTAGACAACTTATATGGCAGGGCAGAGGCTAAACTGAACTTCATATTGACTTAAGTTGATGTGAAAAAAACACTAGAAAATAGTGCTACTATTATTTTTGCTAATTCTTGCTAACGATGAGTTCCTTTAAGTAACTGGTGAAAGCAAGGCTGCTGAGTGAGCACTACAGGGAACCACTGCAGTTCTAGAGCTTGAGAGTTTGGGCTGAGGAATTCTATGTGCTCATGCAGACACACACACACATACAAGAATCCACCACTGAAGGCTTCACTGACAATCTGCACATGGATGGTGGAAGATCTTGGGTAGACTTGTATGGTTCGATCTGATCTCAGCACATTGCTGGCCTGACAGCATATAGAAAAAAGCTCAAGCTGACATGCACTGAGCCAGATACTGCCTTGTTACTCATTGCTGAAGTATGATAGTGTTCAACAAAATAATAATATTATGTATCTTCAGCCTGTGAAGTACTGCAGGAAAAGCCTATTGTGAGTGCAGCAGAGAAATAAAACATAATGTATATGGTAACTCAGGAGGAGACCAATTACAGGAAGATAACACTACACAAGTAACTAATGGGTTTTCTCTTATGATAATGCCGCAACTTCAGCAGAAGAATAATTAGAGATAGATAAACACAAGGAAGCCTGTACAGCAAGTAAATTGATGTTTTAAACAAATATTTCACTATGTATGTCAGATTTTCATTCAAAAGCCAACAGACAAAGAAATAAGCAGTTTCCTGAAGAGTAGCATTTTAGGGCTTGGTAAATATTCATACCATATAACAAAACCTGTAAATAAAGTCAGCTTTTTTAAAATAGGGATTTTTCCCACTGTGTTCACTTAGTCAATTCTTTCTTTTAATCCAATTCTTTTGTGAATTTATTATTCTTTAAAGAGTCAATAGATGAAGTATTAACTTACTTTTCTGGTTTTAACTGAGTTTTGGTTGGTTGGTTGGTTTGTCTCCATATTGTACTTACTGGTCCATGTATCGCTTGTATGCTTATTTTAGTGAAATACTAAAAAATGCTTGCTTTAGCTGCAGTTTCTCTTTCTCTGAGGGTCAGATATTAAATTTAAAAGTATATTAAACAAAGTTATATCCCTTTTATACAGCCAGTGTAGGTGGATGATAGGCCAGCATGAACTTGATGATATAATTCCCAATGAGGAAGCCCCAGTGAGCTCTTTAAATAGGGTGGGGGGAATCCAAAAGGCTCAGATCCTGCTTTGTTACTTATATTGAATAGGACATTACTCAGTGACTCATCCTAATTAATAAATGGCATTATGCTTACAGAATAATATTAATCAGCATGACTAACTGGATCACAGCATGGCCTAAACTTGGCAGCATTTATGGTGAAATACAAAGATAACTAAATGGTTATTCTTAAAAATGTCAGGTTGTGCTAACCAGTCTCATGAGGTGATAGCTTCTAATTGCGTTACTTGGGATATTTATTTTGATTAGCAGCTTAAAGCAGTAACAATTATGAAGTATACTTATGTGCTATACTCTCTGCTATGCAAAAGGATTTTGCAGTATCTTATGATGACTTAGACATTGCAGTTGTTATTTTCTGATACAGTTATCCAGATTAAAACTGCTAGTAGTCATGGCTTTCTTTTTCATTCCACAATACTCCTTAGCTCTTGGCTGATGACATACCTGGAGATGCTGGGGTTCTAGTAGACCCTTCAGAATCCTTCCTTCCTTCTAGACGTGGCTTCAATTAAGAAGAGATTGTCTATTTAAATGAGGCAAATCTCTCACAAAATGTGAAAAGGCATTTGAAAGACATATTTTCATATATCAAATGAACAGCACAGCCAATTAATCTATCAGTGTACCTGAATCATGGCCTTGTGGACTATTGCTCCACAAAATAAAAAAAATATTGCAATTTAAGAGGCTAGCATTCCCTTTCCACCTACAAAAGTTTAACGTTGACTCCCTGCCAGAGGTTACCTTCCCCTTAGCCATTCTGGAATAACTGTCCATATAATTATGCCATAAATTCTGTCCCATCAAAATAATGCCAGTTAGCAAGCCCTGTTATTGCAAGTGACTTAGTTAGCTGTGATTACTCTGACAGAACTAGGTTAGGCACCACTCGTGCAGTTCTGTTGTCAGATCTGAGGCCTGGGTAATCATGGGCAGGCAACAAGCAATCGTTTGCTCCAGCTCAAATATGATCAGAACAGAATTTCTGATTATGGCTTTATTTTTCTTTTTTTTTTTACTTTCTGGTTTTTTTTCTTGGTTTTTTTCTTCTCATTTTAAAACTATAAATACAGTATTTACTTCACAAGGCTGTTGTTCAGTTTTAACTAGTGTCAACAAAGTGATTTGAGAATATCAAATGAAGTTATAAAAAGTTACAGGAAAAAACATTAATGTCAAATATCTGTGAGTCAGACCAGCAAAAGCTGGCCCATGCAGAACCACAATAACTAGCCCTATAGCTTCAGAAGAAATATTGACATATGGTTTAAGGGAACAACATCAAAGTGTCAGGGACATGGAAGTCAGAAATGAAAGACATTTTAGTCATTGTATACTGTTATCAAATGCAATAATAATTCATAAGCTTAGAAACCTTGCCATTAAATGGCTTTTAGCCTGGCTCCTCAGGAAATTCAGGCTCACATAATCACATCTTTGATCAATATCTGTAGTTATATAGGTCTTCCTTTTCTCCCTTAACTTGGAGATATCTTGGTCAATATCAGCCGGGATTAGAGATCTCTGAGGAAATTAAATGTTTCATGAAAAGTGCTAGCAGGTAAAGGAAAGAAAACCCATACATATATGACTAAGAGGCTTCTTAGTTCACCAAACCTGAGAAATTATCACAGCCCTACCAAACTTACAGGACTAATCAGAGAAGCAGCAGCCTGCAATTAATCCTCAGGGATGAAGTCAAGACATGATGAGAGCCAGGAATACATACATTATGTGGCATCAGGTATTTCACACTGCTGCAATGAGTTACAAATGTTTCATCTAAAGGAAAAGATTCAGTTGGGTAGGCGGGGAAGCATACCCACTTCATTGTTTCTCCTTTTCATTTTGGTACCAGAAAAAAATCACCACGTTGGGTGTGAGATCTGAAAGTGCTTCCATAGTGGCACCTACAGAGTAAGACTCTTCCTAGACCATTATTTTTTTCCTCTGCTTTACAGATGTGTGGTACATCACTCTTCTGCTATTCTTTACAAAATCACTGAAGTGTTTGCTGAAGAAGAGCCACCTCTGAGGAGAGTGACTGATGTAGACATATTAATATGTCTGTAGCAGTCTTCTCATGCAGGTCTCTTCATTTCACCAGGCTTGAGTGACTTCTGCAGACTGAAAAAGGAGCAGATGAATCAGAAGAGGAGCAACCTGCAATTTATATGCAAGCGTTGAAGCAGCCAGCGGCATTGCTGGAAGTCAAGCAAGGCAAGGGGAGAGCCAGCTGGAGAGCTAGAGATTTTCCTTCAGAAAATTGTCCTATGACTTTTTTATTCTCTTTTCTGGGTGGTTGAGGTTTTTTTCTTTTTGGGAAGGTTTTTGTGTGTGTCTTGTTTTTCTGTAATTTTTGTAACATTCCGCTGTATAAATGAAATATGAAAAGATATAAGCAATAATAGCACAGCTATCTTTAGGTGAGATTGTATCTCTAGGTATTAGTTTAGGAGACTGGGGAGAGTGAAACAAACATTCTTCCTTTAAATCTTTTGTCTTGTTTCACTACTTTGCAGAATTTATTCATGAAAAAGTAATGTCATGCAGTTCCTTCCCTAGCAAACAATTTTCTTCATTGTTTTATCAAGCCATGATTTTTGTTTCAGGAAACAATTGTAATGTCTTTCCAAACAATTGAGACATATGCTATTAGGTAGATGTCCAAAAGAGAAATTCATCTGTAAATCTGTTTATTTCTGTTTTCCTTCCAAACACAATACTGAATCATGTTTATACACCTTGATAGCACAAAGTATTAACAGACTATTTTTATTAAGAAATTGTGAAAAACTGTGTGGGATTTTTTTGGCAAAATTGCTTAGTCCAAATGTGGATACCCTGATGGAAACAGTGGTAACTCTATGGAAAATTGCAGGAACACTGACAAATGAAACTTGTCACAATGCCCAAGAATTAGCACTTGTTAACAGTGAAAGAACATGATGTCTATCACTGTGTTCAACAACAAGGCTTACAAATGAATAGATTAATCATTGCTCATTTTAAAGGATTATTAAGGGTTTAATGAAACTGTCAGAACAGTGGGATACCCAGACTATCAGAGCCAATGATATTTCACACACTGTATGGAAGGAACAATTATAAATGGTACTTAAAAGATGATTTTGGCTATAGACAATTATTGGCACAGTTGTTTTGGCTTTTCTGATTCAAGGTCATATCACACAGCTTCTTGCTTTGGATGACTTTGTCTCAGGGCTATAGCTAGGAAGCAGGATGCCTCATGCTTCAAAATGCTGAGTTCTGAACATTAAATACATGAAGTTCTTCTCAGTCAGGAACAAATGGTAAAAAAAGTGGAGTGAAATAACAGCTTGCACATTTTCAGGAGGATACTGCAGCTGCCTGTGTTACATCTGAGGGGGTTCTAGACCATCCTGCTCGGGACATCACCTCACCCTGGGCCCAAGATAGAGCCCAACTGCCACCATTTTCTTCCCCAACAGCTGAGGTATTAAAGTGCAGGTTACTTTTTACCTTGGCTGTAGGTTTAAACTAAGTTTGCAGCTTTAAAGAGGGATCCAACAAGGAAGACAGGAGTGTTTGAAATCCTGTGCTTTTCTAGGATTTCAACTGCTCTAAACAAAGCTATGGAAAGACACCTTATCCGTTGGGATTTGGTGTTGAAAACCAGCACCAAAAGAGAGATACGGTTTCATTACTAAAAAAGCAAAGACCTAAATCTTGGTTTAAAATGACAGTGTAGAAGTGATGTCTCCTTCTACATAGCAGATATCTCCTATATCTGTTCTCATCTCCCACCCGTCAGAAGCCAATCTTGGTGTTAATATTCATTAGGTGAGGTGCTCATCTCCCGCCCTGTTGAACATGGTGATAAAATGTTACGAGCAAGAGACAGGGAAAGAAAGGCAGTGAACATCACTCTTGGATATTAGCATGTTCAGTAACATGTCCGGGAGTGGTAAAGGAAGGAAAGGGGATGGTTCTGCTGTCACCTCCTCCAGTGTTTTAAATAGGCACTATCTAATATAAAGATAAAGCAGTGGCCTGTTGTCTGAGAATTGCTGAGAGATATTTTGGGAGTAAGCACTTTTTTGGATAATATTTCAGCTTTCTGAATATGGATGAATACTAGATGGATATACAGATTCATATCTTTTCTTTTCCAACTGCCATCTTCTTTTTCCCTGGAGGGCATTTTTCAGCAGCTTCAGGAGGAGTTTCTAGACTGTTCCCTGATATCTTCATTATGGCACATGCTAATGTGTGTTCTTTCACTGCGGTGGACGGTTTTATTCATCTGGAACGCATCCGTCTCTTTGTGTAAAATAACTCTTTCATCTGTTACACTGAATATCTCCCTCTGTACATCTGGTGGAGGAGCTTGAAAGGATCACTGTGGGAAGGGCAATTAATTTTAAAACTGCAAAACTTAACTAAATTCACGTCAGCTGTATGCCTGACATTGTCCTGAAGGTAAATTTATTTATTTTTTTCCCATTAAGATTCTTGTTTTGTCTGCAATGTATAAAACCTGGAAAATGTAAATAGTAACATGCTAAAATGATTAGTCAAATCCATGTTTTATAAAATATACAGGAGAAGCAGAAAAAGAAGAATGCAGATAAGATAAACCATGTTTAGCACAGCAGCTGACTATTTGGAATGATCTTGCACAAAATTACAAGTCCTAAGAGCAGTTCTTGCAAAAGACAGATAAATACACTTAATGGTCTGTATTATAAAGTGTCATTTTTCCATGAGCCTCTGTCTATTTCAAAGTTACTCAGAAGCAGGGACATGTGAAGATATTTCTCTTTAAACACACACTTCCACACTCACACACTTGTCTAATGAGGTCTTAGGGCACCTTAATGAAGTGTTTCTTTAACAGTGAGGTAAAAGAAAAGGAAAAGAAAGTAACATGAATATTTCAGTACCTAAACAAGGACAATATGACTTGTCAGGTTAAGTTTGAGGAAGATGGCTCTTAAATAACCAGTGTAGGAGGCATTTAGGAGCTAATTGTAGAGGAGTTCTGTGTTGAATTGCATTTATCTTACTTGCCACAGTCCTTTGTTCCTTATAAGAATTATTTCCTATATAGGGATGCTTATATCACACCCGCTGTGTGGAATCTGTATTCACAGCTGAACGTATGCAGCTGTATGAGTGTTTGTGTGCGCACACAGAGGTCTATAAAGAAAACTAAAAGCAAATAGATTCATTCAGGATTCAAGATTGAAAGAAGTGGAGAATCTATAGAAAAGGATCATGAAAATTAGCATTAATCCTAAAAATATTGCAGCACATCTTGTTTAGAATTTTTGTCCTCATCTTTATTAAGAATTCAGAATGAGTACTGAAAGTCAGAGAACGGTCTCATAAACTACATAAAATTACACAGCAAATAAAGGAATTGGACATATTTCGTACTCAATAGATAACTTTCATGGACAGAATATTTGGTTATATACACTGACGTGGTGTTTGGCCATGTGTATAATCCTCACTGCAAAAGACAAGTATTGTAGCAGTTCATGTTTATCAATATATAATTTTATGCAAAATTGTCCAAAATGTCTTACTTAGCATTCATATACAAAATGCGTTAACGCTTTCCCACACAGCTCATTATTATTTAGAACATGTTGCAGTCAGACATAACAGCTGTAGGGAGGAGACAGAGTCACTGACAGGTACATGAAGAAAAATATTTTTGGCAGACTTTATCAAGTCTGTGTTACAGCTTCACAGCAGCGGATGAGATCACGATGTGCTAATGTCTGTACCAACTGATGATTTCCCATCTCGCTCCCCTCCTCCTAGCACCTGACCTACTTTACATCACTTTACCCTGATGGCCTGTATAAAGCACCTGAAATTCTTCAAGCCATGGATATCTGCTAATGCTCCAGATACAAATCCTTAGTTATTACTGTCTATCACTTACATGTTAGAAACATCCCAGTGGCTGTTCACAGGCATAAATTATCATTCTGTGTCAGGCAACGGTTTTAGTCCCAGAAGCACTGCACTGTTAAGGGGGTTTTTGCTGTCCTGTGCTATTAGTTGCAGATGAGAGTTCGAGCAAAGACTTTAAGAAACTCTTTCCTTCTGTCTGGTTAGTATTCTCTGAGCTACTACTGCCCTCTAATAGAATGTAAGAGATATTATTATGGTACAGAGGAGAGTTATAGAATTCCTCACATAAACTATTGGTATGAAACACTTTTAAAAAAGAAACATAGAAATAAACCACATTGTTCTTACAGCTCATTTTAAAATGTCAAAGAGTTAGACTGGCAAAAGGAATATGTATGTAATCCTTGCCTCTTATTAGTACAAAAATAAGTACCTCAAAATAGCAAATGTAAATTGATGGAAAAAAAAATTAAAAATGAGAAAACTTTGGAAGATTATGCCTGCCTTTTAGGCAGCCGAGTGAGGCAGATGATATAAATGTAATTATAAACATGTATCTTCACAAAAATCTTGCAAAATAGTTAAAATATTGCACATGGCATGCATTCAGAAAAAAACAAATTAAAACCCAATCAAATGAATAGTTATTAGCTGCATTATGGTCCCTCCACTCCCTTACCCACAGGCATTGTACCATTATTGCAGTTGTTATATATCACAAATTACAGCTCCAATATTTGCTACCATAGAATTACAGCCTAGGGGAGTGCCAAGTTTTCTGCCATCAGCATTCAGGACACTACCTTTGCGAGGATAACAAGAGAAACCAAAGCAGGCAATCAACAGTGTGGAAAAACTGCAGAGAATTATAGCATAAAACACGCTACTTCCAAGCTATCACAAATTCCAAGCCTGTACTTATACATAATGTAGTTCCAGGTTTCCAAGCGCACAGAGCCTGCGGGTGGCACCAAGAGACACACCTGCGGGTGCCTTTACAGGTGCACACGGCAGGGCCTGAGCTCACCTCACCCTCCAGAACTGCATGACCACAGACGTGAACCATCAAGCCGGAGCTGACAAGCTCTGCTAGCCATCTGCACTTAAGAGCTGTACCAACCCAGTCACGCTCCTTTTTAATTTGCTGGTGTGCGTGGGGGGAAGTCATGAAGGGCTACCAACAGCTCTTGAAGGACTCTCTGCCCTGTGGCCAGTGGGAAAGTGAAGTATGTTTTTAATACTGAAGTGAGACAGAGACTTTGCCCCTTGACTAAGGGGGTCTCGGAAACCCAGGATAGCAGCTGGCCCTGGGTAAGACTGGCTTTTCAGTGCTGTTCTTAGGGCAAATACTGCCCACATTTCTTTGCACGTACTGAGCCTTGTAGAAGAGAGGTAAGACTTTCTAAAATTGTGCACCTTCAGGCCAGTGTGTAGAAGGTAAAGCCCACAGTCCTATGAATCTCAGAGCACACAAATGGGTCCCAGTAACAGAGAAGGGAAGGGAAGCTTTGGTTATTACACAGAGAATTATTTTGGCTTACCGACAAAAAAAGAGTCGAACTCTGGAGAAAAAAGGCTCTTTTCCTCCAAGCCTTTATGTATCAAAATTTATGATTATACCCAGCAGAGGTCATTTGAGATTGTATCTACAGAGTGATGAGAGTGCTACTATGATGTAGAGTGTGTTTTCTTAAGAAGCAGCAGTCCAGGAGTTCTTTTACAAGCCACATTCATCTTGTGCATAGAGTGGGTGACAATGGGGAGTGAGGCACTACACAGAGGTGGGTAGGTGGTACTAGAAATCTGTTTCAGAGCTAGGATTAACCTGTGTTTTTGCCCTTTACTGCTTCATATGCAGCAGATTTAATCAGAAATGTATATAGTACATTTCTATACTTCAAATCAATAAAAAACTCTATACTTTTGTGATGTGTTCAGTTTAAACACTGTTGGGAGAGAAAGTGGGTTTTTACCTTCCCCCAAAATGAGAACAATTTTTTTCTAATTTTTGCTGCCACTCTACCAAGCTACATTATTAAGAAATAGCTGTTCTGGATAGTGGAATGAAAACAAGAAATATTCTCTCTCTCAGGGTAATGGTTGCTATTAAACCTAAAACCCTAGAGCAATGTGAAGGTCTAGGATGATCATGTAATATGGTCACTGTATCTCTCCTAATGTCTAAGGAGTGATTTTCATGTGTTCGAACAAGCCCTGCTTTTTTTAAATATCTGTCACATTACTATGCATTACTATGCAGTTTTAGACAACTGTATACCTTAATGATCAAGCCTCTGACTTGTAATTTATATCTCCTTACTACTCAAGAGTGGGATTCAACTGCCTCAAGTTAGATACAAATGTTTGGTTTATAAGTGACTAAGTATCGCACA
The DNA here is from genome assembly GCF_023634155.1 of Falco peregrinus. Lineage (NCBI taxonomy): Eukaryota > Metazoa > Chordata > Aves > Falconiformes > Falconidae > Falco > Falco peregrinus. The sequence continues at coordinate 28,933,106 of NC_073727.1, read as the reverse complement.
GATTTATCTTGCCAGTCCACTCCTCACCCATTCCCAAAGCTCACTTAATGTTTAAATCCATCTGTAGAATAGAGATGTAAAGTTTTATGTACTGCTTATGGTGAGAGCTTGGCTCCTAAAGTATGGTACGTTGGCTATACAGGGGTACTTTGTCACTAGGCTATCGATGAAAAACTCTTCTAAAGAGATAGGGTGATTTGAATATCTGCCACCAAGTTTCACGCTCAGCAAAGATGGTTTTAATATTCACAGACAAATGCATCTTTATGACGTTTCTGCTGTCCAACAGTGGTTTGATTAGATTCTCGGGCTCTGAAAGAGGTGATTCTTTTGCTAGAGTTTGGCCTCTGTTTCCTAAAATCTCACAAAAAAACCCCCAAACAAACAAACAACAAAAAAACAGTATAAATGAAAGTGAAAACGTAAAATAACCATTTAATTCCCTACGCACCCACTTATTCGAAATCAGTAGGCTCAGATCTTTCTTTCACATGACACACAATTAACATTTGTGAACAAAACATTAGAAATGCAGGATGCAGGAGTTTAGCTTCTGAAGCCAATGGCAATTTGGCTGTTCATTCCTAAAAGGCACAATTTTTATTGCTACTCTGGTGAGTGTTGGGTGTTTTCTTGAATGTAGTGACACAATTCCACACCACACTACAGCGTAGAGTATTGGGCAGAGGCACACCTGTATGGCCCACTTGTTTCTACAAGTCTGAATGAATTGGCAGGAGGAATGACTGAACTGTCTTTGACTTGAAAATCATGATGCTTACCTCCAGGATATAGTGTCCCTTACTGAGAGTACCTGAATGATGAAAATATCAACTCATGTTCTCTGAACTGAACTTCTCAGATTTCAGTCTGCGATTACTAGCTTCTGTGCTGTGTTGCAAGTCCTCCTTTTTAAAGGCAATTTTGGTGAATTCTTCTGGCATCTCCTTGCTGTACATCAAATTTGGTGAGGAATTTCCTCACTGAGAAGAAAAAGCTTTTGTGTAAAAAAATGATGATGTTGGTGCTCAAAAATTACCTTACATCAAGTGGGTAAGGCACTTGAGCGCAGTCCTAAGCAAAGTGGAAAACCCTTCTGAAGCAGAGAAACAAAGTTTTCTGAGATTTTTGATTCAAGTTCAAGCTTATGGATCTTCATAAACCTTATGGAGAATAAAAATCTAGTCCTACATCAGCTATTTACTTATATACTAAACTTTGCTTTCTGTGGAGATGTAGTCCTGGGCTTGGGAGTCTCAAGGGAGCCTTCAACACTGCATTTCCAGTGTTTGAATAGGAATGCTTCCAACTGTTGTTCCACAGCCTTAGCAGTTAGGGTAGCAGGATACCCTACTTGATCAGTGCAGCCGTGCAACAGGTAGCCATGATGACTTTATACTCTGAAATTGGTAACAAGAGGAAGAATCAAGGAAGCAGGTCTTCTACCTCAAGTGCCCATGCAAAGTAGTAATGGTTGCGATCTGAAACTAACTCTTTGTTGGTCCAAGACAGTTTATTCTCTTTTTACTTAGAAGAAAAGAAAACAACAACACCAACAAGACCAACAACAAAAAAATCCCCTTGGTCTCTGCTTTAAGAAATAAAAATAATAAAAAAGAAAGGTCTTTCTGTTTGGCTTTTGTCCTAAGTTCTTACCATCTGAAACTTGGCAGGTAGCAAAATAGGGCTACTCTAAATGCCAAATGAATTTCTTATGTGTACCAGAAATTATGTCATGTCTGAAATGGACTGGTGTGCAGACAGAGAGTATTTTTGACATTCTGTTGGTCCTGGGTAACAGTTTGGTAATAAGCTAACATGGTAGCCAAACTTCCTTAAGGAAGTCAGCTGTTTTATTAACCATCTTTTTGAGGAGAAGGAAAAAAAAAAAAAAAAGTGAATCAAAACCTTTAAATAAGAACAATAGTTTATTATAAACAGAAAAATGTATTATTACAAATACGTTATCTAAACGAAAATTAGGTACTGCCTTCTATAGCTATACAGCACTCAGGTGTAATAAAATAGATGAGCCTATATAATAAAATTTATGGAACTAAGGTGAACTTAATTTATTTGAATATGCTCAGTTACGTTTTTATTTATTCCCATAGCAGATGTTTAATTTACAAACCAGGCAATTACTACAGCTCTTCCAAACAGATAAGAAGAGATTAGTCAAACGTTCACATCAGTTTTTATGTTTATCATTAGTTTTATGATGGATCATGAATATTCAGTGTTAGGAAAAAACTATCATTATGATACCTGGAAAACCTTAAAATGATGTTTTGTATCTCTAAATGGTGTTTCACCCTGTTTGAAAAAGCTGCTAAAGTGTGTTACTATGAGCTGGGCTTATATGTTAATAGGGATTGCTCAAATATCTTCCTGATGTTTCACAAAGATTAGCTTTGCATTCACGATACTTTAGTATAGATGTGTCCAATTTTGTTATATTTTCCTTACATAAATGAAGGATTTTTGGTTTCCTTTTCAGAGAGAATTCTTGAGGCTGAAGTGTTTTTTTTTAACAAGACAAAACAAACCTACCAAAAAAACCCCTTCTTCCTCTCCCCAAACACAGTTACCTAGATATTTGTCTTGAAGTTTCAGGTAAAATCAGTGTAATCCAGTTGGCCTTTGGCTTGATTTGTGTTTTCTAGGATATATCCCATGGAAAAGAAAATAATTCTATCAGCAGAGGGGCCATGTTGCATGCTGCATACTCATTATAAATGCATATTGACTGATGGATGGGAAGATATTACTCGGCAGTTTTGTGGGTTTTTTTCTTATTGCTAAACTGATAGGATCGTTGCAAGAAAAAATATAGTGTCTGTATAACATGGAAAGTGCACCTGTGTGCATGAGCACAGACATTCTAGAAAGAACAACCCCTTTCTCATTTTCTTTAAATGAATTACAGTCTGCTGAGTTTTATATTAGAAGAACAGAAAATAAGCCTCAGTTTCTTTTACAAATTCCTATAATGCATCATTGACTTCAACCATTTTGACAATGTGTCATTTTCATTAATTGCCAAGCCAAGAGAAGGTTTTAGGGTTAGATCAATTTACTACGATGAATTCTTGTGGGGATATTTTCAGTAGGAATATGCTTTGTAGCACAATATGTGTGAAATTTTGTAAAAGATTTCAGTGGGAAAAAAGCATCTATTGTTAAATGCTATTGTGAAAAATAAGTCTTTGCCCACTTTGTTGACAACAACACTCTTTGTTGATAACACCAATCTCTTGACAAAACCAAAAAAACATCAGTTCCCTCTTCATTAGTTACAGTACCAATTTTATTAGAAACTTTAGCTTTAAAAAGAATTTCAAAATAAAATTGTGTAGCATTGTTATTATGCCTTTGGATTTATAACATTACATGATTCTTTGGATGTGAAAATTATAAATTTTGGTCTTTTCTTACCTCCCAGGTTCTAGGTAGAATTTCTAAGATCTTTGCCAAAGACACAAACAGAAGGGTGCTTTCTGTACCAGGAGCATTGGAATAGGCTGCCTCAGCACTGGAACAGGGAGACCAGGGAGGCGGTGGAGTCACCATCCCTGGAGGTACTTAAAAGACATGTGGATGTGACACTTAGGGACATAGTTTATTGGTGAACCTGGCAGCATTAGGTTTATAGTTAAACTCAATGATCTTCAGGGTCTTTTCCAACCTAAATGATTCTATGGTTCTATTCTATGATTTACCCAATACACCTTGAGCATAGCTGCATCACATAGCATTCGTATATTCTTCCTGGAGCAAATATAGTAAATTGAAGAGATTTTCTTCCTTAAACTGAAACCTGAGGATTTCCAGAACACCAAACTCCTTCCAAATCATATTGAAACCCTTTTCCTTCCCCCTCTGAAAGTTCCAACAAACATTGTTTCTCAATTTTACAGAGAATTTCACAATGAGGAAGGTATCTTATTAATAATATATCATGATGTTGAGCTGCAGATCTGGAACATTAAGACCACATTATGCTAATAGTCATAACACCAAAAAGGAGGAATGGTGCTGATAAACAAGTGCCTATAACTATTGGATTTCCTCTGGAGGAAAGCAAACCACTCTAATGAGAAGTAGTTCACTGGCAATTTAATTTTCATTTAGTAGTGTGAGACTACATTTACATCACAGAGCATGCTTTCTGAGATCAAGTACATATTATAGTACATGGAAAAAAAATGTGTACATACTGGCAGATAGGAACATGTACAGGTTTACATAAGAATGCAGGCAAAAACCACACCACAAATAATGCCAAGTCACAGTGTGTGACTGAACTGGGAGGGATAAGCATTGATCAGCAACTTTGTTCCACAACTCACTGCTGATTATTCTAACATTATAACCACTCCCATAGTTTCAGTCTGTTTCCATGGTATCTGAGCCTCTGAACACTATAAAAATGATCAATTACTTAGAATGCTTTAATGAAGAAAATGCAAAGGTTGTGAAGCTAAGCACTCCAGTCAAGAAATTAACAGCCAAGGTTGCTTGCACAATCTTAACTCTTGCCCTTTGTAAATATATATTGCAGTATTTACCTGCAGATTACTTCTTAATGTATTTCACACTTTTCTCCAGGTTGTATATTTTAGTCTTCTGATAATGTGCCATCCATTGAACAAACTATTTTTGCTTTGTTATTTATGCAGCCTAACTCTGACAGGAATGCATTATTTTAGCATTGCAACAGTTGTTTCTGGAAAAAATACCATTAGCAACATAATTGTTAGCATTTTTCTGTCAATGTAGCTAGTTTGGTTTTTTCCCCATGATTTGTCCTCAGTTTTCTTCCTCTTAGGACTTGATATATTTCCATTAAAGCACTGAACTGGGTTATATTCACAAATCTTTTTTTAAATTATTCATTCGGAAAATCTTTCTTTATAATGCAAACAGGAGATTTAGCTGTGGAATTCCACCAAAGTAATGGTCAGAAGTAGTGCCACTTCTTTTTTCCTACATAATATCCATCTGCTTATACATCCAAGGAATGTGTTAGTCCCTGCAGCATGTCAATGCCAGGGAGCAAAGAGGTTACTCTCCTGCAGCAAATGCACTCTGTAGAGGGTGACATATTAGCAATGAAAAGAGCAAGAGAGAATAAAAACCCAAACCAGCATTCTGATCAGTATAGAAGTTTTGTCTGTTCTCTCCAAAGAAAAAACTCTGAATTAATTTCATGTATATCAAGCTTTATCCCAGATGATTCAAATCAGTGAAAGATTTTTTAATTGAATGGGTCAGCTGTATGGTTAACTCTTTGGGGAAAGACTACAGTCTGTAAAATGCATAGAAAAAAAAATTCATTAAAAAAGCTTAATGAGCTGCGTAACCTCAAACCTTAAAATCTCTTCAATTTGCAAGTTGGCTCCAGCTAGTCCTCTTCACAATGGGAGGTTTGATACTGCAGCAATAGTACTAGTTTCTCTCTGGCTGCCATGCTCTGCAGGGCTCATCAGGGACAGGACCGACAGACATACAAAGCCAGTTTCTAAATAGTGGCAGTTGGTGTAGTGCTTTAAAATATACGGAGCTATAATGAATGCCATCAGCTGTTTCATAATCTCTGTTTTTCTCCTCTGGAGATTAGAAAAGTGATCTCATTGCTGTAGTGCTCACTGGAGGATGTTTGCAATGTTATTACTGCGGTGGCTAGTTTTACACTGTGTTAGCTTTCCTTGTCTGGAGGTCTAAACACAGACCATGGTACTTAAAACAGAACCGTTTAATGACTGACCAATGTGAGTAAGGAAATTTCATTCCAGTATTGCTCAAGAGAGGCTGAAACTGAGACAGCTCTTTAGCACCGATGAACATCGTGTATGCTTGCCTCTAAAGATCTTGTTGAAAATGAGTGTAGGAAAATTTATTAGACTGTGACACAGGTTTCCCCTTCCCCACCAAAGGCACTTCTGAGAAGCCGAGTTTCATCTTTCCGTTAAACTAAGGCTACAGAGAAAAAGTAAACAGCCCTTGTCATGGCTCTGTATAGCAAGCTTTCTCTACAAGCTGACCCCCGAGCAGCTGCCAGGTACCCAGCCTGGCTGCTGCCCCATCCACCTGCTCTCTGCTCTGTACCAGGCTCCCACTGACTGATTAACAAAGAAATGGCCAGGTGTTTGCTGCCTGCTGGCCTGGCCACATGTTGGCTGCCAGTTACCAGGCTTCTGCTGCCCTGTTCACCTGCTGGCATTGCGCTGCTTTCCTGATGCCCCAAAACCCCTGCTGAGTGGCAGGTGGTATCCTTTCACCCTGTTCACCTTTTCATACATTTCTTTTCTAAATGCATGACTCTGCTTTTTCATACATACACATGCACACACAGAGTCACATCTTCACTGCCCCTTTGCCTGCTTTTTTCCTGCTTGTAATCTGCTTGAATAAACTGGTGTGGAGCAGCAGGTTCCATTTAAGATCCCAGCTGCACGCTGACATTATCAGTGGTGTCAGTTTGTAAGCACATCTACAGTAATTGTTGCTGAGACAGCAGGTTTTGCTGTGAGATTCAGCAAGCCCCATGATTCTTTCCACACAAGCTTCAGAAGCAACGCCTTTGAGTACTTGCAATTTTTTGATTCCCTGTAGAATACAAAAAGTACCTCTGGGATTTTTCCACTCCGTACCTCAGACCAGAGATTTCTCCTATGAACATAGTTGTTTAGAAAGGAAATTAAAGTAAACCAGAACAGATCTCACAGAACGAACAGTCACTGTCATATTTATTTTTTTTAGTGGCTGACAAAATGAAAAAAACAAACCAAAACAAAAACACACACAGACACAACCCTCTGTGTTCCACACACCAGTACAGTTTATCAAGTTGAATGGATTTTACTCAGAGAAGCTAAATCCTACTGTGAAAATAGGAGCAGGTTTAAACTTCTCCATCCAGGGACACAGTTGCATGTGAAGCCATAAAGTAAAAAGGAGCAAGACAGTGTTAAAGTAAGGTATACAGCTTGAACATGAGTATTACATTAGATTGACTCTCCATCCTTTGCATGAAATCAAAGTTCAAGTCATCTTTGCTGAAGCAATTACATGTTGCACAGTCCTCTGTGGATGCAATGAACAGCCCACACGGTTAACACTGAAAATACTGTACTGCTTGTGTTGTGGGAGATACTATAGGGCCCAAAGACAGAGCTGTTTTAGGTGATACATGCATGACTACACCATATATTCTGTGGAAATCTGTGGGCCTCTTTGCAGAGTGAAATGCTTCTGAACATGACAGGGTGAGTCCCGGGAGCCAAATTCAAAAGCTAGATACGGGAGGGTATTTAACACTAGGCTGCAGTGTGATTAATATTTCAGCCTGCTTGTGAATATGATTGATTTCAGATACAAAGCTTAAGCCTCACATTGGGGGATTAGTATTTTGGCTAGCTGGCCATTACTGTAATTTCTGATAAGAACTAGCTTAATTAACCTGTGAGATTTCTAGTGTATCTAGAGCCACAGGAATGGTTAGAAAAGCTTAAAAGGGCACAGCAAGAACAGAAAATATATAAATATTAGACCACATTTAAATTATAAACTATCTTTGATTCTATTTGTTGGAGAGGGGGTGTGTGTTTATTTTTTATTAGTGTTTTAGTTTTTTTTCTATGACCAGTTGAGAGAAGAGGTTTTATAGATATGAAATTTATTGTTCATCAAATAGAATCGTTCGCATATAGCAAGTTCCTGCCAAGCCTGGAGAAAAATACATCCATCCAGTCTTTTGCAATTTTGTAGTATGGACACAGATAAGGATCGCAGCCTTGATTTGACAGTTAGGCTGTAAGGGTCAAGTTTATAATGATCTCAGAGCCAGTATCAAGTAGTTTTGCACAGATATATCACTGTGTACAAGTAGTCCTTGGAAGAGGGTCTTCCATGTGGGATCAGAAAAAGGAAGAATGAAGTACAAGGCTACAAGGAGTATCACAGCCACGTGCTGAGTCACGAGGTCAAACCTTGCCTGTGTCTGGGCTGCTCTCCATCCCTGCAAGCACAATGACTTTACGGCTGTGGCCTTAAGATGTCCTGTTGTGGATGTAGATGGGACCATTTAAGCCCCCGTTAGTTTAAAAATGGAAGCTTTGTAACCTTTCTGAATGGTGTTTGTGTCTGATAGATTTGTTTACAGGTATTTTACAAGCCGAAAGTCACCTAGAGTACAGAAACAGCTGCTTTAATCAGGAAGAGACAGATGACTGCTTTAATGACTAGGGCAATAGAAACAGAGAATATTGTGTGACCTTTTATTTTGTTATTCATTAGTTTATTCCACAGCCAGAGAAGTTCTTTATAAGTATCAGTAAGAGAATGAAACTATTTTATACTGGATGTTGTGATGGGAATTAATGTTTTCTTAAACATGATCTCTGAAAATTACTTTGTATAAGACATCTCTGACTAAGCATTTTTTGACAGTTCATTTAACCTTTACAAATAAATATTAAATAGAATTTTGGCAAACTGTAACATCACCTCTAACTAAAACTGGTATTTGTCTCATTAAAAAAAAAACCAAAAACCAACCCCAAAAAAACCCAACCCAAAAACAAAACCAGGAGATAAAAGTCTTGCCTGAGTAATTTATAGATCTTTAAACAGCTATTATCATGTAAAATGCAAACAGTGCTGATGTCTATGAGGAAACCCCAAATCCCCACAAAACTGTGGAGGTCTTTTCCAAAGAAATGAATCTTATTAATTTATAATTCTCCCTCACAGCAGATCTAGGGGTTTCTGAATTACATTGCTCCTCTTATAGAGCTGTGCTAGGAGACTAGTACTTGTTCTTTCAGCTGCTTGAGGAAAAAATAAAGATAGAACAATGAATAACAGGATCATAGAATCATAAAATAGTTTGAGTTGGAAGGGAACTTTAAAGGTCATCCAGTCCAACCCCTCTGCAACGAGAAGAGACAACTTCAACTAGATCACATTGCTCAGAGACCTGTCCAAGATGACCTTGAATGTTTTCAGGGATGGGGCAACCTGCTTCAGCATTTCACCACCTTCATTGTAAATAAAAATATCTTCCTTATATCTAGTATAAATTTACCCTCTTTGAGTTCACAGCCATAACCCCTTGTCCTATCACAACAGGCCCTGCTAAAACGTTTGTCCCCATCTTTCTTATAAACCTCCTTTAGGTACTTGGAGGTTGCAATAAGGTCTCCCTAGAGCTTTCTGTTTTCCAGGCTGAACAACGCCAACTCTTTCAGCCTTTCTTCATAGGAGCAGTTTTCCATCCCTCTGACCATTTTTGTGGCCCTCCTTTTGTGCCCACTCCAACAGATCTATGTTTTTTCTGTGCTGAGGGCCCTCAGCTGGATGCAGTGCTCCAGATGGGATCTCACAAGAGCAGTGCAGAGGGTGAGAATCACCTCCCTCGACTTACTGGCCACACTTCTTTTGATGCAGCCCAGAATATGGTAGACCTTCAGGGCTGTGAGTGCACATTGGTGGCTTATGTCCAACTTTTCATCCACCAGTACACCCAAGTCATTCTCCCCAGGGTTGCTCTCAATCCTGTCATCCCCCAGCAGGACCCTGCACTTGGCCTTGTTGAACCTCATGAAGTACACGTGGGCCCACTTCTTGAGTTTGTCCAGGTTCCTCTGGGTGATATCCTGTCCCTCAGGCAAAAAGACTATACATATTGTGTCTTGCTGCCTGTACAAAGTATGTATGATTTATTAAGTGTTAAGGATAAATTAAATTTCCAAGCAGTAATCTAAAATGGAAAGATAACCTCCAAACCTCTATTACTAATATCATATGTAAAACCCCGCCTCTTTTCAGAGTTTTTGTGTTCAGAATTCAGTCTTCTGTCATTTGGATCTCAATTCTGCACAAGCAATGGCTACTCATATATATGAGCTACCTCTCACTCATATTGACTTATAGTGAAGAAGGATCATTGGCTGCTCAGAATGAATGTAATTAATGATCTCATCCTAATTTATGAGTGCAAAATTGAAGGGAAAAAACCTGATACAAACCCTAACCAAATGGTGTTTAAATGTGCATATGACATGCACATATATGCATATAGTATAGACTAGGTAGCCTGATTTTGCTTCTGTCAAAGCCCCCTACCGCACATATGTTGTTGATTTGGTACACAACAGAAATGATGCAGTGCATCCTTAAATGTTAATGAGAACTAGCTGTTATGGTATCTTGCTGCAGTACCTCCCATTGGCTCCACAGATACAGAAAGGTATTAGATTTGAAAACAGACATGAGCTGGTGAAAACCAAAACGATCTCTCCAAGTTGCCCCCATCTCTAACTACCAAAATATCTACTTGTAGTATGTCATTCTGCACTTTTGATTTCCCTAAGCTAAGCATGCAATTTTACTTGGTGTTGATTGCCAGTATCATTTGACATTTTTCTTTTTAACTGTAAATAATAAAAAATATTTTAAAAAGCAAATAGAGTTTCATAGTGGTTCAGAATTCACATGTCTGTTCATGCTCATGTTACCTGCTCATCTTGGTGAACCTTACAATCGTCATAACTGTCTTACTCATACCTCCACTAGTTCTCCATCTGTAAAGGCTTTAAGTGCTGATTGACGCTCTGTCACTCCTAATCCTCTAGGTTACCTCTATACCATTCCTCTCTCAGTGGATTTTTCTTTCTAATGTATTGCAGTAAGTTATTTCAGCAGAGTTTCTTATGACAGATTTAGGGGTTTTTACATGAAAAGGAATTTATTTTTAGCATAGGATACCAGAGAGACAGAAGTGTCTTTCAGAACACAGACAAAGGAAGAGATCAGCATTCAACATCTTAGCAGCAGCACTGCAGGAGGAAACTTATGCTTGTAAGTTTATACTTAATTCTCAGTGGATCTTAATCAAATGTTGTAGATATGTTGTGCTTGGCTTCTGGGCTTGTAATGAATAAAGCTTTGTGCAGACAGAATTTCGATTAAAATCACTTTTTTTTTTTTTCCCTGAGATGATTCAAAGTTTCATTTCTGCAGAAAGTGAACCTAAACTCAAGTTTGTAACAGAAACACAAAAATACTGTATTTGATAACAAAAACTGTAATGCTATTGAAATGTAACTTCAATAAAAGGCAGCATTTTAACCCCATCACACACAATGAAACATGTGCTTTCCATTGAATGCCCCTGATTCTCTCACCCTCTTAGCCCTGGAGTCTCTGTTCTCCAATACCTGGAAATACGGAATGATGAGCAGAAGCTCAAAACTTGGGTCATCGGAAATATGAAATGAGATTCTTTTATCTGTGGGTTAAGATTCAAACTGTCTGCATTGGTTTTTGGCATTTTAAAATGGGAATCTCATCATACCCTGAGAGTCTCTTTAATGAATTTTTCTGGCACTGAGACCCTTCTATGCTTGGAGGCTTTTTCTTTTCTTGACTCCCAGGGTATAAAGACACTCACGGGGGTACAACGGGCTGTGATGACGTGATATAACCAGCTTTTACTAAAGGACTAGTATTGTGCTGGCTGAGGAACAGAGCAGGGTGATTCCTGAGGAAAGAAGTGTTGGCTCTTCCCTGACTTCCCTCTCTGCAGCAGCTCCATCACATGTTCTGGGCTCTACCATTCCAGTCCCCAGATGTCTCTGTGAAGTACCAGTCCTGGGAATTTTTACAGACAGACCCAGGCTGGTCACACACCACTCAGCCTCCATCCAAAGTGAATGGTCATGGAATCGTGCTGCAAGTGTGGAACTGCACCCCTTTACTGTGTGGCACTTTGCCCCCCTGCAGGGCACTGAGCGGTGCGTCATGATGACCTTCAGGGAGTAAAAATAACAAGCCCTAGAAAAAAAGAAAAGCTGCTTCCTTTAAATTGCTTTAATTAAATTAAAAGCTAAAAACAGGGCACATCATATTTTATGTTGGAATTTTGAGGGCTTGGTTGTTTTATTTACTTGATTAGTTATGAGGATCAAGTTAGAACGCCTGTTATTTACCTGACCTCTGACAACAGATATTCTCACTATAGCCTCCTCTGTTTTACTGCTGCTACGGTTCACCTGTAAATGTACCTACTCTTCTGGTTGCTACTGGAACATGAAGAATATAATTTATTCTGTAGTTAAAAACCCTCTTAAATCTTTCAGCCTAAATGTATCCAGGATAGTCTATGTTCATTTGGTTTTGCACCACAATTATCTTTTCGTATATCTTCCTGCATTTACCTTCTGTTTTGTTTAAAAACAACAGTTATAGCTCATTTAGACCCCTTTCTAGGCTAGATAAACCAATATATTTTAATCTCATAAGATAGACTATCCTTCATGGGACTTTGCTAAGTGTTCCCCTAATAGTTTTCCAATCAAAGTTCTTTTTCTTGATTCAAAATGCTTTCTGATCATGTCAGTTCACAGAATCATAGATCAGAACCATGGATCAGCCCAGGTTAGAAGGGACCTCAAAAGGTCATCTGGTCCAATCTTTCATGGGAAAGGGAGCCCAGGTGAGGTTACCTAGCACCCTGTCCGCTTGTGTCTTGAAAACCTCTGGTGATGGGGACACTACCACATCCCCCAGCAGGTTGTTCCACTGAATGATTGTTCTTAATGTAAAAAATTTCTTTCTTGTATCGAGATGAAACTTCTCCTGGGGCAACTTACACCCATTGCTCCCTGTCTTCTCCATGTAGGTCCTTGCGAAGAGAGAAACTCCATCCTCTTTGTAGCCACCATTTAAGTACTGGAAAACTGTGATGAGGGCCCCCTCCATGATCCTTATGTTGTCTATGGAGAAAAGACCTAACTCGTTCATCTGATAGATTTAATTTACAATAGGATGATTAGAATGTGTAAAACTATATATTCCTTAATGGCTAGTAAAATCCATTTATTGTTAATTTTTTTCTTTTCATGCTACAGAAAAGTTGGCGTTTTTTTATTACAGTATCTGACTGCTTAGAGAGACTATAACAAATGCAAAAAGAAAAAAAAGTTTAAACAAAATCTATACTTCTTATTCTCAAGACTGAAAAGTCCTGAAAGAGTCCTAAAATAGACCTTGAACCTAGACTACAAAGGATTACAGATACTCAAAGAATGTTCTAAGTTTTCCCCAGAAGGTTGCAAGAAATCAGTTTTTGAGTCCAAGAAACATTAATCTCCCATGCATATGGGGAGAAAAAAGAATTATTCAGATAGAGCTATTTCTTAAAGCTAATTTTCCTTGATCATATCAATTACTTTTTCCCATCTAAGCTTCCTACATCAAACACTTAATCCAAAGACGTTATTTGAGCATGCAGAGATGTACTTACTGCTTTGACAGTTACTTTCAACATATGGAATGTAACCAGTACATATTTCCGATGAATCTATTTATATTCGCATTAATATACTGAACAATATTTGCCAGTTTTACTGTAAACACACAATTATGGGATTTGGAGGACGTACTTTTTAATATTAAATAGAAACAAAGAAACATTAATGTAACATTTAGTCTGAGTAATCAGACATGCGCAAGTCAGGAGACTCAAAATATGAAGGTATGCAGTGCTAACTCAAATTAAATTGCCCATCCTGTAATTTTATGTCCTGAATTACTCAGATTCATACCTAATGGTGAAAACAACAAGATAAAACAGAATTGTTCAAACAGGCTTTGTAGACAGAATGATTTTGCTTCACAATCTAGATGAGAGCTAAAAAGGCAGTGCTCAAATCCAGAAATTAAATTCAGATTAGGGAATGGAGTTTAGAATCGCTGCAGGATTTAGAGTTATGACACTGAGATGTCTGGATCATTGCTAAATTTCTGCCCAAGCTGTCAGATAGCTTATATTTATAAAACTCCTATGTAAAATTTGGAAACAAAGAAATTGTGGGGTTTTAGATAATCTGAGCTCTCTCAAATATCTTTGAAACTAGTATGCAAAGTGAAATGTAGCCTTTAACTACTTAGAAAACATTGTAATTTCACCTTATTTTATGCCTTAGAAGGAATTACCCAAGAATATTATCCTGTCATAAGAATAAGTTGATTTCAGTAAAGTCAAACCTTCTTTGAACATTACAATGTCAAAAATCAAATCAAAATTACCTCCACTTAAAAATATCAAATGTCTAAAACTCACTTAAGAGAGGTAGGGTTTCAATTGCCCATATATAGGCGAATAATAGCAGTTTAGGTGCCCCAGGATATTTTCATTCCTTCTCAGCTGATTCTTTACGGCAGCATGAGTCTTTCGTAAGTCCCAGGTCATATTTGTCAGCCCTTTGACATGTCTCTGATACCCTGGAGCATATGAAGCGATTTCTTCACACTAGCACAGGATGAATCCTTCTCTGGATGTTAAACTTAGGATAAATTCCTACAACTAGCCTTCATTCTTTCAGACATTCATATTTTAAATTAAGCCCTCAGATGAGATTAATATCATTTATTTCAGAAGCTGTCTGATGTAAATCTTAGACCCTCAATTTCTCAGCCTGAAAAGAAGACAAGATGATTGAAAGATGATTGAACGTTTCCATACCACATTCTTTCTCACACAGCAGCATGCATACAAAAAACATTGATAGTTTCCTAAACACTTTTGGGTCTGTGTACTTGATAAAGTCAATATAACCATAGCTACTCCAGGTTTATTTAAAGGCTTAATACTATGTTTGCACTTTCTTTTTACATCCTCTTTCCCTGTATCTAATCAGTAAACAGAAGTCTGGAGCCAAAAGGACACTGAAAAAGTGCATGGTGGAGCTAAACTCTCTGCCCTCACAAATGTATTCAACCTGATTAATTCCAGAGAAATTGCTTTACTGATTTGTACTGTTATTCTGGAATGGTATTGGCGTGCATGAAACCACCATTAACACAGAATTTATTGTTTGTGCACATACTGCAGCAAATAGCATGGTGACGTTACTACTCTCTATGAAGGTACCTAGAATGTTAAGTCACTTAATAGTTGTGTAGTTTCATGATCTGCAGAATATTTAGATAAGCGCAAACAATTTTTTTGAAATCAAAGTGCTAGTGCCTGCTTTTATGGTTGTCATCTACCGTTCTCATTCAAGGAAACATAATTTCCTCCTGTAAGGCAGCAGAGTTTCTGCCTCAGGCTGAGTGTGAATCAACAAATGTTATAACACATGCTATAATTTTATAAACCATCATGTTGTGGAAAATTGAGTTTAAGCTATAATCTGTGATGAAGTTACTATTCCTCCAAGGAAAGACTCAGTAATGGGCAACTTCAAGAGCCTTTGGGTGATTTTAGTATTCCTGGACATATGAAGTAATAGAAATGTCCAAGAAACTTCTGCTGGAGAAATGAACCAAATAAATATAACTTCCTCCCACAAAAACAGTTTAGTTAAATGGGCTTAGGAAAGCCTGGAATGACACTCACCACTCTAACTCATGAGTCAAGTTTAAATGTACCCCTAAAACAGTTTATTAAAATAGATTGCTCGGATATGCTACAAATATATTAATGTACTTTACAAAGCTGTTTTGGCTTTCATTCTCATTTATAATAGTATCTTATCACAGAATGAATCTTTAGACACTTGTGTGTCACTAGTAGTTTGAAAAGTTATTTCAACCTAGCCTAGCCTAAAGAGTGGAATATTGCAACTTCAATAAGATACAAGATTTATATGTATTTATTGAAGACTGCACCTGTATTATAGGGGTCGATTGATGACCCTTTCCTAGCTGTCAGACTTGGGATACCTGAGCATTACAATCTATTATTATATATTCTCTTTCATGAAAATCAAATGCAAATATTACATAGCAATTACATTTGCCTGAAACACTTTAGCAATATTTTGATTTTGATTGAAATAAGTCAGTGTTGAAAGCACTTTGCAGCTGAAAAAACTTTTCACTAGAACACTGTTAATAGTTAATGCTGAAACACTTTGCAAAGGCTCTCTGAGCTTTATTGAAACCTCCCTCAGAAGGATTTGATTCTGGACTCTTCATTCCACATGTTCCACACCTGAGGTACACCTATGTTTAAAGCTCTTAACTGCTGGATTAGGGGAATCTAACCTCAAAATGCTTTGAAGCATAGTAACAGCTACAACAGAGATGTGCTAAGGCTCAAGCCAGTGTTTCCACTGATACAAAAAAAAAAAATTTAAAAAACCCTCTGGTGATAAAAGAAGCTGTAATCTAAAAGCTTTCTCCTAGGAAAAGATGTAAATTTATTTCTGAAGTTACCCATTTCAGCACGGTTCATTTTTTAAAAAGGGGAAGAAAGGAAAAGCTCAAATCAAGGCCCCAGCAATAGCAAAAAGATATTATTCATTTTCACTGCAATGAAAAATCACATTCTGGTACCTTGATGACTGACATGGAATTCAGTACTTCTCCTCTGGCCATTTGTAATAACAATCACAGCCAAGTTAATAAAATAAATTAAGAACATAAAAATTGCTTTGCCTGCAAGTCATATTAGTAAGCCTTATCTCTAAAAGATAAGAGGTTATTATGTTCAGTGAAATTTACAGAACTATGTGGTTTTTAGATCAATGGACATGTTTTGCTCTCTAAAGCATATCTGTGGTGGATTTGCAACGGCTGCTGCTGCTGCTGTTGTTCACTGTATTTTGATGATTTGTATTACCTGAATTCTGTGAAGCAGCAATGTCAAAGCATGCTAGGCATTCTCAGAGAGATGGTCTGTTTCACAGGTCTTTTAAGATTACTTCTGTCCCTCTGATGTGTGGTCCCACACCCCAAGATATGCATAAGTATTACACTGGTTTGAAAGTTTTATTTCAGAGATAAAGTCATATGTCCTGCAGTTGTTACTATAGAAAGGTAGTCTTTCTATCTGCTCCAAGATCTCAGAAAAAAACAAGTAATATCATTAAAAAGACTGGATCACAAATTAATTAGTTTTGGCTGTTAGGTGTTGATTTTGAGGAGTGCCTAATGAAAATTCATTTCCAGTTTTAAAAAGTATTCACTACCATTTTTACTGCGTTTCACTAGCTCTAATAGTGGCTAATAATGGATAACTTCTGATTTTTGCTGACCACCATGTAATGTGCTCCCCATCACCAGAGTACACTGCAGTTCAAGTTCCTCTTCAATGAGTGCAGTTGAATGGAAACAAATGGATCTTCTGATTCCAGGAAAAGGAGTAATTAATACCCAAACAGGATTAGAAAGCTACATAAAAGAAGAAACTCTTTAAGTGACTTATTTAATTAATTTGTCTAGTTTTCATTACGATAGCATCGATCATAAAGGATTAATTTGATATTAATGTAGATGTCATATGTACTTCTGTTGGAACTCCTTTGTAATTCAGTATCAGCTAAATGTATCATTAAATGCAAGTGTTATTCATAAAAAGGTTTGGGTTAGTGAATTTGAGTTTGCTTTAAATTCTTCTTTTTCCATTATAGAATATTTATAGCTGAAAAGAAAATGAAAGGTTTAAAGCTGTTAAGGAGGCATAAAATGTATCCATTTGCAAATTTAACATTCCTGAAATTGATCAGATTTTGCCTCTTCATAATCTAAATCTTGGAGAATTAGCAAAAATAAGCTGTATTTAGAACAAACAAAGTAGTAAAAGAAATGCATTAAGTTGCTATGATATGTGACAAGCACCGAATTTTGTACCACAACTCTGCTCTCTAGCCACCTGCTTTCTTGGCTATAATAGACATATACTTTTGTCCTCTTTCTCTAAAAGCATTAAGAAAAATCATACACTTACTAAGAATACATGTTTGGAATTGTCAATACCGTACTTCACACCTCAGTCAAATTCCCATTATATATGAATTACAGCAACAATAATCTTTTCAAGCAATCAAGGCCAAAGCCTCAGCATCTTCCCAGTGCCTTCAGTGGAACGGTACTAATTTATAAATCACTTCTCTAGTGGTTTTAGTGTTTAAAGTGATAAAACTCATGTTAGTTGAACACTAATTTATACCTGCATAGGCTCTACCTCATACCCTATTAACATGTATAAAGGGAATATATTTAATCCTACAAGAATCTGAGACATATGTGCTGAAGTCAATGTTGGAATACTTCTTAAAAACCTGTTTTCTTTTTCATTGCAGGAAATGACCTTATACGAAATAAGACTGGTTATTAGGATGTTTGAAACAGACTAAGGTTTGGTTTCTGTTTCTTGTTTGAAGGTTTTATGATACACTTTCCATTTAGGAGTCAGTGGACAGTACGTACAAGCAAAAGGTACTGGATAGTGAGCCCAGAACCAAGGGCTGTGTGATCTCAGAGGAACTCATGTGGGCTGAACACTCTAAATACCAAATGGACCACTATCCTGTAGCCAGGCACAAATCTATGCAGGAATGCTCTTACATCCGCTATTTTCTGATAGTTTTAGTTCATTGTCTACTGGTTAGAGCACTGCTTTGAGGGGTTGACTATGCAGGTAACAAAAAGAGTATTTGAATAATATGATAACAATTGATACTAAATAATATAATAGAGAGTGTACTGTATTATATCAACTTGAATCAGCCTTCAAGGACATCTCTCTGTTTAGTGTGCAAGTTTGATTCAACAAGTTTTTGTATGAGGGAAGGATTTTATATCAGTCCAGTAGGGTTTTGTGTAGGCCAAAAGTCAAGGAGAAAGAATCAGGGTAAAGGAAGAAATTTAGGATTTGTTTATATTTGTATTTAATGCATTACCCTTTGCTAATTCTTGCGGTCCTTTTTTGCAGAAGGATTGTTTTACCACATGCTTTCCACATTTGCAAACAAATGGTCCAGGCAACAACATGCAAAAACCTGTCAGCCACTATACGTTTATTTACATGGCACTTACTAAGGTGATTTCACTGAACTGTTTTCCTATGGTTTTCCAAAGACTGAGAGACATGTTATCTCTTAAGAAAAATCTGTGTGAGTAATGGCACCCTGCAAAACAACTACCCAAAAAAGCAGTTCCTAGAAAAAGAAGCTGCTGTAAAAGTGCCAAAGTAGCAAACACCAGGAGCTGTACCTGCAGGAAGATGGGTGGCTGCATGGGAATACTTGTGTAGTTCTCTGCCTCTCTGAAAGTCTCCACTGTGGGTTTCACATTTGATAAATAGATCATAAAAGTGTAAACTACATCTGAGTTTTAAGTGTATAGTTAAAAATCATTATTTGAAGCTTAGTTATCTTTGGTTCTTTTTATAATCTGCAATTAAGAGAGAGGGGTTATCTGAGCTCATTTATCATGATGGAGAGTAGGGCTCAGAACACCCAGTTTCATATCATTCAAATACTAGGTGTAAGAAAAAACCTTCCATTGAGCTCACATTGGGATGAACTATCTCTGTGACATGTCTTTCTCTTTCATTTGGCAACAGATGAAGCCTAAGCCTTTTAGCAAAATGTTGATTTTTGGTGAATTAAAATTAATTAAGACTTCATGTGTAAATATTTTACACTTTAATATAAACAAACTTTCTGACAATAATAACTATTTTTTAAAATTTTAAGGTGAATAATTCTGAGCTAGTGAAGAGTACTTCCTATGCAGTAAATGCATATTACTGAAAGAAAAAAATATTCTCCAGATAGCCAATGACAGAGAAAATAAAAAATATTCTGAGCACTTACTTAAAATTTAAAACTATTTTTCTTAAATTTGTCATTTAACATTAACGTTCTGAAAGTTAGCTGTCTGGTCCATGCTGTCACCTCTCCTCTAGTGCTCATCTAATGAGGAGAGGCAAGCATCTCCAGGGGGTGATTCATCCCACCTATCCAGGCTCCTGTACCAGTGAGGATGATTTATTACTATAATTCCTCCAGCCTGCAGCCTCATTATGGCAAAAGCACTACAGAAACCCATTACGAAGACAGACACTGTCCCAAAGAACTTGCCCTGCCTACATACACTCTAGACTATTCTGCGTCCAAAAGCAAGAAGACTTCCACTACATATAAGAAAATTGTTCATATATGGAAAATTAAAAACTCTTTAAAATAGTGTACGACTGTAAGGAGTCTATTCAAGGAAACAGAAATGCATTTCCAGAAAGCAAATAACCAGAAAAATAAGGAGCAATTACAGAAGATATTAATTTACAAATTCTTTCCACAGCATTCTTTGGGGGCTTCTGAGTATCTCTGCTAATTTCTCTCAGAGGAGGAGATTTTACCAGTGTTCAATTCCTAACAGATAGAGAAAAAATTATAAACATATATTCATGTGAAAAAATTACTAGTACCATGACACATATTTGTGCAGAAAAAGCACAAGTGTATGAAATTATTTTCAAAAGCAATTTCATCTTTTGTCTGTAGGGTTTTGCAAGACTAAAATGAAATATTAGTCTATTGAATATTCTTTTTTTAAATACTAACTTGGATTGCAAACAGTACAGCTACAGAACCTTTAGAAATCCTTGCAGGTGTTTGCATCCATGAGCTGAAATTTCCCAACAAAAGATCATCTTAAAACATTTTGGATAAATCTTGAGTAACTGGGCCCTTAAATTCCATAGACTACCACAAAATATGTATCATGAAGTTAAATACATTGACTGGATTTCAAGGTGATTGAACTGCAGACCTGTGATTTGTCTTTATTACACCTAAAACATGCAACTTCTCATTTTTTCTTGGGTGAACAGCTGCTCAGTACTATCTAGGTTATGAATTTGTTAATATCTTTTAGCATGACCATTTAAAATACTACTGCAAATTATATCCCTTGTAATTTTGTTCTCTTTCAATGAGGAAAACTATGAAATCTATTTAGAAATGGGAAGCAAAATCTGATGAGATGAAAATGTCCCCAACAGCTGCTCATCAAATGCAGTTGAATGCTTGCTGCAAAACTACCTTGAAAGAGCCTGATATATTCACATTTGGTAAGAAAATGCTCAGAGCTCCGTTGGTCAAAAGCTCTCCAGGGAAGGAAATGTTTCTCTATATTTGATTTCACTTTTTTTTTTCAGCTGCCTTATCCATTTTCTTTAGATCTTAAATATTAATCAGATTATACAGTATTCAAAAGCCTGCCTGCATGTCTTGGGGCATCTCTATCATACAGTAGAGCAATTCTGAATACATATTCTAGAATATATTGAAGAATCCTTAAAAATTAGATGAGCCTCTGTTCTGGCAGTGTACCTGTAAGTGTGATTAATATGACTGTGTTTCCAGAATGCATACTGAATTTGTTATATATTCCCTGAAGTAAACCTGCGCATTCAGTGCTGTTGGAATAACCAGGTATCTCACAAACAAGTGTTCTGGCTACAGCAGGAGAGGCCAGCTGCGTGCCTTTGTAACTGGTGCTGAGCAGTTAATTCAGTGAGTAAATAATATACTCAGTTCATTTAGGTTCTTTTCCAAAATCACAGGCTGTCCATGATTAACTTGAATATTTATTCAGGTTTATTTTTTAGCCAAATTTATATTCAGACTTCACCCATTGTCTGATATTTGAATCATTGTTTGTCTTTGGGTACTGACAACTGTAGGGTACAGTTTCAGCATCCTACTTCGTTCATCTAACAAAAATAACTTGAAAGGAAGCTTGAGAAGGTAGCTGAATCTTTAAGTATTTTGGAGAGGGATGGTGAAAGTAAGTAAATAGACTGGAGGAGATGAAACAGCAAGAGGGAGGAACTGAAAGGGCAATAAATGATTTCTTTCTCTTGCCCAGAGCGCTTGCACAAATACATTTCTCACCCCCCAAAAAAACCCTAGATTCACTTTATGTACACTTTAATATTCCCCCCCCGCCCCAAGTCACAGAAATAAATATCATGTGTTTACCAATTCCCACAATGCTTCAAAACAGAGACTGCAATCAGATTTCTGCCTGGTTTAATAGCTTTTTTGTTTGAATGGAAAGACAGGGAGGGGGGTAAATCTATTGCTTGGATCTTTCAGGCAGGGTTTATCTTATAATAAATAAATATTAAAAAGAGTCCATTGTTGAAATTGTTACAAGAAAATACAGGAAGGGCACAATAAAGGAAAAAGGGACTTTCTGAACACTTGCAAGAGGTTTGGGTGTTTTCTTGCAGCTCAGGAAATCAGTGAATGTCAATCATGTGCAAATAGAAATCAGTACAGCATGCATGCATATAGTCCCAGAGCCTCAGTTTGTGTACACTTAGCAAAACTCCATTGATGTCAATGGAGTTTACTCAGCTTACATTGGAAGGTACTCTTCACTGAAATACTTTATAAATAAATTTCATTAGTAAACACAGAAAAAAATAGAGCCAGAATATTTTATGACAGGCTCTTGTAGAGTAGAATGCAATGTGGCTGGAGAGTACTCAACCCAGATAGGGCAAATAAGCACTTGCAGGTTGCAGCCAATAGCTTACCAGTGGTTTGCACCAGCCAAAGATGTAGATTGGTGGGTTTGATTCCTGTTGCACTTCAATGTCTCTACATGTGCTAGAAAAAAATAGGGTTTTTTCTAAACACTTTGCCTTAAAGAAATTTAATGGCAAGGCAGTGAAAAAATTCTAGTTAACAAATCCACTAAAGGCAGTTTAGGAAATGTAGGAATTTTCATGATTTAATTATACACTCAACTACTGCTCCATGAATAAGAGTTTATTTATAAGGGTCTGTATTATGCAATATCAACTTGAACTGAAACATCAAATATGTAGTTACCCTTAAGCTTATGGTACTGTCTCCTTAAGACCCGCATGAAATGCAACAGTAGAATTTGATTTTGTCAGGAAAGCTGTTTCTCAGGAAGAATCTGCTTACTAATATCACCTAAAAAAATTTAGGTTTGACGTTTCCTTGTGCAATTACCAAGTGGTATTTTATTCTTGAAAAGATATTTTGCTTTTTGTATGACTACAGGAAGGATGACTTTAATATAATGGAGTAGCCGTCAAACAAATGGCCTGCTATTTCATTTTCAAATAGTGTTGCTCCTTCCAAAAAGGGAGGAACCAAATTTCATTCTAAACGACACTACTAACTTTATTAGGGCAGAGCTGATTACTCACCTGTGCAAAGCTCCAGGTTTACAACAGATGAAACAGCCCTAGACACAGGATTTTGAAGATTTATAGATGTAGTCCTGTGGCCTGGGAGCTGTTTTCCTTTGAGATTGTGAAGAGTCTTAAGGGATGAGAAAATCAGATCAGAGGATTTGAACAATGAAACTCAAAATGAGAAATGTTTCAAATTAGATCTGAAAGCCTTCTGCTGATTTCTTTGACTTTTGTGAAGTCAGGAGAGGACAGCTTCACAATGAAGAGGAAAAAAAAGATCAAAAGGGCCAGACACACAGCAACAACAAAGCTGAAAGTCATACTGTGTTTTCAAAGGGGTACAGTAGTTCTGTCTGTAGATAAGTTTAGTGGGAATTTCAGCTTCATCTGTTTGCTGAAACAGAGTTGTGCCTGATTTTACAGACACTAACCCAGAAGTAGTCTTCAGCTTCCATTGCCTGCATCCCAAGTTCATGCTTTTGTTGCAGCAAACTTCCTCATTGTGCAAGGACAGCAACATCCCTTTTCCTACCAGTTCTTTTCCCACTGCTCCCTTTTCCTTTCTCAGGAAGGAAAGTAGAACATGGAAAGCAAAGTGGAGTAACATTTCTTCCCAGGAACTCTCCAGGAAGCCCAGAAGTTTTGAGAGTGACCAGATGTGGGTGAAACAGTGGTGAATTGAAACCAGAATCAAGAATAATTACATACTTCTCAGTGAATGCAAGTTAGAGCTATCACAGAACAGCAATATATATACCTCAATAGTTCACATAATCTTCCTAACAAATTAATTTTTAATTCTTACCTTCTTTTTTAACTCTCTGAACAGTTACAGGATTAATTTCTCCCTTAAACTTTGCATATTATGTATTATTTGTACAGATCCTTGCCCATATGCATAATACCAACAATTATACCTTAATCCTAATTAATTTTTTCACCTTTTAAAAGATTCAAGCACACAGTCAAGGAAAAGAAACATACTGACTTGAAGGACAATTCACAAATAAGAAATACTTAGAAAAAATTTCAGAATTATTAATGTTGAAGTAAGGAATGTACTTTTAAAATAGGAAATTCAGAAGAGGCACACATTTAGAATGTGGATATGTATGAATATGAAAAACTAAGGTGGCAGTTTACGCTGGATTTCAGTCGCCGATTTTGTCTACTAAATTCAATTAAAAATATTACTCATTTCTTAAACAATAGATTTAAAATAATATATTATAGAATGGCTGTCTTAAAATCAAGCACTGTAAGTCTTTACGTGAGATTTTCACCAAAGATTTTGAGAGGCAAAAGCAAAATTTATAGCCATTTTTGTTATAGAAATTGACACCAAAGGAAAAAACACATTTTCAGATAAAATTAACATGGAATAAGTGTATTAGCAAAAGCAAAACTACATACATGCACAAACCTCGTCAAAGCTGTGCTGCTGAGAAACTTGATTTAATTCTCTCTGATTTGTACTATATAATATAGAACTGAGCAGTAGCTGAATTACTGTTCATCTCTATATCCGCATTATGTATATTATCTAATTTATCAGTTATTTTTGTGCCTAGGGCTGGGGGATCTATCTGTAGCAAATGACTGGATCATTGGCTTTAATTCTTTTCACTACTAATGATTTCTCAGTAGGTTGGTCAAGAAGTTGCACATAGATCACAAACATTTTAAAACACTGAATTCAAAAGTTTCTCAAGTTAAAGTACTTGAGAATTTTTATTTTCTTTTATACACATTTATTCTTTGAATGCATAAGTCTTAAAGAATATACATACATTCCCTGATAAAATTAAAGCATCTATTACTAATGTCTTACAAGAAAAAGGGAAAAGAGGGCATAAGGGATCATGGAGAATTATAGGAAAAAAGTGAGAAACATGATCATGATTATTACCTGAAGCCAAATTTTAATCCCATTTCAGATAACTGCCAACTTAAAAGTGTTCCCCAAAATCATGAAACGAAAATTGTTTGAAACTTTGCAGGTTCCCTTTGGAAGTCTGGCATTTCTTTTTCTGCAAGTTCTAATGTAAATGCTACATGCATTTATGTTTCTCAGTGATTCATGTAATTTATGATGGACAAATACAGGAACCTACATTAATTCCTTCCCCCATGTAACATATAATTCTCTTCAAAGCTGCTGACATGGCTGCAGCCTATGGCAAAAATAGATGATAATGTTTTGCTTGCCAGGGTTTCATGGCCAGAGAAGTCAACAGGGGGATTTGGATTAATGCCTGTTGGTCTTGAAAACTTCACTCTCTCTCACTCCCAGCTCACTATACATGCAAAATATTCTCCAGAGAGCTGAGAAATCCATTTTGTGCAATACATTCAATACATGGATTAGATCAAATTCTATTAATGTGTCTCATCAGATCTAACTAGTACAACTAAATGGTTCAGTCAGAGTTTTCTGCAAGTAGAATTTGACAGGGGGAGAGTGCTTGTGACTAAGACTAGGTAAGAAAATTTCAGATGTTAGAATGTAGAAAGAAAATTAAAAAAAAAATGTGGCAACTACATGAGTCATTCATCCGCACTCTTATTTCATGGCATCCATAGGACAGAACAATGTTTGGTTTGTACTTTTACATGTCAGTAGGAAAAAAGGAATAACAGTAAGAAGAAAATATCACAGAATTATAGTAGAGAGATGATCTAGAAATGTCTGTTTAACAGACTCATAAATGTGCTGTTTTGGTAAAGATTTCATATAAGATTCATGTTTGGATGGAAGGACTTCCATTTGATTTCTGGTTTTGAAAAATTGTAAACATACATGCACAAAAGCACACACCTGTGCGGTCAAGTCACACAAACCTATTGATCTGGGAGCCTTTAACTCAAGTACCTGATATAAACCACTTCAATATGTTTTTTACAGGTTGTGATACTCCTGTATTAATAACATACATAAAAAGTGAGTATGCACAAAGATCAAAACCGTTAGTGATCCTGAAAACTAATACTCAAATCATAACATGCACTATATGAAGGCATTAAAAATGTCACCATGATAATCAGTGCAGGGTCTTCTCTGAGTGCTGGGGTTTTGGAGGCATGTATGCCAAACACTATTTACAACCTTTTGTAGCTTTATGTCACAAATTGTTTACAATGGCATGCTGTGTATTTTGTATTGATATGTGAATCTAAAGCAGAAACATGTAGGAGCAGATCTGTAATCTGTTTGTACTTTGTAACTTAGCCTGATGAACTTCTGCTTGCACTGGAGATACCTGTTTGTGTTTAAATATATATTTGATGGAAAAAGACGTACACTTTTTCAAGGTAAGAAACAGCTTTGTGCATCTTTCCCTCTTAATATTTAGTCCTGCTCTGCTAAAGACTGTGGAAATGCACAGAATACAGAAATTGGCCTTCTCAGTTTCTGACTTTTGGATGGTACTTGTGAAGACAAAGAGAAAATGATAAATCTATTGCATGAATGGAAATCTGATAGAGTGCCAGATATTGACTCGAAGATACGTCCAGGTCTAGGGCATATTCTCCAAGTAGATGCAGGTGAGCTTTACTCAAGTTGAGAACTTGCCATGTGTGGCTGTGTGGCTTCAGTAAGCCAGCAGCTGTGCCTGAGACTTGCTGAAAGCCAGGTTAGTCACTCTTGAACTTCAAAGAGTGCTTTAATACACACTGCATTCCCATTTGAAAGCTTCTTGCTTACTGTTAAATGGAGTTCTGCATAGACTTAGAAGTAGCCAAAATTCAAGTCCCAGGCAACAGCAATTAATTATCTAGGGTTCATAATGCATCTGTCAGTCCCAGATGATGTAGTTCACATAAATGAAAGTATTTACTTTAGGTTTAGCTCTGCAGCTGAGCAAACTAAAAGAAAAAAAAAATATCAAGAATTATTAAATATTTCAATATATTACTTTCAATCAAAATCCCACTTCACAAATCATGAAAGAGTATATTGGAGAAGCAGAACCACAAATATGCCTTGTTCTTAAGCTCTTTCCTTTGTCTATCTGCTACTGCTCACTTACGGAAATAAGAATGTGGGCCAAACAAATGTCCTGTCTGAATCAGTGAAGTCATTATTGTTTTCTTTGGGATGTAAAATAGTACAATGCTTATTACTTCAGCAGTACTTATCTCTTCTGATATCAGAAGAGAAAGTTTGTTCAGTTGCCTCTGTAGTACAAATTTGGTTTTGGCACAGTTACACAGAAAGAGGTATTCCAGATGTAAATCTCAAACACTAAGGAAATCAAAAGAAAACTGAAATGCCATTTCACAAAGAAAGACCAAATAGCAGACACAGAGAACAGAGCAAAGCATAACACAGAGAACAGAGCAAAGCATAAACATTTCCTGAGGACTGCCGCGCCCCGCCCCCCCCCCCCCCCCCCCCCCATTTTTTAACAAAAGAAGAAACCAGTAGGAAAAAAAAAAAAAGAAGAAACCAGTAGGAAACAAAAATAACACTATCAAACTGACTGACTGCTGGTGAGTCTTTCCCATCATCAATAAATGCAGTGAGCAACAATGACTGTAGCAATTATCTGCAGCAATTCACTGTTCGACTCCTTCCTTAATTTAACAGTGCACTATCCCTAATATTGGCTTCTTTTCCCATCTCTCACTTACCCAGTTTTAAACTATACTAGCATTTACCTTTCACCCCAGGTCTATCAAGTTTTCTTCACAGTCTCCTGTGAGGTCTTATCAAAGCTGTTCAAATAAATTAAATACTTATTGGAAATGCACAATTTAAAGGGCACCTAACTATAGCCACATATTTTTCATCTGATATTCAAAAAATGTCTAAAAATGCTTTAAGCAATCTATTCTGCTTCTTTGCAAATTATGTGTATTTGGCATTAAAAGAAGGATT
This sequence comes from Falco peregrinus, assembly GCF_023634155.1. Lineage (NCBI taxonomy): Eukaryota > Metazoa > Chordata > Aves > Falconiformes > Falconidae > Falco > Falco peregrinus. The sequence continues at coordinate 28,905,240 of NC_073727.1, read as the reverse complement.
ACTTCATTTATCCTGAGGCTCTGGAAAATTATATCCAACATTGTCCTAATCTACTTGTTCATTTTCTCTTCCATGCATAATTTCTTCAGGTCTTTGGGAATTTTCTTTTTTCTTTTTCTGTTGGCTGCTTGATAGGAATCACATTTCTTCCTGTAGTCATCTCCCTGCCTGCAGTTAGCGTCTTCTCCTCCTAAAGCTGTTCTCTTCACTGTGACTTTGCCTTTTCTCTGAAAGCCAGCTGCCCAGACATGTCCAAACACAGAAACATAATGCTGAAGAAGTAGTGACTCTAGGCAACATGAAATCGGAGCAACAAGAGATTGTGGTCTGGTTTTTCACACTTACTACAGTCTGTCATAATGTATTCAGTGAAATAGATTTTTGTGAGGTTTTTTCCCCCATTCACAGTGCCAGGACAGATAAGAGATCAATATAAATATACATGGAATCTGGCATGGTAAATGTCTGAAAGTCTATGCTGTACACATCAAGCCATTTTCCTGAGAAGATTTTGACATATTTTTATTCTGTAGTATGAGGTTAATCACAAGATATGTTGATTGATGCCTTATGGCAATAAATTTCCTCTAGGAAGCTTTTTAGAGTATAATGTGGAGTTTCAGAGATGCATGAAATAGTAGGATAATGAGGCAGAAGGAGCTAATTTTTAGTTAGAATTCCCTCCAGCTAAGCATGCATTCTTTATACATATAAACTTTAAAAATGTAATTTTTTTTAAAAAAAAAGAAGACAGAGAAAAATATAATGTTAAATTATTATGAAAATATATCAGTGCATTCAGAAACCCCATTACTCTTCTAGTGTATTGTCCACAGGCAATATAACAAGAAGAAAGAATCCAAGGAAATCGAATAGGCTGAACCCGCTCCATGGACTGCAGTCCTGAAAAACACACGCTATATAATCACACAAAGGGGCATTGCTTGCTGATATTGTTCCAGAAATCCAACAATACTGTTTTCATATTTTTCTTTCCCCTCTCCTGCACGTAGGGATGCTTATTAAAGCCTTCTTTTCTGAGTCTGATGCTGAGTTACTCTGTGTGATATTCCCCAGCAGATCCGTCCTCTTCATAATGCTGAAGTTTCCTATTGAAAGACTTCATTAATAATAATAGGAGTTAGTAACATGGGCACATTGTATTTTCCTAAGATTAATTTATAAGCACATATAAATTACCAAAATATGTTCTCTCTCATAGCATTGGGTAACTACAACACAGACAGGCAAAGAAAAGCTGGATGAGGAGTGCTAATTTTAACTATTGGCATGTACTAGGTTTAAAACATAAACCAGGAGTGAAAATGAGGTGTGGAAAATAGATCAGGTCAGTAGTGCAAAAAATTAATTGCTGAAATAAAATTGAGGCTTATGAATATGAAGTTATAGATGAGCTACCTTCACTGCCATGAAGGCGAAAAGTGCTAAATTTTAACACTGAAAATGTACACCTGCCATTTCCACTCCTGGCAACTTTTCTATCTATTCATCTAGGGCTGGCTGATGGAATTATTGTTCTAGTCTGGTTTTACTGTTCTGTACTTGGTTCTATATGCAGGATTATGCTGTCTTAGAAACAGATCATACAATGCACACAAAGCTTTCTAAGTACAACTGTCATGTGCTCTTTGGAGTATATAGATTTTAAAATATCTTAAAACATTAAATTTAATACCTAAGGGAAGTTCAAATGTTACCTCATATTCTCTAACAATGACTTTACATATAACCTTAACCTGGGGCAGCCTGTATAAACTTTGTATTTTATCAATTTGCAGACATATTGCACAGTGGTTTTCAAGTTGTTCCTTTACTGTTTGATTTTAGACTGTCTGTGGAATTTCACCTTATCATCATCAGATTTCTAGACATGTACCATTAAACTGTGTCAGGGCAAATATACAGCAGATTAAGTGGTGTATCTTTTCAAGCTTCTTCCTAAGAATGAAACCACAGTGATTCCTGTCCTTGATGGGCACCTTGATAGGCAATACAGTCCCAATTCCCTTTATTTACCCTTTCTATGGCCTATTGGTCTGCATTCCTTTGGTACAATGAAACAGCATTAAGATGAAGGACAGAGAGTGACCCATTTCAACCTCCTTCCTGCTCCTTTGTGTACTTTCCTCCAGCTTTGTTTTTAAAGAAAACTGTTGATGGTTAGGAATCGCAGAACAACAGACTCAGAGAGTAGCTGAGGTGGGAAGGCCCTTCTGGGAATCATGTAGTCAAAGTGCCCTGCTGAAACAAGGTCAGCTACAGCAGGTTGCTCAGGGACCTGTCCAGCTGGGTTTTGAGTATCTCCAAGGATAAAGATTCCCCAATCACTCTGAGCAGCCTGTTCCCAGGGAAGGGTCATCTTCCTCAGCCTGCTGGCAGTGCTCACCCTAACGCAGCACAGGAGGCTGTTGACCTGGCTTTCCCTCCTAGAGGGGTACATTGCTGGCTTATGCTCAACTCGGTGTCCACCAGGACCCCTAAGGCCTTTTCCACATATCTGCTTTCCAGACAGTCTGCTTCCAGCCAATGCTGATGCATGTGGAGTTACTCCTTCCCAGGTGCAGAACCTTGCACTTCTCCTTGTTGGGCTTCATGAGGTACCTGTTAGCCCATTTCTCTAACTCTTGAGGTCCCTGTGGATAGCAGCACAACCAAAACAGTATTGACCACAGTATCAACCCTGTGGGTACAGCAGTTACACTTTTTTTACTGTGAGGGTGACTAAACACTGGAATGCATTGCCCAGAAAGGCTGTGAAGTCTCCACTCCTGGCGATATTTAAAACTCACCTGGATATCCAGCCACTCCTTCCAGTTTTATATAGTTTGAAACATGCAGAGAGTGTCCTCTGTCCCATTATCTAGGCCATTAATGAAGATCTTAAACAGTATATGCCCCAGTAGAGACCTCCAGTATTCAGCAGTTGATGACAGCCTTCTGAGCCCGGTAGTTAAGCCCCTTTTTAGTCTACCTCACTGCCCACTTACATATCCTGTACTTTGTCAGTTTGTCTGTGAGGGTGCTATGGGAGAATGTATCAAGGGACACTAACTTTTAGCTTTAGTAGATGACCAGCTGTTACTATATAACCTGTATGCATCTACCCTCAATCACACACACCTATAATCTGTATAGCTGTCCAACTACATAAAATTTTCACTTTTGATTCCTATGTGATTTATTATTATTTTTATACTCATATAAACCAGGAATTTTAAGTCCACATTTTTTACTTATGAAAGTTCTTCACTAGACTTAACCTACAGTTACTTGAAACCATTTATTAGGATTGTGTATGCTTTTGTAGGTTATGTTACTATCTACGTTCTCTTTTCCGTTTTCTTCCTGAAAAAAATCATGACTCAGGGAAAGTATGATGAGTCTTTTCCGTTCTCGCTTCACATTTCAATTTACTATGCTAATAAGCTTATCCCAGACACCAAAACGTTTTAATTCTCTTGTATACTACTTTTAAATGGAACTAGGCAACTGAGACTTCAGGGCCCTACAGCTTTTGCACAGACTAACTACTTACCAAGTCTGTGATCAGAAAACTGTTGCTCATAAATTACACAACCCTTCAGTGTGCAGGCAACTGCTTTTATTGTAACAATATCTTCTAATCAGTAAATCAGCACAATGAAGGGCTTTTTAATAACATTTTTCTTGCAAGCATTCAAATTATTTGATCCAATTAATCTTCAATATTGTTTTTGTCCTTATGACAAATATTTGCCTTACTTTCAAGCTGAAGGAGAATGTTCATTTCCATCCCCATTTTCAACATACTAAAAATTCATATTTCAACCCTAAGGAGAAAAAAAAATTATCTTCTAAAGAACTTTGAACTAAAATGTCCTAATAAGTATTTGGCTTTAGAATTCAGATACTTAAAACAGAATCTCCAGTGCTGATATTTCTAAATATATATTTTCCATTATTTAGTTTAAATATTGTATTTAAACATTTTCTTATAACTTTTTAAAAGCTTTCACCAGTAATCACTGAAATGATATTATTTTTTTAAAAAAGAAAATAATAAAATTACTTTAGAAACCAGAATGAATGTCAAATGAAGTAGGAAATCTTTTTAGTGCATGGATTTGTGAAAAGAAACATGAGCTGGACAATGCATCCTTAGGTACACTTGCAAAAACACTCCACAGCAAACAGTTTAACAATATTGTTCGTCCAAATCTAGTAATTTCAAAAAATGGTGGTCTTATAATAGAATGTTATCAAGGAAAGAATATCTGTAAGAGACTTAACTAATTTAGGATCAGTGAAGGTCACCTATGTGATTAAAGAGATTGTTGAGAGTTTTACAAAGAAAACAGTTTTTTCTTATAACTTGAAAGTAAAAATACTGGCTGTTTTAATCATACACTTGGAGAAGGAATAAAATGTAATTCAAAAGTTCCAAACATGATTTCTCATTCTTTCAGTTTTTTTCAAGTAAAGACATTAGGAACAATTTTTCTTGTCATGTTAGAGTGATTTGGCTCCTTGTCTTAGTTTGAGGTCCAGGAAGAATAAAAGGAAATTAAAAATGAAAAGCCATAATAAAAGCTATCTGTATTTTTCTAAATACCAGAGGTTTCTGGCCACACATACAGTGAAGGGTCAGATTTTTTCTCCTTTCTAACAAAATCACTGCTTATATTTATATATTTATAAGGGTAGGTCACAGGTCCCCTGCAAATACCTTTACTATTAAACCAGGTTTTCACAGTTCATTTCAAATGGGTGAGTGTTTTTTCTTATTAAACATTTTATAACAAAATGCATGCTCCTTAAAAAAGGTAAATATACTCTCAGTTCCACATGCGGTAACAACTCTTCCATAAACCATTGCAAGAAATCATGCAGGTAACAGAACTCTGTAATTATTTTCAAAATAGTTTATATTGAAATTAACCTCCTTTAAAGTAAGTGTAGCAATCATTGATAAAACTATATTTTTCTGTAAATTCACCATGAATTGTTTTTAAGATATTTATGAGGTATTATACACCGTCTCTGGTATGTTTTCTATTAATTCTGTAATTCCCTGGCAAACAGCTTTTTAGAAAGAGAAGTTACTAGGGCCTGAAAAAGAGACGAGTATTGATGAGTCAGCCTAAAGCACTAATACTGATGGGCAATCAAACATTTCTGTGGAAGAAATAAGGGGTTAACCAAAGAGGTCCAGTTTCCTTTGTGTTGGAACACCTGCTTCTGAGGGAGTGAGACCATATAAACTATACAGTAAGACATCATGCAGAAAAGTAATCTGGAATTGAACCTTCCTAATGTTGTGCTTGTCTCTTCTCTGCTACCTCTGACATGGGAGCACTAGGCCAGAAAAAGGCTTTATTTATCCACATTGCATCTTTATTTGAAGACTGTTCTCTCCTTTCCCACAAAGGCACTTCAAAGAGACCAGACCTACCCAGGGACACTGAATAGTACATGCAGCAAAGCCTTTTATGAGGCTCATTGACATGCTGTTCCAACACTGCTTCTTCTGAAAAATGTAGTATTGGAAAATCAACTACATAGGAAAAGCCATGCAAAACAGCTGTGGTGTGAAGTACTTGATCTTTGTCCAGTTTGACCTCCACTCTGTTCTGGGACTTTACCCCAGACAAGGATTCAAGCTGAAACTTATGGCTTTAGCATTAAAGTTTTCATTCTCCAGTGCAGTGGGACAACCATTGGCAACTGACGGGCTGGTTCTGATGACTAAGTGCACAGTGTGTATTAGAAACAACAAAGGGTGATTTCTCCTTCTGACTGACTGCCCTGGATAGAAAGAAACCATTCAGAAAGAACTGTAGAATCAAATGAATGAAAAAAAAAAAATAGTGCAAGAATGAAATTAAGTTATCATTCTTAAAATTATAATCATTCGATAATTTTAAAAGGCATGCAAAAACACCCTTATGCTTCAATACTTCCCTGTTGCAATTTTTTTTCCACATTTAAAGCCAATATGTGCATTTGATATCAATTGCTAGTAGAAAATGTGCAACAATACAGATTAAAGTCGGTGTGGATAAAATGAATTGTATTTTCAGAAGGCACGGTCCTTCTCCACTCTAAGGAGTGATGTTCATTACTAAATGGGAAGGATCTAGGTTTGTGAAGTATTGCTGTTTCATGTAGGAACTGAAAAATCATCTCTCCTTTCCTGTCAGGTTGCTTACACATTTTATATATTTCTATCTTGAAAGACTAGTTTTAATTTGTCAGGTAGTTTATGGTATCTCACATCTGCCTCTAATGGGACATAGGGCAGAAGCTGTGTTCTCTTTGTATCCTTCATCATCAGGTGTATTATTAAAACTGAAGAAAAGATGGAAATAATTTCTTATACTCAGTAGATTTTTAAACATTCTTTGTCTATCTGACATGAATTCTAAAGCAATTGTTTATGTATGAGGTAGACAACAAGAAGTTTGACTATTCCACTTGATAAAAAAATATATTATTCTTTTACTATTGAATGTAGACACCATGATCTTCTGTGCAGTGTAAGAGAAGTCCATTATCCCTTAGGGAGCACACAGCAGCTTCATCTACTTTTTGCATGATATATTAGCTTTTAAAAGATTTTTCTTTGCACATATTGAGCAACCACTATGTTAAGTAACCTGTGCAAAGCCAACTGTATCCTGGGCTGTGTCAAAAGAATTGTGGCCAGCAGGTCAAAGGAGGTGATTCTCCCTCACTACTCCACTCTCATGAGACTACACCTGGAGTACTGCGTCCAGCTCTGGCACTCCCAACATAAGGAGGACATGGACCTGTTGGAGCGAGTCCAGAGGAGGGCCACAAGGATGATCAGAGGGCTGGAGCAACTCCCCTATGAAGAAAGACTGAGAGAGTTGGGGTTGTTCATCCTGGAGAAGAGAAGGCTCTAGGGAGACCTCATTGCAGCCTCCCAGCACCTAAAGGGGGCCTAAAAGAAAGCTGGAGAGGGACTTTTTACAAGGACCTGTAGTAATAGGACAAGGAGGAACTGAAAGAGGGCAGATTTAGATTAGATATTAGGAAGAAATTCCTTACTGTGAGGGTGGTGAGGCACTGGAACAGGTTGCCTAGGGAAGCCGTGGGTGCCCCATCCCTGGAAGTGCTCAAGGCCAGGTTGGATGGGCCTTTGAGAAACCTGGTCTATGAAAGGTGGCCCTGCCCATAACAGGGGGTTGGATGATCTTTAATGTCCCTCCCAACCCAAACCATTCTATGATTCTGTAATTTACAAGACTGAAACAACAGACTGTCCTTGGCAGCAGAAGGAAAGGAAATGTGAAATGACAGAAGAAAGTGTAGAGAAAACAATTAACTTTGGGGATAAATGTTACATGTACAAAAAAAAAAAAATAATATGGACTTAAATTGTTAGAATTGATAGAAAAGTCAACAGTAAATTTTATGTTCTCTTCTCAACAAGATACTGCAGTATATCAACAAGGTAGAGAGAAGGAAGCTGTAAAGAGAGGATAATGAGCTTATTCTGTATGCTTTTCTTCTCCTTTTGCAGAGCTCTTCATTTCTCCTGAGAGAGAGTAATCAGTGAGTTAAAAAATTAAAAAGATGGCTTATACATCTGTTTGCCATTTCCATTCTTCTCTGACCTTAAAACTATCCAACCTGCTCCTTTAGGACTGCAATATTAATTGTTAAGATTTTTTTTTCTCTTTTTTGAATGAACCTTGTCTTATGCTTTGAATTTGCTGAGAATTAATAAAGCACTGTTTTTTTCTCCCAAGAAAATAATAAATTGTAAAGATAAACCCTAGTAAACATCTACTTGTGATTTAAAGAGTCAAATGGGTATTTATATGTTGAAATATCAAGATCTGTACACACAGGTAGGAACCTTATGTCCAAAGCAGTCTTATGGAAAACCATGGGAGAAACAATAACCCTGCAAAATAAGTTAAATATTTAAGGCCCATCGTCAGGTGAGACTTAGGCACTTGATATTTATCTCCTATTGATTTTTTATAAAATTAATGTTAATTATCTAGGTTTTTTCTGAAAACGACACTTGACTTAGAAGTAACTTTCAATTTCTTTTAAATGCTTTTGAAAGTTTTAGTTTGTATCTCAAGCCTCACACCCTCATGATCATCTCAGTTCATTACAATCTAGGTTGATATGCTAGCTTTTCCTCTTATTTTTCCTTATATAAAGCCATGGATGTCAGGATAAAATTGGAAAGAAAGTTGGGGGGGTTGTCAGTAAGATACAGTGAATATGTTAAATAACGAGTGCTAATAAGTATTAGGTATCTTTCATGTATTGCCAATACTGAAACCATTGTCACAATTCCAAATGAGATAAATCTGCTGTAACCTTATTGGAATCTACTGTCAAAGAAGAAAATTTCATTCTATTTGAGCATAAATGTTTGGCCTCATCACCTTAATGTCTGATCCACAAATGCCCTGTAATTAGTCAGTCAGATGTCTGGTATTTTGGTTTTAAACCTGAACATTAAATTTCTATAATCCCTAATGTGTTAGTGTGTTAAAGAAGAAAAAGAAATAAAGGACACATTTTTTTCCTTATTTGGTATATTACATGCATTTTTTATGGCCCTTCATTTAATCTAGTCCTTCTCTACAATTATTAGATTTCCCCTTAAATTCCTTCCTGCCTGTACAGATTTGTAGATGTGGTGTCAACATAACATTAGTGGGGTCAAATATTATCGTAATTACTGGTACTTGCACTTCACATAAAGATCCCTCCATTCAGAGTGCAAGACTGAGTCAATCGCTGATCAGTGCAGCAATCTGGATAAACTCAGAAAACCTTATGCTGAATAAAGTCTGTGTTTACCTCATACATATACCTATAGCTTAAGGTTGTTGTTGGAAGTCATTGACTACTACTAAATATTCAAGTTTGGTACTGGTATACCTTTTTCCTTCCACTTAAGCAGGTAAAAAAGATTACATCTCCTCCCTGAGAAACAGCATTTATGCTACTCTGGGTCATAGCCAGGGCTAAATAATTTTTTCGTAGGCTTGTCCCACCTAGCTTATACTGTTGGTTTAGAGTTTGTGTTACTTTTCCCCCCAGGCTCCCCAGGCCATCTAAGCTGATCACTGATGTTCTTTTTTGGCCCATGCAGAAATAACAGCTTTTTTATTGGTGCTGTTTATCAAATACTTAGTTTGGGACAGCTAGTTGTAACTAAGGTAGTCTGAGTTTTCATTAATTAGAGCTAGTGAGCAGGTTATTAAGCATACAAAGTTTTTCTCCTTACAGCAAACAGCGGCCTCTAGGTATTGCTGCTCTAGGTGTTAAAGAAGACATTTATAAGTGTGTTCATCCCTTGGAAAATGAATGCAATTGTGTACTCTGCTGATCTGTGGGAGCTGAGGATGATTTACAGCACAGGCGAGCTTGTCTGCCAGAGGTGGAGCTTTCACTGTATGAAGGACAGCAGCCATCAGACCCCAGCCCTTTATTGGTGACATGTCGCAGCACAACCCATCTCACCTGCTGTAAAATATCCTGCATGAGGTAACTGGATGTGCTGCACCACAGCATGAGGCTACAGTTAGGTATGGCCTGCGTCTGTCTAGCAGAGTGCATATAAGGTCACTAAGGTGTAAGCAATAAAATGTGTATCATGGATCTTTAATTTACCATGGTTCATGAAGGCTGTTCTGGCCTGTGTGATGTGAGGAAGCTGTATCAGTTCAGGACAGACTGCATAGATTTCAGCCCACAAAAAAAGTATTTGTCCACCTTTCTCATTTGAAAGACAAAGACTGATCAGCTTGAAAAAGTAAAGTCATTCTTCCCCCATAGAATGAATACTTCCATTGGAGTACTGAGGACAACAGAAATCATGGGAAGAGAGCAATGCTGAGCTCTGCTATGTGACAAAGACTAACCAGGATTTCAGAAAATAATATATTCATCAAGAGAAAAAGTTAAGCAGCTGCTAAGGAGAAATGGTATGTGCTTCAGTAGAAAATGAATTTTAAAGAGCAACAAGGGTTTACAGTATAATGAAGTTATTACTTAGCTGATTAAAAAAAACCTATTGCATATTAATAACTAATTCGCCAACTGTTTGGTTTTTTTTTTTTCTATATATTCCTTACAGGAAAAAAAGAATATTATTTCCTTTGCCATCTAACCTTAGTAAGATTTCTGGAGTGTAATTTAAATGAGATTTGATAACAACAGTATCGCTTCATGAGTGTTAAGTGATCTTACTTTGTATCTGTGATGACAAAACACAGAAAAACTTGCAGACTCTGTGGATATTGTATCTGAATATATTTCTTCCAGAGGCAAATGGAGCTTATAACATAGGGAGAAAAGAAGCAGTAGCTACCTATTGTAAACCCTATTATTTTTTTTTTTGGTGATGCAATATAGTGTAGTTATTAGAAACTCAATGTTAGAAAATACTGTCTCCATCCAAGTAGCACTTAATCTCTATTATCTGGAGGTTAAAAGTCAAAGAACAATCATCCATGTCAGTGATTCCTGCAGCAGATTGTTACTGAAGCATGTAAGGTCATTTAGCGGGAAGAATTAGCTCCCAGCAGCTTCACATGCCAGAGATATTATAATACTGTTCTGCCCCAGCTCTTCTCCCTGGAAAATGATGATGATTCTATGGGCTTTCCCATGAAAGGTGTCCGGTAGAAAGAAAAGAAAGGCTTACTTCGACAGACATTTCTGCAAAAGGTGACAATGAAAAGAAAAAAATTGCTGACTTTACCAGCCAGCTGTAGGTGGGAAGTATGCAAGCACAGCCAATTGGCCTCAACTTATCAAATATATCAGTAAGACATATCCTGTGTTTTTGTAGGTAATACAACTTCTAAATCATTGATGATTTATGCATAAAGAATGCAACCTTTCTCAGGTGACCATCTGAGAGACCAGGAAAGCCTGGGAAAGCCTCAGAAATAGGCCACTGACCAAACACAAAGTAGAATCTTCTATGTTAATTTAATCGGAAAGTTGTCAATAGCAATGTAGGCATATGTAATCAGTTTCCCTCTGGAAATGGCATAATCCATCCAAGCAACGAGGGTTCTGGCTGTGTTGTGCAGAAGAGGTCAGCAGAAAAAAGTCAGGATGAAAAAGTACAAGATGCCAAGGCCCGTGGAGTTGCTGTGGCCATAACGTGGAAAGATGGGCTGAAGTTGTGTAGGGAAACTTACTGGAAGGAGCCAGAAGGGCTGAAGCACATCATGTTTGAAAGGAACATGAGGAAAGGGGGAAAGACCTGGTATGTGTGCAAAACTTTTTACTATGGTCCCCACTGTCACTATCATAAAAGATAGAAGAACAGATCTCATTAACTTGCTTGCATCTCCTCTCCCCCATATCACACCTATATCAAATCAAATTAAATAACATGAGAACACATTTTTCTTTCCCTGCAGTTTTATTTTTGATGTGAGGATGATTTCATTTATTTATTGTAATGCTTTACAAAGGAAAGCATGCCACTTTCACTTCTCCACTCCTAGTGGGCAACAAGTGCTAATTCCATCTGCTTGCATTTGTTGGGAAAATAATGTTGAAGAAATCAAAGTGAGGTTTTAAAATCATTAAGGTACTTGGCTTGCTTTTGGTGTTTCCCAGGTCCATTCCCATCTAAAGAGAAACTCAAACAGTAGCAGAGAGCTCACACTCTTACTTTTCTGTTTGGCTAGTTTCATCAAGCTGGGAGCATAAAGGATATCTTGGCCAACAAAGCTACAGGACAGGGAAACAGAGGAACTATTTGCCAAAGGGGCTGAATTATTTTTAATCTGCATATAGTTCTGGTGCAGAGAAGAGGGTGAAATGGTGTTCTTCGATGCACAAGTAGAAAACAGATTTAATAAAAACCTTTGTAATACTTATCTTAAATGAAGGAAATATGCTTTGTAACATATCTTTCCCTACCATTTAAAATACGTAAATGTTCCATTTTAAAATAGCACAATATTTTGCACAATGAGTCAGAAGCTTCCTTATCCTTACATATACCACAAAAGTGTGAATATTTTAAAAGGAATAATTGCTAGAAAGGGCAAATTTAGAATGAGTTTCATCAGTATTAACAGATGCAGTCAACCTTCCTTATGATGTCAAGTCATCCAAATGCTTACTTGTCAAAACAGGCATGTAATTAATGGTCACATAAAAACATTGAATACCTACCATCTCTTCACCATCATCATAGCAAGAATAAGAGTAGGCAGACAATTTGTGTCCAAACTAGTATAATCTCCCAGAAATTTTTCAAGTGTAAGTACCTGTCAAAATTATTTAATGCAATGTTATTGACAACTCAGATTTTGAAGGCCAGAGAAGAATGAGATCATCCAACTTGCTTTAAGTTCTAACTCTGAATTCCAATCAGTTATATTAACATTGAGCAGAATTTACTGGGTCCAACGTACAACTCTCGGAAAGTTTGCATTCAAATTCTCAAAAATATTTTAAAACTCAAAAGACTCCTGTTTCAATAAGCAGCTTTCTTCTATAATTAATTACCTCGGTAGTTAGAAAGCTGTGGCGGGTAGAAGTTTCAAGGCCAAACAGATTTAATACTTTAGGCTGTACTATTAGAAAACAGACTTTGAAATAGAACTGAAAACTTCTTCTTTTTCATGCTTTACATTATTTTAATCTATATTTCCTTACTTGACAGATAACTTTCAGTGCTTTACATGAGCTACAGCCTCAACTGACATTACCAGAATGCTATGGTGTGTGCTGCCATTTGGTGCCTAATCATGACGTGTACTACGTAGCAAAACAATACATAGTGTGTTGTGATATGTGACGTTGCATCCTGCCGCTTTAGCACTACAAGCAGAGGAAATGCAGAAAGTGGTGGCATGAAAAAAAAAGGGCCAGATATTCAAAGACAGATAAGATAAAGATTACATTTTTTTTAAACTCCTCTACATCCTTTATTAATCTGATTCTTTTGGAACCAAGAAGTGTGTGGAGCCAGACCAGTGTCGGAGGCATTTATTATGTGCATGAGTTGTACAATAGATTAATTCCAATAAGCTTTCATCTTTCAGTGGACCACTGTTTTGCAGGAAGATTCATAACCTCAGTCACTTTTTATTTTGTCTCTTAAACTTGCTGATTATTTTATCCACAGATTTACTCACAGAATTACAGTTTTTAGTGAAGATGTGTTTGGACTGGGTTGGGTTGGACTTTTTTCAACACACTGTTTTGTTGGGGTTTTTTAAAGCTAACTTCCAACAAATAGAGAAAAATAGCTACAAAGCAAGACATGAATGATCTTCCATATTCCCAATAGTTCTTCAAGGTGCAGATAGTACAAAGTGGTCTTGCTATCAGAGGATCAGAGTAGCTTTCCACCACCGATCATCATCTCAAATACGTACTGTATGACAAACATTATAAGGCATCAGTTGCACTTTGTCTTGCATTCCCACTCCCCTTCCCCCACACTTGTCAAAATACTTTTATTTCAAATACTCTTTCTCAGTTATTTTCTCAAGAAAGTGTGGTAATGTCTCATTTCCCTCCCCCCTTTCCTGATAAACATTTTATCTCCTCTTCCCCTACCCTCCCACGTTGTGCTTCCAGCTGTAATTCAAAAAGCAGGGTAAAGCAGGCCTAACCTCAATTTCCTGTGTTGAATATGCAGCTGCTTGATTGGTGGCCTTATGAATTATTAATGAAAAGACCTTATGTGCATATTCATGGAAGTGTCTCTTTATTATTTCATAAGGCAGCAGCTGCAAAGGCAGAGAGTGGAGGGCTCAGTCCCCTCCCACACAAAGACATAAGCAATGTTTCTTCTTCAGCTTCATTCTGATTCTTGCCCCTTTACTAGCTCACCCTCTATTATGCAACACCACCAAAAATTTCCATTTCTGCTGTGTTCTGTTCTGATGTCTTCTGCACCAGTCTTGTGCCAGCCCACAAGAGGAACTGAGAGGGTTGGCATTAAATTCCCCAGTAAAGTTTCTTATGAAAAATAAACCTTAATGGGAGTAATGTGGGTTTACAGCTCATTTCAATTATTTTCAGTTGCTCTCAGGTGCTGCAGCACATGCTTCATTTAATTCTACAATGAATACTACATGCAGTGCGATGGTGTTTGTCAGTGGAGATTAAAAAGATGCAGAAAAATCCCAGAGGAAATGTTGAAAAATAATAAAATAGTTAGTTACCTGTGCAGCTATATTTTCCAGGAATAAGAAACTGAAAACACTAGAGACTTGGGACAAACAAGTTCTTAGTGAGACAGTTTTCTATGAAGAATAAGAAAGAATAAGAGCTCCATGAACTTCTTGGGTATTGCCAGGATAGGCAAATACACAGAGTATGATTCTGTGTGTGTAGTTCCATTTTTCTCTCCAAAATGGTGCTGGATATTTCATGGTATGATCTGGCCTGCGGTAGAGTTTTCCTTGATATAATTGGCAATTAGAATGATTAAAAAACAAACAAACCAACCAACAGAAAATGCTTTGCATTGGATAAATCCAAGTCTCTGAATTAAGCATTTGCAGTGGGGGTAGGTAACAAAGTAGTAGTTTATAATTAATTGAAAAAAGGAGAAAGTCCTTCAGAGTTTCATGTGGGTCTGTCATCGCAAGAGCAGGAACCCCCTGACCACAGTGGTTCTCAAATAAACCACCCAGACTGACAACGGCTGCCATTTCACAGCTGAAGGCAGAGTATAACTGAGTAATGAGAAGGCATTGGCATGGGAGTCATGGGGGGAAAAGAAGGTAAAAAAAACCAGCAAGGCCACACTTGAGACTCGCTTTTCAGAGGAATAAAAAGTGGTGCTGCTAGTGTGAAGAATGAGATGACATTTTCTGAAAGGTTATGGGCCCAGAACCTGTTAAATTTTGCACATTTAGTTTATGCATACACACATACAGAAATAATTCCACTGCAGTCTAGTTTAGATCTGATTCCAAGATTTTAAAGTCGAGGGGACTATTAGATCATCTCTTCTGACCTTCTATGTAACACAAATCATAAAACATTGTGCGGAGACTGTTGTGCTGAGCCAAATAACCAGTGTGGAGTCATAAGTCATAGGAGTTTCACTGTCAAGTTTTGTCTTCAATATTTAATCTTAAAAACAAGGTGATTTGGCTTTAGATAAATAGAAAACCTTACCTCATCCTCTGTATCATTATCCCCACTTGCTCCAGCAAAGGTTAAGGAACATGATCTTTTGAATTAATGCAATTCAGTGGAGGGCTCTTATAAATTATCTAGTGCAGCTTCTGTTTGCTGGTGCTAACACATCTACTAATGTGTGGTAGTATATTAAATAAGCAACACCCAAGATACAGCTTGAAGCAGTAACAGCATCTTGACCAAACAGCTGAGCAGACCTAAGAGCTGTCACACTTGTTGTGCATCATCTGCAACACTTACTGCTGTCGTTCCCCACACTGTGCCATCATCTACTCCAACTGTTCTAAGCCTTCTGCTCCTGCACAGTAGCTGGTGGATGCTATTGCCCTCTCCTGGCTAGAAACTGTGCAGCACAGCTGCTCAATAAATGCATGCTATCAGCAAGTAAAAAAAAAAAAATCAACCAGGAAGATCTCAGTCCAGGGCACAGAAGTATCTGTTGTGGTTGAAGGAAGCCTTGCCATGGTGCAGAATACCAGCTAAAAGCTGAACAAGTATTGTTTCAGAGAGAAAACAAAAAATTAAATAATACTGAAAGTGAGGTTAAAACCATCATTTATCTAGGGAAGAATGGATCACATTAATTCATTTAAAGAAATGTCTCTTTGTCCTGGAACAGGAAAAATCCATGTGGGAGTTTTGGCCAGCTGCAGTTCATCTGCACAGCTGCTCTCCTGAATGTTCTCCCTTAGTCATCTCCACTTAAAGCAGACTGAGACACAGCTGGCAGTGGAATTGCATTAGCAGCAAGTCCAAGTTTCTTCTTTGCTGGCTTCCTGCAGTGGGCACCTCCTGATCTCTCTGCTGTGACAGCAGCTTTAAGGGTTTAACAACACAGTGCCTTTTGATCTCATTTCGGCAGCTGTGATTAAATAGACACACATCACTTGCTGTGCCACTATGTGAGCAACCCATGGCTCACCTTCACTGAATTAGTACCCGCTGAGCACTGCAAATATTTGAAATGTCAATCCATTTGATAATGTCAAAGAGGGCTGCAAATACCACAGAATGGCACCAAGGAAACATTCAACACACACAGTGGCATATACAATATCTCTTTTCTTCAGGACAAAAATCATAGTTAAATAGAAATAGGAAACCGTCATAAGAAGATGTTAAGGTCAATAGATCTGTTAACCTGAAGCGGGACATGTTCCTGCAACTTATCATTTTAAAATTTTAAGCAAACCCATCTCCTCTCAAAGAACTTAATTCTTCCACATTCACCCATTATAGCAAGTTATTTTCTGTTAGTAAACATAGGGTGTCCACAGCATAATGACCTATGTGCTTTACATGTAGATTCTGTAGCTTCAAATCAGTGTGAAAAGTAGAGCTTTGTTAGGACATCTGCACTATGTTTTCCCACTCAAGAATCCTAAACCAGAGCGAAATATTTTATCTGAATAGAATACAATAATGAGGCCATATTTTCAGTCACAGAAGCAAAGAAGCAGGTGAAAGTAGAAGAGATTAAGCTGACTAGTAGGTTGCACTTTGCCCTGTAAAAAGATTTGCCTTTACAAAAGACAGCAGGAAATAAGACATTAAACTTGTTACCGGGAGTTGAATGATAAAGTTACTAACCTAAATATATGTGCAACAAAGAACTGAAATCTGGCAATTACACAGAGGAGGGAACAGTCTTCCAATGAGTTACAGCTTTTTTTTTTGTTTGTTTTGGTTTGTGTGTGTGTGTGTGTGTGAGAGAGAGAGAGACTTTCCTTGCTAAATTGCAGATTTTTTAACATTTCCTAAAATTACCAGCTAATATATAAGAAATTAAATGTTAGTGATGCAGGGCAAGCTACCTTTTTCACTGAAGAGGCATTCACTCACCTAAAGTTTTTTGGTTTGGTTTGTTGTTGTGGGGCTTTTTTTGGGGGGTGGGGGGTGAGGGGGAGAGCGGGGAAAGTAAAGTTCATGTACTGACCAGCATAGCAGGTAAATGCTTTATTTATTTGTTTATGTGCTTTATTTGTGGCAGCTGAGAGTCAAGAGATATTTTTTCCCTTTGTATGCTGATGAATGCTAACCACTGAGCATAAGTACACCTCCACGTAATTAGATGAGTAGTACTTTAGCAATAGGAAGTTATAGTGAGACTTACTGTTTGTTTTATACCACTGTCCAATTATCCTGACATTTCAATAAGGCAGCTGCTTTTCAGTGGCTCAAAGGTAGGTGTCCAGTTAATCTAAAGAGTTATTTTTGAATAAGACTAGAAAAATTACAAACTGCATACACTCAGCAAGAACAATGTTCATTAGTATGGGGCACCCCACTAAATTGCCTTTCGAAGGCTTTCCTGCAAGCTCCTCTTGGGTTTACCAATCAATTCAACGTCTTCATTTTCAGGGTTTTTTTTGCCTTCCTGACTGTCAAATTTGGGTAACGCTCCACCTACAATTCATAAATTTCAAGCACTGTATCAGTGTGTGAGAGATTGCTTTATGTTACTGGGATGTCTGTATTTTTTTTACGTACTAACATATTCAAATAAGATTTAAGAAAAAAAAAGTTGCATCAAGTCTTAGCCGACTAGACTAATATAATTAAAATACAAGTGGTTAAGTTTTATTAGTGGTAGATATAACTGATCAGCCTAAAAATTAATCTGAATGCAGACAAGTGAACTCCAGTAAATCTCTCAGAGATACTAACTTCTTAAACAAGTTTGGAAATTTTACTTACTGCTGTGCCCATTGTCTTAGTTAATAACAAACAGTGGCACTGCAAACACCCCAAGCATCAAAAGTTATTAGTCATTCTCCTACCTCTTGTTCTGAAGAATTTAAAGACAAAGTTACCCTTATTTTCTCAAAAAATTAAACAACTTATGTTGTGGTTTTACTTCCATTGCTTTATTGGATTTTATCTTTAATGTCACAAATATGCAGATACACATGTAGTAAAACCTATTACACTGACTTCACTGGCATTTGGTAAGAAATACAACTGAAAAATTAAAGTCTCTTTCACCACTCCCTCTATGTGTGTTTAATTAAACCTGAACTGTTGATCACTGTTAAATAAGTGTTTCAAAAACAAGCTTATCAATTATTTTTCATCCACATGCTTTTCATCTGAAGGCAGGAGACTGCAGTCAAAAGCAGGCAGGCTCTACAAAGCCTTTGAGTTTGCTCACCTCTGCTAATTTTTCCTTTGATCAAACTATTAGACAACAATGTCAGATATTCTTTTTCATGTGTGCAGTTTATCTCAAATCTTTGACTTCTTATCCCCTAATCAGGAAGGGACTAAAATTCTGATTAATGTCTCTGTGACGAAGGTGTTCATTAGTGTAATTCTTTCTTTGCCCATATCCCTCAATCACCTTTGAAGTGATTCAGTTGCACAACTGAAGCACAGAATATGAATATATTACAACAACAGGGTGGCTTCAGTAGATCTCTCTAATCTGACTTGAGGACATGCTTTATCCTGAGGCAGACTTCAAGTATCCTCAGATACTCTTCCCAAGTGGTAGGAAGAAAAAGTCCCTGCAGACATTTCCCAGATGAAAGCAGGGCAAAGTCCTTACTTAATGACTGATTAGCTCGTTCCCTGTTCTTTTTTTTTCTTTTTTTTTGGTTGGGGGGAGTGGGAAAGGAAGGAAAAAAAAAAAAAAAAAAAAGGAAGTGCTTCAGTCTGTCTCTGCCATCAACAAAACTGGTATATGAACTGAAAAGGAAGGAAAGCCTAATTAGTGGAATAAGCCCCTGGCTGATAAAGAAAATGTGCACCTTGATCTGTTACACTGGCTTCTGGCTTTGAGCAGTATCAATTTATTTATACTTATGGAGTAAATAAAGCTAGAACTTCCTTTGCATGGTAAGACCTACCAATGATCTTGTGTTTATTTACTGTTTCTTGTTTTATTCACATCAGTGCTTATTTTGCAGGATTTGAGTTGAATGTATTCCATATAAACTCATACTTCAGTTAAATGTGTTACATATACATATACTTACCCACCTGAGCTTATATTTTATAAAAAAATACAGAAGGCCCAACAAGCCCAACAGGCAGACAGGACGCATGATACGGAGGATTCTCTCCTCTCTCCACTTGGTTGAATGTGGTGACTCAAGGGATGGGAGCAATGGTGACAGGTTCCTGCCCGGTGCAGCAGGCTGTCTCCTTGGTGACTGCCCCACCTGGCCGGGTGCCCATGCATAAGTACGAGGCTCTGCAAGTGGAACTGAACAGTGACGAGGATGATGGTTCATCTGGCTCTGGAGTGTCACCGAGGTTAGTTTGATCTATACCCTGCTTCAAAACTGCTTCCATAAAGAAAAAAAAGCAGGTCAATGTCACGGGAGACATTCCCTTCTGAAGGGAAGAAAGGCCCGATATGCAGACCGGTCCCACTCCTCTAGGGAAGCCTGCTGCCTCCCTGGAGCCTGGGTTAAAGATGTGAAGAGAAAGCTTCCTACCCTGGTACAGCCCTAAGTTCATTATCCATTACTGATTTTTCAGTTAGGCAGTGATGAAGCTGCAATAAGAAGTCTGAGGGCAATAATTAAAGACCAGGGACTTGAGATACTGGTTAAGGGATCACGAGCACAATCAGTGTTCTCCTCTATCCTCCTAGTTGCAGGGAATGGTGACAGAAGGAACAGGAAGAGCCAGAAAATCAATACCTGGCTCTGAGCCTGGTGTCACTGGCAGAATTTTGGGGTTTTTGATCATGGCTCAGTTCACATGACACCAGCTCTTCTGGAAACAGGTGGGGTACACCTATCTCAAAGGGGGAAAAGGATCTTTGCACAGGAGTCAGCAGGGCTCATTGAAAGACCTTTAAAATAGATTTGAAGGGGGAAAGGGATAAAGCAAGGCTCATCAGAGATAAGCCCAGGGGTGTTGTGTCAATCTGATCGATAGTGTGCTAACAAGATCCTTGAGTCAGCTGTCTCAGTAGAGGCAGGGGAAAGAGATCCATGAGGCAACAAAGATACAAGGGTTATTGATATATTAGAAACCACAGAAGCACCTGAGAATGGTCACATAGGAATTAGGGCTTCTCGCCCCAATGGGTACTTCTCCAGGTACCCAGCCTCCTGAGCTGAAAGGCAGGGATGGGGAGCAGAATGAAGCCCCCATAAACCAAGGGGAAATGGCTAGAGACCTGCTACACCACTTAGTCACACACAAGTCTGTGGGGTCAGATGGGATCCACCCAAGGGTACTGATGGACCTGACTAAAGTGCTCAGTGAGCCACTTTCAATCATTTATCAGCAATCCTGGCTAACTGGGGAGGTCCCAGTTGACTGGAGGTTAACAAATGTGGTGCCCATCTACAAGAAGGGCTGGAAGGATGATTCGGTGAACTACAGACCTGTCAGCCTGATCTTGGTGCTGGGGAAGGTTATGTGCCATCACACAACATGTACAGGACAATCAGGTGATCAGTCAGCATAGGTTTATGAAAGGCATGTCCTGCTTGACTAACCTGATCTCCTTCTTTGACAAGGAGACCCGTTTATTGGATGTCATCTACCTAGACTTTAGTAAAGCCTCTGACACTCTTTCCCATCAGCGTTCTTTTGGAGAAACTGGCTGCTGATGGCTTGGGCAGGCATACTGTTCGCCGGGTAAAAAACTGACTGAATGGCTGAGCTCAAAGAATGGTGCTGAATAGAGTTAAATCCAGTTGGCAGTCGGTCACAAGTGGTGTTCCCCAGGGCTCAGTATTGGAGCCACTTCTGTTTAATATCTTTGTCAACTATCTGGGCAAAGACATTGAACACACCCTTAGCAAGTTTGCAGGTGACACCAAGCTGGATGGGAGTGTCGATCTTTTTGCAAGTAGGAAGGCTCAGCAGAGGGATCTGGACAGGCTGGACTGATGGGCCAAGGCCAGTTGTATGACATTCAAAAAGGAGAAGTGGTGGGTCACAACAACCCCATGCAACGCTACAGGCTTGGGGAAGAGTGGCTGGAAGCTGCCCAGCAGAAAAGGACCTGGCGTGCTGGTCAACAACTAGCTGAGTACAAGCTGGCAGTGTGCCCAGGTGGCCAAGAAGGCCAACAGCATCCTGGCTCGTATGACAAATAGCATGGCCAGCAGGATAGGGCAGTGATTGTCCTCCTGTACCGGGCACTGGTGAGGCCACACCTCAAAAAATGTTCAGTTTTGTGCCCCTCAGTACAAGAAAGACATTGAGGTGCTGGAGCGTGTCCAGAGAAGGGCAACGAAGCTGGTGAAGGGTCTAGAGAGCAAGTCTTATGAGGAGCAGCTGAGGGAACTGGGGTTGTTTAGCTTAGAGAAAAGGAGGCTCAGGGGAGATCATGTCATCTCTGCAGCTACCTGAGAGGAGGTTCTGGTGAGGTGGGTGTTGGTCTCCTCTTCCAAGTAAGACGTGATAGGACAAGAGGAAATGGCCTCAAACTACACAAGAAAAAGTTTAGATTGGATATTAGGAAAAATTTCTTCACCAAACGAGTTGTCAAACATTGAACAGGCCACCCAGGGTAGTAATTGAGTCACCATCCCTGGAGGTATTTAAAAGACATTGTCGTGGTTTAACCCCAGCCAACAACTAAGTACCATGCAGCTGCTTGCTCACTCCCCCTCACCCGCAGTGGGATGAGCAGAAGAATTGGAAAAAGGTCAAACCAGTGGGTTGAGATAAGAACAGTTTAATAACTGAAATAAGTAAAAATAACAACAACAGCAGCAATAATAATTATAATGAAGAGAAGAGAGACAGTGGAATAAAATCCAAGGGGTGGGGTGGGGTGGAACCAAGCAAGCCAGCAAGCAAAAAAAAGCCCAGGTGATGCACAGTACAGTTGTTCACCACCTGCTGATCACTGCCCAACCAGTCCCCAAGCAGGAATCAGTAGCTCCTAGCCAGCTCTCCCCAGTTTATATATTCGGCATGACTTTCTATGGTATGGAATATCCCTTTAGGTAATTCGGGTCAGTTGTCCTGGCTGTGCTTCGTCCTGACTTCTTGTGCACCTGGTCATTGGCAGACCATAGGAAGCTTGAAAAGTCCTCGATTTAGAGTTAAACACTACTTAACAACTAAAACATCAGTGTATTACCAACATTATTCTCATACCAAATCCAAAAGACAGCATTGTGCCAGCTAAGAAGAAAATTAAGTCTATCCCAGCCAAAACCAGGACAGATGTGTAGATGTGGTTTAGTGGTGGATTTGGCAGTGCTAGGTTAATGGTTGGACTTGGTGATCTCAAAGGTGTTTTCAAACCTAAACGCTTCTATGATTATACTCCACCTGATTAAAAAGGAAGGCTTGAACAAGAACTCAGATTACCTTTATTTTTAATCAGGGGAAACAAGCAAACAACGCAGAAAGCAGCTGGCTGCAGAACATAATGGCAGCACATGGTTCCCCGCCATGAAAAGTTTAGCTGGCTGGGCAGACCCTGGTACAAATACCCAGCACTGTTTTGTAGCTAACCTGAGTAAAAGTATCTAGTAGATCCCAGTGAATGTTGACTAGCCCTGACTCAAAGGTTACCAGTGAAATGTAACTGAACCCCCAGGACACAACCAGAGTAGCATAAAATGTTACAACAATGAAGAAAATAAGTACTTAACTGTCCATTCACTGTAAATAGCATGAAATAATACAAGGTTATACAGTTAAACTGTCACTACAGAGGTTATTAATCTTCTAAAGAAAGATGATATAGTGAAGAAAAACACTTCAGTGAGAGGACAAGCAAATTTAGATTTATCAGTGAAGTCAGTTACTAGATCTGCTCTGGGAGACAGTAGCTGAAAGGCACAAGAAGAATTTCTTATACCATCTCTCTGTGGAACTGGACCTTGAAAGTACTTCTCATCCATTCTGGGACAAAATCTAACAGGTGATCATAAAGACCTTTAGATTTATTTACTACATTGTGTCCTGAATTAGCCCGTCACAGTGATATACTGAATATCTTATCCGAGGGACAGCAAGTAGACAGTGAGCACTGGACTGTGCAGCTGCAGTTTCAAGTGTGTGTTCATATTCTGGTAAGAACTGTCTTCCTCCTTCACTTTGCCATGCTCCATGTTTTTTTAAGCCTCAGAGAACACCAATATTCATATATAAATGCAATAACACGTTAAATATCAACATGGACTAACTGTTGGCATGAGGAGAATGGCTCAGACATTAATAAAACAAAGATACTGCTGCTGAATAGAATAAGCTAGCATAGCAATCAGAAACACCACAGACATCTGAAAAATTCTGTACCTGAGCTACAAGACTTTCTGAAGCTGACTTATCATGGTCTCGGGCATTGAGAGGTGTTGCCACATTTGAGTCCAAAGTAGCATGGTGCCATTGTTTCTTTTGGTTCATCCTCAATGGTAAAGCCTGCAGCAACTCCCATAGTTGAGGGATATTAAGGTCAGGTAGAGGTTTTCTGCTGAATATCTGCATATACTGTGGCATGGGTTGGTAGCTGCTGTCTTAAAGAAAACTACTTTCAGTTAGTCAATGATTGATATCCTAGCCCTGTGCAGGCAATCTGTATTAGCAAGACTTCTGCAAGAACTGGGGACCACTACATTTGAGGAAGCAGCTAAATTCCTGAGGTCAAGGGAGATATGCAGTCTAGTTCCCAATTATGTTTGCGAACATTAGAGGTACTATACTACTATATCAGTTTGGATAAGCATCAGCTGAACCATTGCTTTACGAGGATCTATTATACACCAAAGGTACCCTAACCTAGCTATAGGTTTCCCTCTGTGTTGACTGGAATACACATAGCTGCAAGGACCAAAATAACCCTCAGCAGCAGATACAGCATCCCCAGAAACAGCTAATTCTAAGCACTGCTCTTTCTGTAGACTTCCTACACCACATTCTTTTAGCATTAATTTTATGGGAAGGTAGCCTATAGTGATAACTCAACTCTACTTTTTACTTTTTCAATGAACAATGACAGGAACTAGGTGACTATTTGAGTGGGTATGGAAATTAAGACAAAGAATGAAACTATATCAATCACATTATTATCATTAGCTCTTAAGAAGCCTTAACCAGTTTAGGTCAAAATAATTACCACCTTTTCTACCAGCAGTAAAATCACTTCATAATATCATATAGTAATACAATCATTACCTATTAAACAGTGTTCTTTTCTCCAAGTCTAGCTATAAACTTGCATAGACATTACAATCTAGTGTGCAAGTCATAACGAGGGGGTTTTTTTGTTCTTATTTCAGTAAAAGAAGTGCTCCAGAAGTTTTCACATATGGAGTCAAAAGGCAGCTACAATACAAAAATTTGTTGACTGCCCTATTTACTGGTCTCACATGTATTTTTTCCATCTAATAGGGGAGGGCAGGGAGAAAAATCAAAAGGAAAAAATTGTGTACCTTCCTAATTCTTTATACAAGGAAAATTTCATCTGCTCTTCAGTTCAGTCCACTCTCAGAGGTTACTCCATGCCATCCCAAAATGTTATGCTTGTATTATACTCAAATAAGGGAGGTGAAGAAGAAAGATCTTGACTATATACTTGAACTTGATCCTATGAAGTAGGAGCAGTGCCCTCAAGTTATATTAATTACACCTGTGGCCAAGAGTGAGAAGCAGGAAGGAACACAGATGATTAAAGCTGTGTAAACCTGTGGGCTTGGTAGCTTTTGTGCTTCAGTAAATGCCTTTAGCTGGAAAGTTATCAACCAAAAAAGATTCTGCTGTTTATTTTATTGATAAGAAGAGAGACAGATTGTACACAGATAAAAAGTTAAATAATAAATATGTAACAGTCCCATTAGTTATGATTATTTAATTCCATCAACTTTAACAAAAAGTTCTGTACACAAGCATATGTAAGTCCTTGTTGCATATTTTGCAAACATTCATTTTACAATTGAAGCAAAATTCATTTATTGTGCAAAACACAAAGAGGCATAGAAAGAACACTTTGATCTGCTGAGGTAGTATGTCAAAATACTGAGCCCAGGCATTCTGATCAGTCTGTGGTAGACCTACATCTTATGGCTTTGTTTCCTCTATACCAGATCTTTAAAGCAAAGAATAGACAAAAAGATGAAATGAGCATAAAACCTCAAGGGAAAAATGACCAACTGGTAATGGATGAACAATGTCTATCAGGATTTCTTAGAGCTTTTACTGTAGTATTTGTCCTGAATTTCTAGCATAGAGCTGAAGTTTGGAATGGGTACAGATCAAGACTTCTACTGCAGAAAACTGATCAACTATTCTGTTTAACTCGTCTGCGTATAAACATTTCTGTGCAGATGTATTCACTACATGAGTGAGACTATTTCTTATTCTACTATGTTTAGCAGGGCAGTCATTATTAGAATGGGTTAGTTTAAGTCAATAACTTTAATAAAATACAGGATTTTCCCTAGGGTAAGAAAGTAGTTTGTTCAATGCTTTATGCAGCTCATTTATTGAGAATAATAAAAAAAAATAAATGTGACCCATATCAGGGGTCAAATAATTATACTCCCTCTTTTCCTATTCCAACAAATGAGTAAAATGGATGTTTGCCAATATCACTTTTACAGCACAAGGAAATAAGAAGTCTACAGAGTAGACCAGGAATGACTGTTCAAAATGTTAGAACTGGCTAATTGATAAGGACTCCCCGGCATGCTTCTAAGCAGGATGAAGTACCATAAAAAATGTTAGACAAACTCCCACTGATTGAATAAGTCTGCAGGGACTGGAAAGTAGCCAGAATAAAACTATTATTTAATAAAGGGGCTAGTACTTTTTTTTTTCCCCAAGTTGCAATTTCCTGAAGGTTGTACAAAGATTTCTAAGGGTCTAAAAAGGATTATTTGTGAATATATCCATCTCGTCAGTGTTCTTAATGAAGAAAATTAATTACTTCATTGAATCTATGAATTCAGGTTGAAAGTGATTGTAAAACTTTGAGTTTCCAGGTATCAGAATGAGACTGCTAATCTTCTAACTGAGCATAACGAAGTTTTGGAGTCCAATAAAATAAAAGCAATTTTATTATCAACATATTACATAGAAATATCTTCCCAATAAAATTTTAAAAAAATAATCTGGCAAGGGCCTGGCATAAAGGTTGAAGTCTGACACTAGAATATTCAGATCAGTAATACAGTGAATTATTTGTAAACTGAGGCCATAACCAATGACTCAAAACAGTTAGTAAGGGAGGTAGTAACTTCCCAATCCTGTGGGATCAATCTTCTCACCTGTCCTAAAATTTATTTCAGAATGGGATGAATCACCTTCTGAAGAAGGCTGTGATACCAGTGAATACAGAGCCCACAAGAGCCAGAGGAGAGCCTGCATGACTAAATTAGATTACGTGCCCAATTTTTAAGTAGCCATAGTTAGTTGAAATAGACCAAAGTCATCACAAGAGAGGTACCTAAAAATATACTATAACTCAAACAAAACCATCTTGTTTCGCAGAAATGAGGATGCAATGCACTATGCCATCTGTTAGCAAAAAGTCTGCTTAGACAATAACAATCCCTTTTTTATTTCAAGAGCTTTATGGGGTGGTTCATTAGCCATCAATGACATGCACAACACTGCTCAGTATACTTCTACCAACAAACAAGGATGAGATACTGAGACAGATCAGGTAAAGAATGGGCAACAGTATACCCAGACACCTAAAATGTGATAGTTACAAGAGATTTGGTTTTCAGGTTTTATAAGGATCATTTAAAATGGAAGAGTTTTAAAAAGGAAAGAAGTTGTTCTCACCAGCCAAAATTTGTAAGTACATAGTATATTATACAGCAAAGCAAGCATTCAGGCATGCAGGCCTTTCAGGTTTGAAGCAGAAAAAGTAAACTTTAAAGATAAATACAATTTATGAACAAACTAGTTTAGATTTAATTGGATATTATATCATCAAGACCACCTGAGAGAAAAGGAGCTCTCAATATGGAAGTAGGGGAGATAAGATAGTTATCTGCCAAAGAGGGGGAGAAAGAAGCAGCTAAAATATAGGTTAGCTGTACATTATGCATGCATGGAGGGGGGGAGTGGCTGCTGTGTGTGTGTGTACTTGCACCCTAGAACCAGTATTCCTATTGAACCCATGACTTCTGCTATTTCATAAAAGTAGGAACATAGTTCTGAAGTTCATCTTTGGAAGCTATTTTGTCAAGATCTAGACTGAGATGATCAAGAAATTATTTTCTCAGAAACATTTTTTCCCTACTAGTAGCTTGGCCATCCCATTCTTTATTGATTGTCTGTATGAGTTTATTCTGGTGCATAATGGTTGTTTATTACACTCGACAAAATAGAATATTCTTCAAGAAACTAAAGTAAAGAATCTGAGGATTCTGATGGCTCTGCTGCAGGGAGTATTTTGTGGTGGTTGCAGAGGTCTTTGGCAAGGTTATGTTATGACATGAGGCACAACCTAGATTCATTCAGTGCCCGTCAGACTCGGGAGATCTTCTTTTGAAAGATGAATTTAGTGACAAGGCTGTTGGAAGAATTAATTTTCCAGCACAGATTCTGGCCTGTGTCTGGGGAAGTGGTAGCAGTGTGAGGACATAGGGTTCCTCTTGTGTTGATTTAAATCCTAATGTGGTTCAAAACAGTAAAACTTTAAAATATTTATCTAATTCTCTGGTGGAATGCTCCTACTAGGTATGAGCTTTTTTAGATTGTGGAGGTGTGTACCTCATCTGTTTCCCTGAGAGGAAATGTGATGTGATCTGAGTTTCTGACTGCACATTGTACTTTCTTTTGGCTAGATTAAGATGGTTGCTGGCTTTATAAGGGTGAAACATATGTGGGCTTTGAGTTTTCTGCATGTTGTGGTTTGCAAATTGCCACTTATTATGAGCATGGTCAAGGAAAGTAACTTTGATATCGTGGTATTACAAAACCTGTTTGATAAAGGGTCATAAACTGTGGTTTGGAAATTAGTAGGACAGAAAAGGTTTCTAATCCAGATGAGGATAAATCCTGAGGGTATTTTAGGTATCACATAGACATAACAAATGAACTATATTAAAATCTCTCCAAGGTGGCATATTAGAATTTGGCCTAGTCTTGTGCCTGTTATCTAGAGGTCATGTTCATTATTGAAAGTAAAGATGTTCATAAAGATGAAAAGAATGATAATAATAACATTTTTGAATTTGTACTGTAAATATTGAAGCGGTCAGGACAGAATAAGTTATACAAAGTTACAAGCGATATTAGTGGACAGAAAGGCATGAAGCTATTTTGCAGTAGATGGAAGAAATTAGCTGCATCTTGGAGAAACCTTGGACTCTGGGTGACTAAGGGTTTGAGTGGTTTTCATAAATGGCATGTTGGAGAATTTCAGCTAAATCTTAGTGATCATATTAAAAACATGTGCAGTGAACTGAGCTTCATGATTTTTTCTTGGAACTGAGACATATGTCCAAACTGAGACTTTAATGATATGAGTTCTAAAATTAAGAAAGCAACATCTACCTTGAAACATTGCTAGATTACCTCTCACGCTGCTGGTCTGTGGGTGCAGAATTATTTTTTATAGTGTTTTCACCACTTGATCATCAAACCATTTTCCTGTGGTAATGGTTCATATTTTAAATTCATATTTTTTTGCAAATTCTGACCACTATTTTTTAATGGTACAGTGGCAAAGTTATCACCTCTGTAAAATTTTCCTTAGATCTTTCTTTGCCTAACTTGTTTTAAAAAGCAATCAAGCAAGCATTTGGCTTTATTAATCCTTTAGAAATGTAATTCCCGGTATCTAAATTACTTAAACGTTGAACATACAAATGAAGATAAATACTCGAACACAAAGTTTATATAACACTTGCTTATATAGAGAGTCAATAGAAGGTTATACACATTGAATTTAAAAGCTTTGGACAAAGTAAAATGGCAAGAGAGAGAAACTCTGTGTAGTGTTGGGGGAACATTTATGTTTTGAACAGGAACAGCATCACTCTGTTGTATGCCATTGATCACATTGATACACTCATCAATTCCTATGCCCTGTTCATAAAGAACAAAAGAAGAAACCCCCATTAATTTCTCAATATTGTATGCTAATAAATATTTACTTCTTTAATCTTGATGTAATTACCAGTGGCCCTGAGTTATAATACCTGTTTACCCTTAGTTTACATGTTTATCTACAAATCAATATATTTATGTCCAATCCCAAAATCTAACCATAACCAAATCTCATAATATCCAGATTTTCTTATGTCTGTGCCTGCAAATAAATTGACACTTATTTAACTACTAAATTTCATTTAAAATTTGATCTGTGTATTCATAAGATGAATGCATTGCTCAGAAGAATCAAAATCCTGTATATATTTTTTGTATACAGCCCAGTTCAGGCTGCCATTGACTTCAATGGGCCTTGGACTATGAAACCTCTTTGTTGAATATCTTTCTTCCATGTGACTCATTTGAAAACTACTTATAACTAAGTATCTTCATTTTGTATTACCTTGTATGAATAGCTGGATGAGAATTATCTCAGTGTGGTACATTGATGCCCTAGGAATGGGCAAGGCTATAACACCTATTTGCTTTCATTTGTGAATCTAAGGGATGCTGGGGTCCTAGTTACATTGATTGACTACATGATCAGAGCTGCTTCTGGTCTAGTAAATTGGGATGCTGTCACAATATTGCTGTCAACATTGCTGGGGGATAGCACAGTTTGGCTGCAGAATTTGAAACATAAAACCTGAGTTGAGTTGTCTCTTGGTAAAGTTGAAGCAAACTTCTGGAGCAATTTTCTGTCTGCCTTTTATTTGTTTATTTCAAGTTTTCCTCTGCCATAACTGAGATTGCTGAATTGCTGTAATCAATGGATGTATTATTAGCCAGCCTTCCCAAGGACCATGCAAACTGTAGCTTTTATTGTAATGGCAGACACATTACACTTGTACATTTTTTATTGGTTTTTTTTCTAATTATTTTTTCAGCTTCATTCAGATTTGCTTTCATTTTAATCTCCGATCTTACCACAAATCTTTTTTGTTCAGTCCAACCTATTGCTGCATCTCTATTCTGTCATGTCTTTACATTGCCAGTCCAATTCAACATAGGCTCCCTGTTGGATCAGGAAATCTCTCATTCAGAGGTTTGCTGTTCTCTCCTGACAAGCTGGCAGTCAAAGCTTCCTCTTTGTGAAAAAAAAAAAAACAAAACCCCAACAAACCAACAAAACCACAACAACCAAACGTATGCATTGTTTAAAAATCTGATAGATCCTTTCTGCCAGAAAGCCTTTATCAGCATAATGCATCTCTTTTGGTCATCTGCTTCCTCTGCATGTGTATTGCATTCACAAGCCTCAGCATGCTGAAGTATCTTGGCCCTGGACCTCATCTCCTGCAGAGAGAGGAATCACTGTGTTGTAGCTTGCTGCATCTCTTAATGTGGCCTTGAGTTTCAGTAATCAGGACACAGCTTGTGCAAGAAGACTTGTATTTCAGTTTCTTCTACATGATTAATATTCAGAGTAAAAGTAGAATACAGACCCTGAGCCTTCTTAGGAGTACAGAATGAAGTCATATCATTGACCAATTTATGCAACTTATCAGTTCTCAAATGTCTTTAAAAGTTTTCTCCCTTCTTCAAGCTGCCTGCTGTACCCCATTTATTTGGACCAGCGTCTGTGGAGGACTCATGTTCCGTTATTTTTAAAGGTACAAACTGAGCAAAGCAATAAACAAATGCTTTTCTTAAATCATGAACATTCAGAGTAATTGTCTCCCTTGTGATGAATTGTATCTTTTCTGGTACTATTACTCAGTACATATGGATCCTGTAGTCTCTACTTAAGGAATAAGCATGGAAGTAACAGTTTATAATACTACAATGTTCTAGTCTAAGGGACTGGGAGAACGAAGATAAAAGGCTATATTTTTAGTATGGAAAGCTGTTCTGTCTTTTTGAGTTCCACCTTCCCATGTTCTAGTGCTGCTCAGTTTAAAGTATTTTTACCAGCAAAACTCACATGTAGTTGCTACTGTATGTTATACTCTACCGTCATCATCTGTTTTTTTGTCTCCTACATTTTTGGTTTACACCATGTCTGCTCAGTTTTATTGTAACTTAAATCAATTAAATGGCATCCTGTTTTGTACCCCCCTCCATGTATTGCTTCTGTGTTCTTACTACCTGCATGATGTTTTTAATGTTACCTTTCCGTTCTCTTCTGCTTCCTCCACACTGCTCTGCTCAATTCCTCCTGTACCGTGTTTGTTACAGGAAACTCTCCAGGCTAAGTCCCAAAATATTTAGAATTTTATTGTACTTTAAGTATTGAACTTGGAGCTTTTGTTTTAATTGCATTTAATAAACAAGCTGTAGCTTTCCACCATTGCTCATTACCTTTGCTGAAATTGTCTTAGGGTCTACCTGATAACAAAGTAATCTATAATTGTGTTTACTGTGCTTCCTTCCAATGTTGTCAATCAACTTCATTATAAAGTCTGTTTCTTTTCCATGGCTTTTTAATATTAGTATTAAGATTCCATGGCATATTAATATTAACATCTATAATTTTTTCTTTCAATTTGACTTGCACCTTTTTATGTCCAGCCACTGCACTCTGTTCAAGTTGCATAAATGTCCACTTCTAATCTAGAGCTTTATTAAAAACC
This sequence comes from Falco peregrinus, assembly GCF_023634155.1. NCBI lineage: Eukaryota > Metazoa > Chordata > Aves > Falconiformes > Falconidae > Falco > Falco peregrinus. The sequence goes on along the minus strand of NC_073727.1, from coordinate 28,873,435 downwards.
TTGTTATGACTGACTGAGGTAGAACCTCTTCAAGAAAACATGACTGATGAAGCAGCTATTAAATCCAGGCTTCAAAAATAAGATTTTTTTGTCCTTACTGAAAGACCAGAATTTTCTCTTCCTGGTAATCATTCAATAACAGTGCCCAGAGAAGAAGCAACAGGAAATTCTGAAGAGTACCTAGAGTCTGGTATTTATCTGAGCTGAACCTTCAGAGTACAGATCTCTGCTTAAGAGCTTCTATTTTAAGCTAAAAATATCCTATACAGTGTACCTGACTGGCTAGAGTAGTCACAGGTGAGCATTTCTCATGAATTCAGTAAGAAATCTATCCCGTTCTATGTCTTGCAGCAGAAAAGATGCAGTTTCATTTGCGATCGTGTTTGACATGCTGCTGTTTATGTTTATGCTGTTTATGTTTAAAAATAACTTTAAAAATAACATGTTTTATGTTATGTTTATCTGTTTATACAGAGCTCTCCACTCAACCTGGACCAAAGAATAGTCTGCAAAACATTTCTAGTGGTTGCATACAGAATGTGAGCAATGCATTTAGAAAAGCAGCAAAACTTGTGTTTTCTTTCACCTCTGCCAGCACATGAGCTAAAGGAGTCCAGAGACATAGAGGCACAGCTTGCATGTGCCCTGGCAGCCCTTGCAGTTCAAGTTTCCACTCTGGTCTCAACGATATGCTAGTCTTCCTGGGTGTTTTTTACTAGAAGACACTTACCTTCTTGAAGACTATAGTATTAGTTCCTCTTCCAGCCCCTGTATTGAACTATGGCTACACTGCAGCCTTTTAAATGAATGAAGGAATGTGCTGGAGAACTGAGTATTTAAAAAGTTTTATGCACAGTTTATGGAATTACCACTGTGTGTGGTTAGGAAGTCTCTACTGTTATCAATTTAAGCAGCACTTGCCTTAGGTTGAGATACAATGTCCATAATTTATTGCAGTGTCACTGTTACTAATTGAAGAAGTTATTGACATTTTTGTAATATGAGTAAGAAAGTGAAAGAGAAAATTTGTTTAAACAACACATGCTTCCTGTTAGGTCAGAAGATGTCTCATTAAGATCCAGATGCTATTCTGCCCTAACAAGTTGAACCCAGCTGCTGCCTGTCAGAGAGCCTTCATCAGCAAAATGCTTCATCTTAGTGGAACACCTTAATTTTTAAGCCAATTTTCACTTTGAAGTGCCCCAAAAAGTCAGATAGATTTTAATTTTTCTGATAATAATGCTGTTTCCTCCTTGTTGAAATCATAGGCTGGCCATATATCTTAATTATAATAAAAATTGTTTTATTTCCTTGAAGACAATACCTTCTTGTTAGGCCAAAGGGTTGTCTCCTGTTACTTGACTAAAGAGCAATAACATCTGGAATTTTAGTGACTCACTGGACTGTTTTAGTGTAAGAAATCTTACACCAGATGTTTTGTTCTGTCACTGAAACATCTAGATGGGATCAACATATATGTCTTGCACCTTGATTGTGTAACAGTTGTTAACCAGTTTAGAGATTGCAAGTTCACCCACTGATCACAAGCCCAGTATTTCCTCTTTTTTTCCTTTCTGTATAGTAAAAAAGCAGAGTATTCCAACAGAAAAGAACTAAACACCTTCAAACAAACAAAAGATAATAGTATTTTAAAGAGATTAATTCTAAGATGTTTATAGAACTTTATCACCCCAAATACTGATTCTTTTCACTTGCTTTGAATATATATTTTTAGGAAGTGGAGTAGTATAATTTCCATTTACCATTGAAGTTCTGATGATTTTACATGGTTTAAGTTTCTCTTTCCAGCTATGAAAGCTACATCTTGACAATGATATATAATTTTGTTTGTAAAATCAACCAGCAACATAGATGATGTTTACAGGTTATATCTAACTGCTGTCCCAAAAGAAATAAGGAAAGAAGCATTAAAAAATGGCAGCAGTACTTCAATTTTCAATATAAATAGTCCAAGAAACAATATTTAGTCCTTTTTGACAAGATACTATCAGCATGAAGTCTTAGCTTAGATTTCTTCTCTTGTATAATCAATATACAGTGCAGCGCAATTATAGTGGCTTGCCCTGCAGAAAATCTTCATTAATGTTTTTCAGAAGCCTTTTGGACAAATTGCCCCATTTGTAGTGTGCATCCATTTGCTTCAATTTAAATTACTTACGTTGGTTGCTCCCTGCTTCTTGGCAGAATTAATAGTCACCAGAGTTCAGTAGCTGTGTGCTCTCAACTAGTTATCACTGTGCTGTAGACAGTGCTCAGGTTCCTGTGGTTTGGGGTTTTTTTGGTTTGTTTGTTTCTTTGTTTCTTTTTTCAATTTTTTTTCAGGATTCTTGAAGTCCTTTCTTATCTTTGATGTGCCTGCTGTCAAGGTTGTGAGCCCAGCATTGCAACCCCTGCTTGCACCATTTCTCCTTCCACTTTCATTCCTCAAAGTAGAATGAGTCTTTTGTGGATCTAAGCTTCATTACTGCCAGCTTCATTGAGATGTGATAGTAGTCAATCCCATTTTTCTCCTCTGTAAATGAAACAATACAAGTTGGTTTGTTTGATGCAGGAGATGTGTTTCTCTGTCCGATGTGTTTTATATTCTTCTCAGGTGGGGTAATGCTGAATACCTCTACAATTCCTCTTATTAGCTCTTCTAATGAAACAGTTCTAAAAGAGACTGGAATAACATCAACATGATGCTGCTCCTCAGCCACATGACTAGTAACACAGCCCAAAGGGTCAAATTTGGGAGGGGAATTTCTGGCAGAAAAAGAACAAACCAAAACAGCTGCTCTCTTCACCAGGACTGTGAGCAAGGATGTGCTTGAACTAATGATGTGGGAACTTGCCCAGCATGAGTTATTGAGGTTGGTCATTTTCCAAAGGATGATCTCTGTGAAAAGCTGGCATTGCTGCAATATTTGGCCACTGTCAAAATGCCTATACACGCTACACAGATACCCTTAGCTATCCTCGAGGAAAGCCAAAAGCTTCACAGTTCTGCACTTTTCTAAGAAGAGACATACTATGACTCTGGGCTAGATTTTAAGTTATTTTATGACTATCAGACCATTAGTCTTATTAGGGTTTTATTTGTTTGTTTGTTAAGTGCTAGCATCCTGTCTATTCCTGGAAACAGTATGGGTAGATACATGTTAGAAGGAGCAACCTCTGTGCACATATATATCCAGGAAACAATGTGAATTGGTTAGGAACTACTTAATGGGTGTTTTTTGGATGTGCCATAAAACAAATGGTTCTCTTTTTGCTATCCTAGACTATCCTTCAGGATGAGGATACATGCTAATCACATCCAAAAATTATTGAAGTTTTAATATCACTAAGCCTTCTAGCCGATGTCTGTCCAAAAAAAACAAAAGAAAAAAAAAAAAAAAGCAATCTACTCCAGTACTAGTTTCTAATATTAAATGGTACTCTCATTTTACTGTTGTTTTTTGGTTTGGGTTTTTTTTTTTTCTTCTGATCTATCTTGGCTGCAGCAGCTACAGAATAGGTCATGTGTAAGTTAAATGCTCCAGCAACCTGTCTTTTAATGTACAGACTTTACCTTAATGATTGATTGGTGGTGGTCTTCTAATGTAATGATAATAATCTGAGACTTCAAGAGCAATCCTGACTAGCTTGAAATGACAAGAAGTCATGCACTCAGTAGCTCCAAAGTCAAGAGACAGCAGCTGGCTGTTTTTTCCTTCCTAATCAACTTCCTAAGGCAGGTACCATAAAAGTTTCATTGGTTAAAACCAGAAATGGCCAGAGCCAGTCTGAATTATAGATACTAAACCAAATATTTCATTTTAACATTAATGCTGGAGTACCAACACTGGTATCTTGGCATGTAAGCTGAATTTTGCCAGGAGAAAGGGAGAGATTAGGAACCCACAGAGAATATAAAGTTATAATAAAGCCAGGAATAAAAAGAAAACAGCTGTCCTTATGTTTGAAGGAAGATAGTGAAATAGGGATATAGAAGACTTAGAGAAAGAGAAGAATATGCAGGGTGATTTGTGAGGAAAAGAGTACGTCAGAGAAATAAAGAGGAAAGAATGACAGACACTGAGAAGGGAGAAGGAAAAGAAAAAAGAAATGGAAGAGTTTTTTTATATCAATGTAATTCTCATATCCCTTCATACTCCCATCACCTATTCTTTTGAATTTACCATTGTTTCTATCTTTGGAATATAAGAGGGTTTACTCAGTACAGGGGGGCGTTCTTATTTTGTTTTGTTGGGTTTTTTTTTACAATGACATTATAAATGTGGTGTCACTGCCAAGAAGAGCTATCACAATACCTTTATGTCTCTGGCTCATTGTTAGGCCAGTTTGCAAAGAGATAAGCAGAAATTCTATTATATATATAAAACATACACTTAATATATTTGTGTGTGTCTATGTGTGTGTATATATATAGGAATAAATATATTAAAATAATATATGTATAATTTTATTTATGAAAATATATAAATATGAACTCTAAAAAGAATGAAATAACTAAAGTAACTTAAAAGAGTGATTGCTATATCTTGAAAGGATATGTTATTTTATTTAACGCATTGTAATATAAACTACTGGATTATTTTTTATAATAAAGATTTGACAGGTTTTGGTGGGGAAATGCAATTAGTGCTATAGTTCAATATCTGAATATTTCTCTTGAACTGAACAGTTCAGTAAACTGCATGAAAAACAAAGACATTATGGGCATAGGTGGCACAGTTATCCCTATGTTTGTGACACTTATGATGTGATTTGAAAAATCTCAGCTACTACTGCAGTGCTAGCTATACTAATACTTCACATTTTATGTAGCATCAACATATCTCAAAGCACCCTGTAAATGTTTAAAGGAAATACTATCTCTCTGCAGATGGAGAAGCTGCTGTGCAGAAAGGTTATGATTACAAAGCAATTTGATGATGCACACAGGAACAGAAATGATTTCTGATCACTTGTGTTAGACAGGCCTGCATCATTTCATTTTTCTGTTAGTATCTTTGGGCTATTCATTTCTGACCTCATTTCAGTCCCAATATCCTCTTTATTTCTCAACATGCAGTTTATTTAAAGCTGTTGAGGTCACTCATAATAGACACATGTTCATTCACTACCATTCAACTTTTCCTGTTCCGTGAAAACTCTCTTTTCACTTTTTTGTATTCCAGAGTGTGTTTCTCCTTAGCCATTTTTATATAGTCCCTGTGAAAATTCAGAGGTAACCAAACAATTCAGTGTAAACTATAAACCTCTACAAAATGATGCTTACCAACAGATAATGACCAACTAGGTATTTATTGATGACAAGAACAAGAGAAAAAAAAAAGACTTAATATATTAAAGCATCAGCTTTTCAATAATAAAATGTGATCATTGGTATTTCAAATCTGCAGTTAATAGCTTGCTTTTCTTCTGGTTTTTTATTTTATTGATATGTTATTAGAAAGTTTGTAGCTGATGTGATCCAGAATTTATTTTCCAGCAATCAAATACTATGACGTTTTATTGTGATATAATAAAAGATAATATAGGATCTCAAAAATCTAATGTAATTTAAAGTTTGAACACCTTGGAAATATTTATATTGAAACTTAAATATCTTGGGTTTCTAAATCAGACATAGAGATTTAAATCCAAATACAACTGGATTATTAATTAGAGATCATATTCTGTGTTTAATATCTTACTTTTGAAGGAGAAAGGAGAGGACTTTTCCTACATGGTCTATAACCTTGCAAAGAACATTTACAAAATCACATCCAGATCATAACTTAGAAATGCCATTTGTGCTATAATAATGTCAGAGGTCTCATTCGTCTCTTTATCTCTCAAAGTCTGAATTATTGCCAAAGGCTGTGAAGAAAACTTCCTGTAAAATTAGATATCATACAGATAGGACAAATGCCTATACGCCTATCCTAACAGTATATATGAAGGGCAAGGAATTCATTCACCATTTCCCATCGGCAGGCAGGTTTTCAGCCATCTCCAGGAAAGCTGGGCTCCATCACACATAATGGATACTCAAGAAGAAAAATGCCATAACACCAAATGTCCTGCCTTTCCTTCTTCTTCAACCAGTTTATATATACTGAGCATGACATCATATTGTTTGGAATACCCCTTTGACTAGTTCAGGTCAGCTGTCCTGACTGTGTCCCATCCCAGTTTCTTGTGTTCTTCCAGCCTTCTGGCTGGCAAGGCCTGAGAAATTGAAAACTCCTTGACTTAGTAAAAACCCTACCCAGCAACAACCAAACTCATCAGTGTGCTGTCAACATTATTCTCCCACCCAATCCAAACCACAGCACTGCACCAGCTACTAATAAGAAAATTAACTCTATCCCAGCTGAAACCAGGACATATCCAGAGATGCCTTCCAGGCTCAACTATTCTGTGGCTCTGTGGGTTAATCTGTTGGGTTTTTTGGTGGTGTTTGGGGTTTTTTTCACTTCAAATTGTATACCAAACTTGTTCTCACATTATTCCTGTATAGACATTTATTAGCTCATCTCTTGAGATGGGCTAAGTGTGATTTTTTTATTTAGTGAAGCACATAATTCTTATGTGTATACTGTAACTTAATGCAATACAGTGGTTATACAGAGGGAAGGGTAAGGGAAAGAAGGAGAAAGACTCACAGCCGGCCTCATAAAATGTGGATCATGTTGAGGCTGGGGAAAAAGGTGAGGGAGAATTTGATTCCCCTTTCAGCACCCACATACAAGTCAAGTAAATATTTTAATGTATCAGGACATTAGGAATCAACAAATTGGGGGGGGGGGGGGGGGGGGGGTGAAAGGGTGGGCAAGGGGCTGGGAAGGCTGCAGTATATGCTATTAAAAAGTGTAAAATTGCACAATGTCATCATATTGGAACGAACTAATGAACAGAAAAAACCAGCAAATTTTCAGTGGCATTCTGAAGTTTTGAAGTATAAGGTTAAGAAACAAAGGAAAATGATCTAAATTATTTAATATCAGAAGACGTAGACCGAGGTAACCTGTACACTGCTGCTTATGCTACAGCCACATTTGTGATACAATTTCATAATCCTTTGATTTTTAAATTTTATTTAAAAGTCTGTGTAGAAGTTGCAGTCAGCTTAAAGTAGCTTGTTCCTTGTGTAGGAATTTGTTCTTCAAGGCACATTCAAAGTTATAGGCTTTTTAAAAACATGTTGTTGTAGAACGAGGTAAAATATAGGAAAAATATTTCTTATCCATTCAATGACTGTACTCAGAACTGGCGACTGTTGAAAAAGAGGAAAAATGGAAAATAGGACACATGGTTTTTTTGTTTTCTATTTTAAAATACTTAAGTCAGCCTAATTGTACTTCTTGGACAGACAGCAGTATTCAGAATCAGTCGTGATTTCCTCTTGAGTTACACAGGATCTGATAGCCCAACGAATATAACAGTATTTCGAAGTAATGCTTGATGAGCATTCATATTCACAAATTCCAAACAGCATGGTCTGTCTTCTGGAAACTTTGGAAAAATCTTAAAGTCTATTTGCTGACATACATTCTCAGAGCGTACACAGCCAATAAAAATCTACATAGAGGGGCAGAGTTCATTATCCATAAAATTTGTTCAGAAAAGCTTAGGGGAAAAAGAAGACTGCACATGGAATGTTTTTGGCCAGGGACATTGACACTTGAAAATATATGGCAACCCAGTGATTCATTTTCAAACTTACAACCTTCGCTGTGCCTAAGCTGGAATTAAGGATTTCCTCTTGATGTCCCTTCTTGGCTTGCAGGTCTGTGTCAGGGGAATGATGTTGAGGAGAAAGAAGTAACGGATATTTTAACAGGAATAGTCTAGTTTCAGCACTTGAAAATTCTTGAAATTTGTGGCAGGGAATGAAATAGAGACTGCCCTCATTAGTATCTATGATAATTCTATTATAAGTCAGTGCACAGAGTAATGGTCATTGCTAATAAGCAGACAGTCGACAACACTGAAAGAAAAGCTGTAGCTAGCAAAGATGGTAGGCACTAAAGCAGAGTGGGAACTCAGAGACATGCTTCTGCTGTATGAAACACAAAGGTCCCTAATGCCACTGAGATAAGTAAGGGCAGCACTAAGACCAACCTAGTTGGCCACCACCTGACAAGGAGGTACCAATCAAGGACAATTTTTTCTTTCTTTGTCAGTCAGCAGCCCATTCAGATGTCAGTTCATATTGATCAACTCATGAGGAAAATTATCTCATTTATTGCTGTGAGATACCTTTCTTGGATCTCACTACTAGCTGGTTTAAAGCTCTTACAGCATTTATGATTTGATGGAAATGTTCTGACAGAGAACAGTTCCTTCTGCCACTTGTGTAGGAAGTCTAATGTCACCAATATTCAAACTTCAAGGTCTCAACCAGAACCGGAGATGTTAGTGGAAACATTTATTTTTCTGTATCTCAAAAAGTAGGATAAGGATGCTGCTCAAACATGTGTACCTTCAAGATCTGTTTGAGCATGATCTGCTATGCCCATTGCTGCACTACTCTGTATCAGCAATGAGCCAAGATTTCTTAGTAGGCATGATGACCTCTCAGGAGGAAAAAAGCTTGAAATCAAGAGGCATTCACAATTCACACCTGGGGCCAGATATTTCAGGTTTCAAAAGGTAAAAGCAATTCTTACTTCCCCAGAACTTATTTGTTTGTTTGCTTGTTTATGAAATGTAGAATGAAAAAAGGTGCTTGCAGTGCTGGAGACAAACCAGTCTGTGTGTGGCTATAGCTGTTAGCTGAAAGAACAGAGAAGGAACTGAAGAGGAGTTAGGAAAGCTTTAATGTCTGAATCTTCAGTTCACATTACAAAGAGAGTTGGGACACACATGCACAACCTAAATTCTTCCATTGGGTTATAAGTGTATACCAAATGCAGCAGAAGTAGAAAGACAATCCATTTTCACTGCATCTGACTGAAAAAAGACTGATAAATTATATTGATTTTGTGAAAAGTCTGAAAACATGACAAAACGCTTTTTCATTATCCATGTTCTTTGTCCACTTTAATCTCTGGTAATGTATCGATGTCTGGTTTATAAACTGGAGAACTAGCACAGAGCCATCACAAAAGGACTACAAATATTGCATAAAGACAACTATTAATTGAAAAATCTTGCTACATGTGTTCAAGAAGAGAGGGGTAGTTTTAACAAAAAAAAAAAAAAAAGGAAAAAAACCCCCTAAAAATTAATTACATTTCTCACCAGATGAAAAGCCAAAGGTATTTTGTTTTTAAGAGAGAAAGGAGAAAGGACAATTTCTGCTTATGTAATGAGGTCTTGGCTTTGATTTTTTTATCTTGTCCTCAGAACCCAAATATATTAACCTTAATACTGGGATTTCTTCCACACCCACACCCACCCCACATCCCCCCCTTATTTTCCAGGAAGCATGTGGAATTCTGGCACTATGAGCACCAAGGGGCCCAAGTTTCCTTGCTGTCCAGATGTGAATGGAGTTTAAACATGAATATTTTGCAAGTGTGTGGACATACACAAACAGGCCTACAGTAAAGCATCGTATAGTTTCAGATCATTTCAATTAAAGTTAGTTCAGAGCTCATTGTTACATGTGATTTCACAAAGTGATAATTTAAGGCACTAAATAACCACTCTGTTCCTCATAGAAAGTTACAGTCATGACCACGTAATAAAATACTTTATGGCCTGTTGTTCAGAGTCATAATTCCACTTTGCTGTAGTAGTAGGAAGCCACAAGTCATTCCACTCTAGCTGCCATTAGGGGATGTATTGCCCTCCCAGCCTATGCACTGCGATTAAAAAACCTGTCAGCCTCTCATCCGCAGATGGCAGAAGCCTCTAAAGCTGTTGAACTGGCACTCAGTCAGTTGGCTTTTGATCTGGTTGTTCAGATATAACAGCCTGTTTAAGCAGAAAAGAAAATAGGCTGTTCATGTTCAGTTAGTATAAAACTCTCTTCCAATGGGGCTTTGTGTCTTTATCTGTTCCTTCAGCTGCTTTTAATTAATGCTTTGAAGGCACCATGTATTTTGGATTTAAGGGCAAGAATAACTCTCTAACTCAACTCCATATTAAACATCTTGATTCTGAGCAGCCCTGGTTTTTTTCCCTAGTGGACTCCCTACACAATAGCTTATCAATAAATTTCTTGAAACAGGTACAGATTTTCTCATTTAGCAAGGAATACAATTCCAACCTATTTATGGTTGTTCGGAGAATCACAGCTTAGTGTAGACTAAATGTATAGATAAATAAAAAGCTTTTTCACAGCTTTGTACAGAGCAGCCATTAAATTTCAGGGGTTATGAGAAAGCCCAGCAGCACAAAGCCTATAATTTGCAGGGAACTTTTGTGATCCTTTGGGATGAATCCCTGGGTAATAAATACCTGCATTACAATTTTTCTTCATCAGCTGTCCATTGGATGTAGTGCAAAGCAGCGGTTAGCATAGTGCTCTTATGCAGTAGGGAAAACAAACTCCCTGAGTGGCCATAGAAAATATAAGTACGGCAGGACTCCTGGCTGGCACAGAGAGGTACAGAGAAACTTTGCACTTCTAAAAGGGAATGTGTTAAAGGAAACAGAGTAAGCATCCAACAAGACATGCAGGTAAAAATTATTAAGGTGCAGGAAAGGCAGGTGAAGGTGGCAGTGCTGGGAGGTAGCAGTGCACTGCTCTTTGTGATGCTGCCATATTGCCTGCTCTCTCATTGCTGCAGTATTTTCTGTTTAAAAAGGGTAAAGCAAACAAAGAAAGAAGATTAATTGCATTCAAAATATAGAAAGGGAGGAATCACCAGAGAAAGCAGCAGTTGCCAGTGCACAGCAGGGCCAGGGGCTCCCCTGGGCCAGGAGCAGTGTCAGCCCCTCCAGGACAGGGCTGGGCTGGCAGGGCCTGTCCCGCTGTCCCAGCCAGGAGCAAGGCAGCCGGGGGCAGCAGGGCAGCCCCAGCCCTGGGCACCCAGCACCTCCACAGGGATGGGGACGGGCTGCAGCTGGGATGTGGGCCCATGGGTGAGCCTAGCAAGGCAAGGCTATGGGGAGCTGGGGACTGGCCCTGCTGTGGCAGCACTGGGGCAGGGGCTCACAGCCCTGCGGGTTGATGTGGTGTCCTGAGCCATAGGCTGGAGGAGAAGGCATGAGGGTGCCCCCAGGGCCTTGGAAAAAGGTCCTGATCCTGCCTTCACAACCTGGCAGAAGCATTGGTCGCAAGACAATTTTTTTTGTTGGAGTGAGGGTTTCCTCACATTTCTATTGACTACAGAAATGACAGAGGTGTGCCTGTCACCTCTCTGATGAAAGGATTGCTCATTTCCTGAGGGAGAGAGACATTTATGGGAAGGCTCCTCAAGAGGTGCTCCAGAGAGTCTTCAGGACAGTAAATAGCATTGCATTCAGGAGAGAGATATGAACTTTTATACCTTGAAAAAACCCCTCCCTCCAAGGAATTCAACATGAAAATAGCTTCGCACTTAATACGTTGAAATGAATAAAAAACCCTGTAAGATAAAGTATCTTAGAGGACACTGTTAAAGGTCGAAAGCTATACTCCTTCACATTGTATCTCTGAAATTACCACTTAATGAACAAGTAATGGAATAAGTATTGTTGAGTAGTTCACTGTCATGTCCTTGAATGAAGCACTTGACTATGAACAAAGTGTGTAGCCAACAGAGAGTGAACTGATGGGGAAAAAAATGTAAAGACTGATCAAATAATTGCCGACTTTTTTTATTTTTTTAGAAAGTTTGTGCAGGGGTTCTTTCACAGTAGGAAGACGCAGTAATGTATGGCTTAATAAAAATCCAACATAAGCAACCACTTTCTTGCTGTTACAAGTACTGCAATCCAAACACAGTCATCTCTGAGCTGTTTAAAAATTTGATAAAGTATTTATAGAAATCAGTTAGGAGAATTTAAAATGTTAACAGTTACCAAAACTAGCAGTAGTATAAATATTTGGAAGTGTTTTAAATGTAAATACCCTGGAAGATATTAACCTTTCACTTGCAATCTTATCTTAAGCTTCTTGTCAAACATGAAGACATCCTTGAAAAGGTAGCAGATATGTTTTAGTATTCCAATCACAAAGCAGTGTGGCAGTCATACAGCAGCTGACAACTCTGTTGCACACTTCATTGTGCTGCAGTAGAGTTGAACCGATTCACAAAGAACTGAATGGATTGTTGAATGCACAGAGCGTGACAGCTAGCTAACTCATGCTGGGGTATGGACAAGGGTAGAAGCAGAGAAAAGCCATGCTATCTGGTGGACTCAGTAAGAACTAAGCATGTTTCCCCCTCACTTTCACCTCCAGTTCATTTAAGTTGTTTCAATAAGGATAACTGGAGATTGGAAAACCAAGAATTCATTCATCAGGGCTGTTGATACAGAATCTACGGATTTCTATATATTTGGGGAACTTGTTCACAGATTTATTTCTTAATATTTGTAGCACAGCTGCTTCTGGCAAGGATACCCTCAGAGAGTGTTCATCTCACCATGGCATCTTCCTAGAACAAGCAGTGTGTGCGCTCATACACATATGTGTATCTCACTGTGGGTCCCAGGATTTTAGTTTTCCATTATCAAGATCAGAGATATGGACAGAGTGTGCTGAGGCATCCTTTCATTGCAAATGTCTGGGCTTCCTTCCTTCACAACAAAAGCATAAAAAGGAGGTAAGTGAATCTGATGCATATACAGAAATTAACCTGATAACAGTGTCAGGATGCTGCAGTATCCAGATGCAGAGACTTACAAGCACGATTTGAATGACCAAATTACATATAGCCCTTTGTAATGTAGATACCAAGGATAAGACCAGGTTGTTAAAGAAAAAAAATATTTAAAAATAGAAACAGATTAGGATGGTCTGTCTAATGTTGCCTATACACATTTAGAAGTCCAGTGTCAGCACTTCATGTCTTTTACCATCTCCCCAAAGCTTTCAGTCTTTTTGTATGTGCTTGATTTTCATTAAGAAATATTTATAAATCTTTCATAACTAATTCATTGTATGCAGTGGAGTAGCATGTCAGCAAGCATGATGGTTCTGATATTATTTTCAGCTTGTACTCAAATTCTGCTGCTTTTTAGAGTTTGTTTTTAACAACTTAAACAAATTAAGTGTACAAAACACAACTTGTTATTTCTTTAGCTTCTTCTCCTACCTGGATAGAGCTACTCAAGACCCTCCTTTCTTCCTCCTGAGAAAGCTGAACATGATCCTTTCAGCTTGCACTGTTCTATTGTGTTGTGAAGATTCTGATTTTGGCTGGCATCTTCCTCTCTAGAACATGACTATGTTCTACAAACATGGAACTGTTTTTGAGTATGCTTGAGCATATTTGAGAAAACAGCATTTCTGTCTCATCTTTGGCCTAGTCTTACCTTTTTAGACATGAATAACTTGAGAGGCTGTGTTTTGCCACTCTTTCATGCCAATCAAGTGTGTTAGTATTTACCTTCCATTTAAAATTCTGTTACTTTTGAGTACACTGACTATTGTTGAGGACACAGAAACTTTTTAAAAGCTCTGCTTCAACTCTTTTTCCTTGCTGCACATATTATGTCTATATTTAGCAATTACACTGATGTGAAACCAAGATAGCCAATCGGTTTATGGCTTCAACAGGCATATTTCTGAAAAATTATATTTTAAAACATTGACAAAACCCTATCCTCTTCTCCTCTCAGTCCATGAACTTTTTTTTTCTCTCCTTTTTTTCCCCTGCAAATTCAGTGCAACCAGCCTTGTTAAAGCAAAGATGCTTCCCTGGAGTGATTCCTGTAAAAAGGAATTTTGTGATTGGTTTCAAATCTTCTCTCTTGCATATCTCATATTGTGGTCTCCTGTCAGATTTCTCCCATTCTTTCTCCCATTCTCAAATCCCTCTCTTCTGAAGTAACATTTAAGATAAAACTATAAATTAAAAACATTCAAAAAAGAACCATAATGCAAATTGCTCACAGTTCAGTAAGCGTAGTCGTGTTTACAACAGTAAAGTTGATCAGATTCATGCATTACACATTATCCTAAATTTCCATTTTCATTCTATTCATCAAATCATGTCCAGAAGAACATTGTTTCATAGGGCGACAAGGAGTGGGGGAAAAACCCCAAAACAAACAGATAAAAAAAACAACCAACCAACCAACAAAAAAAAAAAAAAAAAAACCCAAACCAAAAAAACAAAAACCCAAACCCAAATGCCAAACCCCAAAGAAATATTTATTTGATTCTTCAAAGTACAGTTGTCTTTCCAAAGTTACTGTAGACTGCTATGCAAGCTTAGTACAATTTCTCCAGAAGCAGTGGCTGAATAAAGTCCAGTAACACAGTCCTCCATGTGAAATTACTAGAACATTAAAACCTACTTTTTATAGGAAATAACATTTACTGATAATCTAACTACCCATAAATACCACCTAAAAAGCTGTGGCAGATTTTTTTTTTTTTTTGAGAGAGAAAGTACTGCAATAGAAAAATAATGCTGGTAAGTTTTAGATATTTTCTTCTTTTTAATGTATTGTTTTTCTCCTCCTACCCTGTCTGTATTTCTTAGAGAAATGAACACAGCCAGAGGGATCTGAAAAATGGTTATAATGAAAACCCAAACCACTTCTAAAATACACTTATTTTCAGTATTTTGCTTAAGCAGAATACACACTGGGGTAGTATAAAAGGTTTATTAGCTTTTGGAATGAGTTACATAATTCACTCACTGCTTCATCAGTTCAGAGGGAAAAAAAACAAACAAACAGAAACAGCTGTCCAAAGCTCATAAGGGCAAATGTGTTATCCTATTCTATCAAATTTTGTGTTTTCCAATATACACTTAGATGTACACTTAGGAAAAATTATTAACTTTGATAAATAACTGCAATTGGTTCAGTTATTCAGGAAGTGCAGCTGTTAAGGAATAACTGTCTTTTCAATAATGCAGGTTGTTTTTTTTTCTCAGATGTGGTCATGATTGTTACTGACAAATACAGCTCATAGCATCAACATTTGCGAAAATAATTGCAGATTTTTTCAGAACTGTTTTGCATCAGTCAGTCGTCATGAAGAAAACTTTCAAGTTCGCTTACAGAAGAAAACAGCTTTGAAAATAAGCGGAGTTTCAACTACTGTTTTTAAACATATTAGGATACCTTACATATTACACTGAGAGTTTTTGGAATACTGTAGCACTAAATGTTGAAATGCTATTTTTCAATTAGCCCTATAACAATTTAGTGATAATGTATTAGCTTGCCTAACACAAATTTCTGAGTGAAATGGAAGGATAGTAGTAGTAGTAATAACACATTGGTAACACAGAAAAGAGCATACAAGCATATACCTCTGCTATATCTCCTTTACCTGCTTTAGGAGTTCAAGGTTCTTTGGTGACAGGTCAAGCTGGAGAATGGACTACATATATTCTGTGTTGTAATATCTTCAATATCAGCCAGTTTTTCATATACAAAGTAAATAAGGAATCATTACTGTATGCAATACAAATAACCTGCTGCCTATAAATTTGATAAATATCACAACGTTTCAGTGGTGATCATTACAGCAATAATGTTTACCTCCATGAACTTGTACCTGGAAAAGTTTTCAGCTCTTGTAAATAGTGAGTTTCAACCCCTTCAGTGTTGTCTGCACCTCTCCAGAGTTCCCCCAGGACTGCTCCAAAGTGGAGACTGGGAACCCAATAGGTTCATTTAGGGGAGAGGAAGGATGTGGATTGCCTGAAGTTTTGCAAAATTAGCTTTGTTCATTTAAGGAGCCTTCCCTTTCCCCTGTCACAGGGGATTTTTGCACATGAATGCAACCTATCCTAAAAGTCTTTATATGGGTCATCAAGTGCTTCATAAAGCATTTGTCAAATGTGAAAGTAATGAAGTAAAAGTCTAATCAAACAAGTTGATCTTTGACAAATATTTCAGGTGGCCTTGGGACTGAGTTCCCAAGCAGTCCCTGTGTGTTTGAAACATGAGGGTGGCAAGGGGAATTAATAACTATGATTGGTGTGTGAACACCTTCCTTTCTAAAATCTAGTTTGATGTTGAAGCAGAAGAATGAAACACTATATTTAAGAACACCCCAAAGACTCCTCAATGAGAATTGAACTAACAAAAAATAAAATAAAAAAAAAAAAAACCAAAACCAACAACTAAACCCCCAAATGATAAAAAAAAAATATCCAAACAAAACACCTTCAGAAACTAACATTCTACCTTATGGAGCTATACAGCACATAGAGCAACTCAGTAAATAGCCTTACCTGCACACTGTTAGCTGGTAAATATTAAAACACATATAAAAAAGGATATTAAAAAACCCCTTTTTTGTTCAAAGAAAATGTGAGCATACGCTCCACTATTTTATAAAATGAATAGCAAATGTAAGCCCTATTTGAGAAGTTTATTAGCCTTGGTGTATTGCACATGGCACTGCAACGTATATCTTGTGTTCTTTTGAGATTAATTTTAAAAATGGGAGAAGCAAAACTAATCAAACACTTGTTTCTTCACAGCTTTTATTTCTTAGCTTCTGCATGTAGCCAATTCCAAGTGGATGTCAGTGTAATATTAGTCTGGGGCACCGAATGTGAAATTTTGATTTAGTAATGTTCTCTTCATTAGTTCAAAGATTTAAAAAAAAAAACCAACAATAAAATATCCCTAGACTTCTCCCCTTAAGGTATAAAGCACACTACTTATTTGTATTCATGCAAGCTTTTGGGGATCTGGAAAACTCTGAAATCAACTGAGAAAGAGTGGCACCTTTTTACGTAACGGAAGATAAACTGAATAGAGCTGCAGTCATTATTGTGTTAGTTGATGCCAGTAATGATTTCTATTACCAGTATGCCAGACTGTCCAGCTGAAATACAGATAGTATTACAGGCTATCCAATATATAGGAAAATTGCATGGGTCTGGTAGCCATTTTCAAACTATGCTATGAGTAAATGAGAGACAGGAAAGATGTTAGGCTCATTCTCAGCAGCTGACAAAAAAATGCTTATATCTGGTTTTCCTAGCAGCTCTGGGGATTCTACAGATTCTACATATCTCATAGAAAATTCTGCACTCCCAGAATGTTGTGTATATGAATGAAATACCACATTCTCCTCTGTTTAAATATAATCCTTCATTGTGTCTCTGCCACCGTTGAGAAATCAAATGAAGCTGAAAATTCAGCAAAGTAAGAAAGAGAGGGAGCATATTAATATTTGAAAGGGAGGCTAAAACATTTGAAACATAGAAATGGAAGCTTTTTTATTCTTGTCTTTCTGACCTTGGAATAGTCATGTCTTTCATCTTTATTTCAGTTCTTCATCTGGAAAATAGTAATGTAAACACAAGAAAAAAGTTCACAGTGACAAATCTCTTAGAGCAGCATTCAGGTATTATAAATCTCTACATCCTATCTTCCTATCATCCAGCCTGGATAGCCTACCACAACACAAAGAAAGAAAGAAATTGAAGGAAACCCCACATCTTCAGACAAAATAGGGTTTCTTTTTTTCCTCAAACCTGTCTTGCTTAATTTTTTATATTTTTAAAAAATATTAATAATAATCTACCCCTACCATCAATACATTGGAGTTCAATTATATTTTCCTAGAAAAGTTAAGTGTCTAATTCAGACACAGGATCAATACTGGTCATGGTCATCATCTAAATTTAATAAACTAATTTGCTTTGTGTTCATTTTCAAGTTATACTCTGAGGACTGTGCTTATTGCACCAGAAATCTTGAGGAAATATTCAAGGAAAGTCCAGGTTGAAGCTCTATTTGCCCTAAAAACCCGGTTTGATAATTACATTCATCCAACTAATATATGGTTTGTGTCTGTTCAAAATAAGGCAGATCTTGAATATTTAATATCAATAACCTGTGTTGAGCTGCAATATTACAGATAACTTCATACAGCAACATAACTATTCATGTTCAAGTTCAAGAGGGCACAAAGAGAAGTACAAGAAAAAAGCCAACAAAAGAAATTACATTTTTTCAATTGTCTTGTTTGCAAATATCATTGTTCCTTCAGCCTTCTTTTTACTTTTGAGTTCTTAGCCATAAATCTAGTCTTTACAGAGACTGTATTAGCTACTCTAAGTGGAGCGGAGAATGTGATTCTAGTGATATGTAACTCACAAGCAGATCAAGTGAAACTCTCATGCTAGTGTTGTGTAATGTGCAGGTTTGAGGACTCCTCAGAAACACAGATCTCTGACTGCAACAGAATGGGATTCTGCCAGAAGCTGATGTCTCTAAGCAGCACAACACCCACCTGCCGCAATAGTGGCACCTGTGGTTGTGCCTTTGCCTCCCACCTGCAGGTAGTGCATGTCATTCACCTGTGTTTCTCAGCTAAAAGACTTTTTAGGATTTTTTTTTTTTTTTATGTGACTTGTAAGAGCACAGATTTGTCCATTTATCTGTTTTACTATAATCTAAACTGTTCCTAGATGCAAAAATATGCTAAATTATTTTTACATAAATTCTAATGACATCCCCTCTATTAATAATATTTTGCAGTGCGTTTCAAATACAGTACTGAAAGATGATATTAAGAACAGAATTTAATAATAAGATTCAATGTTTAAGTAAACCAAAATACACTTAGAAATTATCTTGCATCTACAGAAGTAAAATTCTTGATTTTCTATAAATTGCACAATTATTTACTGCTCTGTCAGAGCAGTTATAGAGATTTAAAAGGTAAAAATAAAGGGAAAATAATGAGGTCACAAAATCGTGTACAGGATGTTACTACTACTTTTTAGACTGAATTTTTATCCATTTAAAAAATCATTGTTCAGTGGTTTTTGCTTTGCTCAGCGAAGTTCCAAAATTCCTTGGGAAATCTTTCATATACCTAAAAGTCTATGAAATTAATACATCAATAACATACAAACACATACATATTTGTATATTGTACAAACACACACAGTTTCATAAACTCCAGCCATTTTAGTCCCATGATACACAAACTCTGCTTAAGGCACTTTGAGTTAACACAGTGGAAAAATAATGAAGTTCATATTATGTAGCAATAGATTACTGCTGTCTGGAAAAAAAAAATCCATTGGGAAATATGAACACATTCTGTTTCACTGGGTACTGAAGAAATAAGAGAATTGTAGAAATGTGGAGGGAGGTGGAGTGAGTAGAGAGTGTGAAGTGAGAAATCATGAGAAAAGATTGATTACGTAACAGCATTAAATAAAATCAAAATGTCCTAAAGTTGCTCTGGATTGTTTTATGTTATTCAGTAGAAGTTTATAAAA
Source organism: Falco peregrinus (assembly GCF_023634155.1). Taxonomy (NCBI): domain Eukaryota; kingdom Metazoa; phylum Chordata; class Aves; order Falconiformes; family Falconidae; genus Falco; species Falco peregrinus. The sequence continues at coordinate 28,854,122 of NC_073727.1, read as the reverse complement.
GGAAAAAAACTTCCTCATTGTATTTTTTGTATGACCTCATCCAGCAACTGTCAATGAAGTCATGCTGAAAATCAAGATATCTTAAAGAACTCTCAGTGACCTACAGAGGAAGATCATGTTTCACAAAGTATGATAGCTGAAGCAATTTCAGTAACATTTTCAGAAATTACTATGTGTGACTGTGGTTCTTCCAAGGAGAATAAGGTATTTCAGTACCCATTAAAATTTTGAGGGAACTATATGTCAGTTTTACTTACTTTAGACAGAAAAGATTTTACCCCTTACACTCACAAAACTTCAGCTCAGGTTTTGGATTAGAAATCATCTTGCAAAAATTGGGTGATATTTTCAGAATTTATTTCAGACACGGTACTGGTAACATATCACAGTCTTTCTCCTTACTCTTCCACCTTCTTTATATTCACTTAATGTTTAACTATATTGACCTAATGTTTAAAGTCTGTATTTAATTAATATATAATCTGCAATATATATATTAAAAAGATATATGATTGGACATTTATTAAAATAATATTTAAATAGTTTGATATATTTTCAGGACCTTATCTCAGGCTGCATTTTGCAGAATATTGTTAACAACTGGGTTCCCTGTTTCTAAGGAAACATATGCAATGGGATGTGAGAGAAGCTGTAAGATCAGCACTGTTTACCAGGCAACTTCACAGAGAGCAGCTACAGCAAAGAGGAGGACTAACAAGACATAACAGCAAAAGTAATGGTTGCAGCAAACACCTTAAGAATGAGAAGAAATGAAATTTAAAGGGCTTGCCAACCAAGCTAAGGCACATTACAAACATTCCAGCCTTTGAGGATCAACCCTGAAGCCATGCTTTGCAGACCCACCCTGCTGAGGCTTCAGACTGGCAAACAAAGATGCTACTCTACAAGCTGACACAGTTGCATGGGTGATGTTAAGTCCTGAAAAGAGCTGGGCACATTGTGTGGCCTTTGGAAAATACTGACAAGATGCAACAGTTTGAGATTGAAAAGTTGAAACAGCTGGTTCATTTTACAGGTTTCAGTAACACTTACTGTAAAACTAAATACCTGCATTATGTCATCCTTCCTAAGACACCTTCAAGACATTTTGGGGGATACAATGAACAATACCAACACAACTCTGATGTTGCTATGAAAAGTAATGTTTTGCATGGGTCTAGCAAAACAAACCAAACCAACCAAACAAACAAACAAAAGCAGGTGGGGGGAGAAGAGAGAAATCAGCTAAGCAATTAGCATTCCCAAATACCCAGGAGGAGAAAGAAAGAGTTGGAAACACAGCCTTTTCTCAAGATTCACATACTAACATGTAGAAATAAGGGTATCATCTTTAAATTCACTTCCTTTAACATTAAGAGGTCTGGGAATTGTGATTGATTTGTCTGATGGTTGGGTTTTTTTTCCTTTTTTTCATCAACCAGGTAGTGAAGCTGAGGCAGTTTCTGTGGAGAATTATTAAGTTAAATTCTAAACAAAGCATCCAAATCAGAGGCTTAGGATTCAAGCAACAAATCATTTTTGAGACAATTACTTCATCACATAGCAGCTATTGAAAAATTACATTTCTGTTGCCTTGCCTTATGCCTGAGCCAATAATTCCTAGAAGCCAACTGTACTACATATTATGTAGTTATTGTGAAAAATAATAACAATTACGCAAGTTAGCTTGAGCTCATTGAGTGTGCAGAAGTGGTGTGAAAATGGCAGAGGAGGTAGGATACTTCCATTTTGTTCAGCAACTGCACTGCAGCACTGCAGTGTAAAGGTGAGAGGCAGCTTCTCATATATATACTTAAGTACAGACACTTGGTGTAGTGACACTTGTCATAATATTATTTTATCTATATGATGCAATGTAAACCCCCCTGTCATTAACATAGCAGTGGTGGGGTTATAACAGTTAAACAACTCAGCTTTTCCTTTACTTAAAAATAGAAGTGAAGTATCTCTGTGCTATCAATTGGACAGCCATTGACAATAGTTTAATTTAGTATTTTTTTAATCAGTAATCAAATATGTTGAAGAGGTGGGAAATTTTGTTCACTTCATGCTTTTCTTTAATCCTGTACTGCAACAAACTGTCTTTGTTCACCTCACTATAAAAGAAATCTTCTTTAATCCAGTACAGTAGTTTACAAATGCAAACAATTAGATTCCTTATTTACTTGTTGACATAGGTAAATTCAGTAGAAAACTTGCATAAATGGAGGCTAAGATAGTACTAAGTAATGAATTCCACCCTCAGTCTGTAGTGTCTTTATAGGGGTTGAGTGGGAAGGTAATATAATTATGAATGCTGCAACATTGTATGTGAATAAAAGATTAGTATTTAGATAAGTCAAGTAACCCAAAAGGAATGAACTGATTACATATTTAGAACTGACTGTGATGTGCGTACTACATACAGACCGCTGCCGCAGAAAACACTGCTTAGTTACAGGTAAAATATTTCTTTTTCCATTTGATCTTGACATGATTGATAAAAATACTGTGACTTTTCTTTAGTTCTGGCCTCACTCAGTGGAAAGCTGTCCTGTCATCACCCCTCTGTTGCCCCAAAGTAGTAAACCCATTACAATTTCTTTTTAGGGTAAGCAGCTGATTTAGGAAGACTCATGTGAAAAGAGCTGTCTTGCAACTTGTAAATCAAGTTTGTCATCCAGTAGCAGACAAGTAACTATTATTAGCTGTTACAGTAGGCAAGATACAAATGTCATTTTTTCTGAAAGGTGAAGTTAAACTTTTCAGTTTCACAAGAGATTTCTGTCACAGTTTAAGACAGTGCTATATGTGGAAGCTACCACTGTACCATCTGTCATAAGAAGTGATATTTTGGGGACACATTGTAACCCAGCTGATGACTAGCTCACAACCTTTACCAAAATACTACCTGTAAATTAAAGATATGTGTGCACTTAGGGCCTAAAATCAGCTTATTCACTGGTAGGTCAACACCTCTGGAATAGCTCTGAAAAGGAACATACTGGTACATTTTGCATGGGGATTCATGGGGAACCTAAACCTGAATGTACTTCTAACCTTTGAGTTCTGCTGATACATAGGGCCATTCACCTACCATTCTTGGAACCTAAGGAAATCAATCGGGGACAATATTTTGTCCAGGTTTTTTAGCCCACCTTGCACAAAGAGATGTTGTAATTTTCCTGATGTAAACTGTTGAACTTATTCATCCTTTCAGTGATGCAAAGCCCAACTTTTGACACTAATTTAAAAAGCCTTTAAAAAACATTTCTGATGCTTTTGACGGGAGATTTTGCAAATACAAACACTTTGAAGATTATTGTTTTGAATTATACCTACAGACTTATACGTATGATTTTGCCAAAATGTATCACTGCTACAAATGTGATACACAGCTTTGATATCCTGGGTTACTGCAGGAAGGTGAAGGAGACAAAGCAGTCCATTCCTGAAGCCTGGGGAAATAGTTTGCTTCAGTTTAAAAAGTATCACACAGAAGCTGGTGAAAGGACTAAAAAAGTCAGCCCATATCTGAGTCAAAGTGGGAAAAGCTGGCAACACAGACTAGAGAAACAAATTATTTCTTTTTGCCAGTACAATGTGCAGCTGATGTGCAATAACCGCAGAGAGATTGCTTTGTGATATACTTTTCTACATTGTCTTTTTTCACCCTAAAATAAATAGCACTAAATTTTCTGAAAGCTGGCTGACCACAGATAAATTCTACCATGTTGCTGTGAGAGCCACAGGGCAACTGCCAACCTGTATTAGGTATCTTAAGGTCCAGTGGGAGGATAAGGGGACCATGACTGTAAATTCAAGTCTGGAGGCAGAGGACTGAACTTCCTCACCTGAAAGAAACTCAGATTTGCACATCTGAGACCTTAGCAGAATACCTTAGGGGTTCTTGTGAGGGACAAAGCTGTAGAAAATTAACATCACAGGATCTATGACCGTAGCTAAATTAATTAAAAATATATTCCATTTATAAGAGTTTATTGAATATTAAAACTTGGAACAAGACTTCCAAATTTCAAAATAAGTACACCATATCCTTTTGCATGTTATGTATGATACTGGTTTAGGCATACAGGGAAGCAAACAAATACTTTGAGTGTGAAGTTACATTCTTCAGTGCTTACGTATCAAAGTACATTTTCACCTTCCTTAAGCTTGTTTCATGGTTATTTCAACAACACAGCTGAAATTAAGTCTGAATCCTAAAGCTATAATATCACCTTAACAAAACACAGTATTTCACCTGTGTAAGAGTAAGGGAAGAAAATTCAAAAACCTATCCATGATTTTAAGACTGGCTGTTGCCTAGCAGCTGTGCTGAGGGTGATGGGATTTTGCCCAGACACAGGCCAGTAGGTAGCTGGCTGGTAGGTGGGTGCAAGGGACTTCCCTCCACGCTCCCACAGCACCATTATAAGAAATCCTTGACTCCAAAAGCACCTTTCAGAGGTCCAGTGGAGTATTTTTATTGTATTTTTGTAAGTTACACTTTTCTGTTGCCTGAACTTTGAGGAATTTGGCTTTTCATGCTATTCTGATGGCTACACAACATGCCTACAGACACATTTAAATGATATTTATTCCATATGAGTTTTCTGGCTTCAGCTATGGTGCTGTACTGCAGTTGTTATTGGGCATCTGACCAAACTCCTCCCAAAAGTACAGCTGAACTGAAATGAATAAACATTTTAGACTGTAGTCAAACAAGTTCAAAATTCAGGCAGTCATGTTCCTAACACTGGCCCAAACCCATGCTTCAACAATTATCACACTGCAGCAGCTGTCCACCCACTATTCTGTGTCTTAGTATCGTCTTCAGAATCCTGAACAGAGTTTCTCTGTAAGTGCAGCTTATGAAATCCCACCACTGGTTAGAATTTGCAGCAAGCTATATATGATGTCCTTGCTTTGCAACGTCTTATCTGTAGATTATCTGTCCAGGAATATACCACTTCTCCATGAAAGTTTGTGACTGGACTTTAGGGATTCATCTGGGAAAGACACGGGCAAAAACAACTCTTTGCTGGCTTATTTATCATTGTGACAATATGCTCAAATTTAACTAGATTTTTTAATTTATTTATTTAGTAGGAGTGGGAGTGAGGGGGAGGATTTTGACAAGTCTTGAAATTCTTCATCCTCCCCCTTTTTTCCAAGCTACTGTAGAAATAGATGAGAAAAATTTAGGTTAAGCTTTTGTCTGAAAAAAAACCACCAAACCACCCAAAAAACCCCAACCAAAACAAATCCACACAAGGAATCTTTTTTGATCTAGGACCAAAGTTCATACATGAATTTTTACTTTATGTACGCTGAAACCCAAATTTCAGATTAAATCCTTCCTGGGCTTACCCAAACCCTCAAACCATTCTGTTTGAAAATCTTGGCAAATCTTGGCTAAGCTTCAACTCCCTTTAGGAAACTTTCTAACACATTTAACACTGTCTTTAGAAAACATGATGCCTAAAGAGTACTTTATGAAACAGAGATATGGTGAATGTGCCACACTTCATAGAGGTGCTTCAATACTATTTTTCACAGGTGTAAGGCATTAAAGACATGATTAGTGTTGCTTTCAGGTTTTTTCTTTTTCCTCTCCTAGTCTTTGCTACTCTATGATTAATTGAGAAGCAGTAAGATTGTTACAAGCCAAGAAGATTGGTTGTAAACTGACAGATAAGGGTATCCATATAAAGGTTAAAAAAATATGAATATATACTCATATGGAAGTTCTCAGTTTTGTATAAAAATACTGTTTATTGATGGTTAACTCAGAAATTATATCGATATAAAACAAGGGGGAAAAACAATTTATATTATCTCTTCTAAAATGTTTTAAGTTAGATTTGTAACTTTAAAAGGCAATAAACAAATTATTTGTCTTTTAACAGCAAGTAGTAAAATATTCCAGATACAGTCAAAATGCTTGAGAGATCCAGGCAGAGGTCTTACCTAGTAGTTGTTTCCACTGCAGTTCTGAGGCCATGTCTTCAACACTGTGGTCAGATCCCAGAATGGCTGAGGCTGGCAGGGATCTCTGGAGGTCATCTGGTGCAACCCTCCTGCTTAAGCAAAGCCACCTAGAGCCTGCTGCCCAGGACTGTTCCAGACCACTTTTGAATATCTCCAAGGATGAAGACTCCACAACCTCCCTGGGGAACTCAGTGCTGGGTCAGTGCTGTCACTGGGCACCACTGAAAAGAGCCTGGCTCCATCTTCTTTGCACCTTTCCCTCAGGTGTTTAGATACATCGATAAGATGCCCCTAAGCTTTCTCTTTTCCAGCTCTAAGTCTTTCCTCATATGAGAGATGTGCCAGTCCCTTCATCATCTTCAAGGCCCTTTGTTGAACTTCCTACAGTACACCCATGTCTGTCTTGTACTGGGGAGCACAGAACTGGACTCAGTACTCCAGATATGGCTACACCAGTGCTGAGTAGAGGAGAAGGATCACCTTCCTTAACCTATGGACTATGTTCCTCCTCTTGCAACCCAGGATACCATTAGCCACCTTTGCCAAAAGGGTCCAATATACTGTAGGTATTTAAATGTTACTAACCTGACTGTTTTAGTGGCTTATCTGTAAATTGAACACACTAAGGATAATTCTGGGTCAGTTTGGTACCTTCCTTGAATTTTTCATCATGCTATATTTAAAACAGGTACACAGAGTACCTTACAACAATGTAGTCCATGTACATAGTGGAGACATTATTACAACAGTAGCAGCTAGTTTTAGTTTTTCAAAAATTTGTGAGTCAGCTTCAATTGAAATAATTCTCAGCCTTTTGACTCAATGCAGATATTTAACAATATTTAACAAACGTGTCAGAATTCCATTAAAACCAATTTAGGTACATTTTTATTGCAACAATGTAATCAAAACTACACTGCCAGTTTATGACAGTCAAATTATCTGTAGTTTGAAGAAAAGCTAGATTTCGTAATATAACTGATAGGAACAAGATCAACGAATAATCAGATGTTCAGGTCTTTTCCTCACTAAGCTGAAATATTAAGCGTTCACATATGCCTGTCCTAGCAGCAACACAGCCGCTCCTCAAGCTGATGCTTATGTTACCGTTAGCTGTGCTACAGTTCTAATTACACACTGACTATATTTGTAATGAAGCATTTTCTCTCTACTGGGCTGCAGAGTTATCACTCACTAGGTAGTAAACAAAAACACTGCTCACAGTGGGAATTGAAGATATTAAAGCCTTTTGTATTTTTTGTCCCTCATCTCACCAGGTTCAGTTCCTTTCCTGTGGAGATCTTTTTCTTGTCTTAGTTTGAATTTGGACCATATTTACTCTTTTCCATTTCTAGTTCATTGGACTTAATTCCCTAGTCTGTTTCTAGTTCAGTCACTTTGCCAAGTATTTGTGTAGCCCTTTCATACAAGTGTGTGCACAATTTTACCCACTGCTGCTCTCTAGTCCATCTCTCACCTCATTGAATTTCATTCCGTTTTGCTACTTTTACACTTCCAAGTTTTGTTAAGTTGCTTGTATTCTGATTCCAGTGTAATGCAATTAATTTCTCTTTTTTTATTGCTCAGTCTCAACTACTTGAGAGTAAACTAAAATAGGCAAGATTTTCAATTGCAAAGGAATGCATTATTCACTATCAATGAAAAAGAATGGGAAAAGGAAATGAGTAATGTGGGCTGAACTATTAGAAGGGAATAGTTCTGGTGGGCTGAATGGATACCAAAGGGGAAGAAATGCATGGACTGGGAATGGGAGGTAGATTAAGCTAAATTGCAAAAATGGAATAAACAAAGTAAGAGAAAGGGAATGATTCGGGGGAACAAAGAGAAATAAAGTAGTAAGGAAATAAACCCACAAGGTAAAATAGAGCATGAAAAAGAAAAAGAATAAGCTAGGCTTCATGGGAAGCAATCAAAAAAACACAAAAAGAAAATTAAACAGATTCAGCTGAAAGAAAAGTCTAAATATAAATTAATGCAAGATTAATAGAAAGATACTAACCTGAAAACAATTATAGAATTAGTTTCTGCTTACATGGTCATGATATGAATAGCCAAAAAGAAACAGAACTGAATCATTTGTACAGGTACATTGATTTGAGTGCTGACACAATGCCTGGTGTTTTTTCAGTCACTGTTGTGAGGTACCACGTTCAGGGAACAGCACTTGGTTGCCTGGTCATACTGTGTTCTGCAACAATGGCTGTCAAGTGGAATTACTTCAATATCTGGTGAGGAGACAATCCCCTTTTTCACAACACCTTTGTTGCCTCAACTAAAGATTATTGCAATGCTTTCTACATGGGGTATGCCTTCAAGATGCAGTGTGTAGATGGAGCAGAACATCCTAGTCCACTGTTTTAGTAGCATTTCATGTAGAAAGTAGTTTGTTTTGACCTCTTAAATAACTTTTAAAATGGTTTGGGATTCATCTAGGTAAGAATCAGACTTTCTCTTTTTATGTCTCCTGCACAGCTGAAGTCACCTGAGGTACTTCAGCTAAAAGCCCCTTCATGGTAATAAATGAACAGGAGGAGGCTGATGGTAAAGTACGCTCAGTGTGAAGTCCTTGAATTTGAACCAAGCTTTATATTTTTGCTGGGATCTCTCAAAAAGTAATCTTATCCATATTGGGAAATATTATATGCTCAGGGAAATAAAGGGAGATGGAGAGATCAGTTAGGCAGTAAGGATGAACTAGTGGGATACTGCTAGAGAGAAGGGGAAGAAAAGGGCAAAGGTGCAGGGATGGAAGATGGAGAATTAGCTGATACTAGAACTTAAAAGGTATATTCAGTGGTGAGTCCTATTCCAGACTATGATAAAAGAATGCCTTGAGTGTAAACGGGAGGAGTGGAACCATTTTATATAGGATGAATTTGATCTTGACAGATTGTTTTTTAGTTTTGGTACAGTTTTGTACAATGTTTTATAGGAAGTCTATGTAAACTAAAACAACATTACCTTTATCCTGGAAATAGTACATATTAATTAAGACATGCTGGACCACATATAAATAAAATAAGTATCATAATGTATTACTGTTTCTTCTAGGTTACTTTTCTAAACTTATTTCCTTCTTGTTGAGAACTAGAAATCATCTCAGAGTCTGATTCTGAGACACTGGCTATCGCTTATTTATTTTTTCCCAATGCCTAGGAGGTGCAAGGACTGACTGAAGGTTTTTATTGCTCAGTTAGACCTTTGCACATGAGAAGAGCAGGATTCTGCATGCATGATAACATGTCAAGCAGTGGCTGTCAATGGAAGGAAGAAGTAAAGGCAGCCCAAGCTCAAGTGATCACCCCTATGACAGAGGAGTGCACAGAGAGGGATCAGACATCTTGTTGATGTCCCTGTGGAATGAAGGCAGAGAAATGATCTTGACAGTGGCAACCATGGGATTTCTCTCTCTGTCAGTGAAAGGAAAGCACAACTGACAGTCTCAGCCTGGAGTACAGCATCAAGAATAGAAATAGCACTGCAGGGTAAATAAGCCATGGGAAGAAGTGCAGTCCACAGAGTGGAAAGGTAATTTTTAGAGCTTTAATTTAAAACAAAATATTACTAGTAAGTGTCCTTAAAAAAAAAAAAAAAAAAGAAAGAAAAAAAAAAAAAAAGAAGAAAAAAACCCACCCCAAAGTACCCAAATTATGGCTTTCTATGTAGTAACTTAGAGGAAGAGTGGATGATGAGATACCATGTGTCTGTTCTATATTCAGGAAATTAGAGTGAAATATAAATCTTTTCAATTTTATTTGATTTACTCAACTTTGGTTGCTTAGTTTTGCAAACCTGCTGCAGAATTTAATGTGAAATATCCTTTATTCCTTATTTGTCCATTTCCTTACAATTGCTTAGTACCAGCATCAGCTACAACATCAATACTTCTTATATCATAAGATAATTATTAGCTGATGTGACCATCATGCCACCAGCAGGACTCAAACTATTTGCTTTCTTCTATGAAAGAAACACATTTATTTAGACAAAGAGGGATTGTTTTAAAAGACATTAAACATTTTAAATTTACTATATGAAGTATCAGGAAGGTTTCAGGTGAAGAATCAGTTTGCAAATATTAACATAGTAACGCAAATCTCAGCTCCCCTGGTGAGTCATAATTTTAGGCAGAAACTGAACTGATTAAAAAAAATGTTCAGAAATCCTTTGCTAGTTTGAAATATCTTTGATCCTCAAAGATGAAGAGATTAAGATTCTTACTTGGATGAGTCAAAGTTGGCTTTTCATTCCCAGATATGTTATTTATCCAATATAGCTTGATCATTGGTGGTCCATTTGCCAAACAGTAAGGATAGAAGGGTTATATCCTCTTAACTCAGAAAGCTCTTCTCATGGAACTTAATAGCAGAACGAGAGGTGAGCCTCTTCTATGGCTACTGGGGCAATATAAGCACCTGGGAAGTTAATACAATCAAAAGCCATTACGTTTTTATTAACTTTCCATCCATCATTTTAGTTAAATTTATGAGCTCTCTTTAGCAATTCAATAAGTTATGATACATAGCAGGAATCTTATCTCCTGCCATCAGGTTCTGCTTAGGGCTCTATCAGTATTGTCTGTCATGACATTTGCAAGAATACTTAATTATTCTTTTAAGTTATATTATGTGTTATTTTAGATATTTTGAGAATATTGATTTATCAGAATAGCCTGAAAGTGGAGATACAACAGAGTGACTTGTCCTGCATGGACAGGATCATAACTTAAAATGCTATTACCAATATTATACAAACAGTTTTTTCTCTTTCTATGAAGGTGTAGTGTATTTCTTAGAGAAAGGAAGTTTAAAAGGATATTAATACACTGCAAAGGCAAACCCTAAAATTTTAAGGAAATTATTTAATTAAGATTACATATTTGGTCTCAGTTCAGGTAGTCTTCAGAACTCTACATTATGTTCTTTCTTTTGTTATATTGTTCTTGGTAATTTTTTATCAGTTACGTTACCCTTTGTTTCAGTCAGTGTATGGATATAAGCACCTAATGACCATAAGGCACTGTTCTACACTGTTCCATTTCTACTATCATTTCATTCTGCATGGGATCTACCCAAGGGTACTGAGAAAGCTGGTGGAAGAGCTCACCAAGCCAGTCTTCATAATTTCTCAGCAGTCTTGGCTAACCAGGGAGGTCCCAGAAGACTGGAGGTTACCCAATGTGGCAGCCATCAACAAGGAGGGCTGGAAAGAGGATCCAGGAAACTGCATGCCTGTCAGCCTGACCTTGGTGCTGGGGAAGGTTATGAAACAGATCACCTTGAGTGCGATCACAGAGCACGTGCGGGACTACCAGGACATCAGGCCCACCCAGCACAGGTTTATGAAAGACAGGTCTTGCTTGGCTAACCTGACCTCCTTCTACTATGAAGTGACCTGCCAATAGGATAAGGCTGTGGAAATTGTCTACCGAGACTTTAGTAAAGCCTTTGACACTGTTTCTCACAGCATTCTCCTGAGGAAATGACTGCTCATGGCTTGGGTGGGTGTGCTGTTCACTGGGTAAAAAGTGACTGGGTGTCCAAGCCCAAAAAATGGTGGTGCATGGAGTTAAATCCAGTTGGCAGCTGGTCACAAGTGATGATCGCCAGGGCTCAGGATTAGGCCCAGTTCTGTTTAATATCTTTATCAACTGTCTGGATGAGGGGACATTGGGTGCACACTCAGTAAGTTTGCAGGTGACACCAAGCTGGGTGGGAGTGTCGATCTTTTTGCAAGTAGGAAGGCTCAGCAGAGGGATCTGGACAGGCTGGACTGATGGGCCAAGGCCAGTTGTATGACATTCAAAAAGGAGAAGTGGTGGGTCACAACAACCCCATGCAACGCTACAGGCTTGGGGAAGAGTGGCTGGAAGCTGCCCAGCAGAAAAGGACCTGGCGTGCTGGTCAACAACTAGCTGAGTACAAGCTGGCAGTGTGCCCAGGTGGCCAAGAAGGCCAACAGCATCCTGGCTCGTATGACAAATAGCATGGCCAGCAGGATAGGGCAGTGATTGTCCCCCTGTACTGGGCACTGGTGAGGCCACACCTCAAAAAGTGTTCAGTTTTGTGCCACTCAGTACAAGAAAGACATTGAGGTGCTGGAGCGTGTCCAGAGAAGGGCAACGAAGCTGGTGAAGGGTCTAGAGAGCAAGTCTTATGAGGAGCAGCTGAGGGAACTGGGGTTGTTTAGCTTAGAGAAAAGGAGGCTCAGGGGGGATCTTACCGCTGTCTACTACATGAAAGGAATCTGTGGTGAGGTGGGTGTTGGTCTCTTCTCCCAAGTAACAAGTGATAGGATGAGAGGAAATGGTCTAAGGTTGTGCCAGGGGAGGTTTAGATTGGATATTAGGAAAAAATTCTTCCCTGAAAGGGTTCTCAAGCATTGGAACAGGCTGCCCAGGGAAGTGGTTGAGTGTCCATCCCTGGAGGCATTGAAGAGACATGTAGATGTGGCACTTAGGGACACAGTTTAATGATGGACTTGGTGGTCCTGGGTTAACAGCTGGACTGGATGATCTTAAAGTTCTTTTCCAGCCTAAATGATTCTATGATTCTAGAATTCATAGCTCAAAATGAGGTCTTACACTTTATTTTCTGACTATTGTTTGTGCCCCAACCCAGCTACAGCATTATGCAGTTCCTTGTGGGCTTTCCTGTAACACTCATCACTACAGCTGGTTCACAGTTGTTAATTCATTTTCACAAAGCCTCTGACATGAAGACAACTTGTTAGCGATGTTTATTAGGACAAATGATAAAAAACGGCAATAAAAATGCAGAGATTTTTAGACACTGTAATTGCTGTTACAAAGAATACAGCATCATTTAGAAACTAAGGGCAAAGACAAAACAAGTTGAAAAAAGATTTAACCATTCATGATGCAAAAATCTGATTTTTTCTTAGTGCTTTTTTGTTTTCTGCAGGGACAGAGTGTCCGAAACGACTATATTACAGTTGCTGATGTAAGCTCCCTTGCTGCTGCAGGAAGTTATGTCATGAAGTCTGAATGCTGAAGTCCAAAGAATATTTATTCTGTAGTTAGGCTATGGAAGAGGTTCAGCTCATGTTTGGTCCTTTAGGCTATGAAATTCCTCTACGCCTTGTTGCTGGCAGTTCCTACAGCAGGGAAATACTAGTCCTGGCACTGAAATCATGAGTACACATGTTATCATGATGGGATGGTGGAAATGAGAAACTGCATGCTCATCTCCAAGATTTTCATCTCCTTTGTGTCCGCAGTCTCCAAAACTAGCCGTTAGTTTGTGCAAATAAACTTAAACCACAAACCCCATTTCTCTCCTTTAGCCCTCTGGTTTATGACTTCAGGTGTTAGTAGCAAAACCTAGAAGCTTCACAACACTAGCCTGAAGAAATTAGTAGCACCTGGGAACATTATCTGTACTTGTATGCACCAATTAGGAGGGAGCTGAAGTCCAAACACAGAAGCATAATCAAATCTTTAGAGCTACCTGTCAACTGGTGAAAATTCCTCTGACTCCAAAAAACATAATTCATATAATCACCTTTAAAAAAAGTTTCTGAGAAGAAAACTTGGAGCCCATCTCCAAGTAAATCCAAGCCTTAAATTTTCACAGGGAGACACTACAATATTATGCATAAGGCAGTACAAAATTCTTTGTGATCCCTTGCAGCATGATTGTATTTATTCAGAGCACCACTGTGGGCAGCAGCTTTCTCTGCACGTCAGGATGTTTTGTTCCAAACTAATTGCCTTTTAATGAGCATGTAACTATTGACTGCTTGCATAAAGTCTGGATTAAGTGACCTGTCCAGTACATTCAGGAAGTGTTAGCTTGTATTATTGCTGCAGTATTCAATCATGGTAGCACTTTCTTTCTTCTGGTGCTTCCTTCCTCATTCACCAGGTGTTGTCCTTCCAACTAGAATCGTGAGGGACTCCAGCAAAAGATGTATGCTTGAATCTATTACACTGCACACTATTTAAAATGGTAGGTCTGAAGTAACTAGTTAATATGAAATTAAACTTTCATTTAGATGCTTAAAGACTGTATTACTTCTTTTGCTGTTCATGCTAAGAAAGGAATGCAAAATATGACAACATACTTGCATATGTGTTATCGATTTGTTAATAAGTTAAGATTGATTGACTTTGATTGATTAATTGATTTTATAAAATCATTTTATAAAATTGAAAAATAGAAGGATAAGAAATATTTTTAATGAAACTTATAGCTGCACAGTAAAAGCTGCTATGAGATCTTTTGTACATCCTGTACCAACGCTAGAAGAAGGGGCTAGAACCATTGTTAAAACTTAGGTAATAACTTTAGGGTTTGAAAGGTTTCTTTGTATTTGACCAGTCTTCTGTATGTAGAAGTGTATTGAAATGTCAGAATATGAGATTAATGGAAACCGGGGAGAGTCGACTGGAACAGCTTGTAGTTACCTGCCAAGAAATAGTGAACTTTAGTAAAAGGTAATTCCGGCAGGGGGAGATCGCGACCACCGACTCATATACATACCACCTACCCAAATTGTACCCCAGACCCATTTCTAGACCTTTCTAAGCTCTACTGCGCAGAATCAGATATAGGAGGAGAATATGTTAATGATTTATGGGAAATATCATGGTTATGCATGAATACTTAATGAATATGTATGAATAAGTTCTATATATGGTGTCTGATTTTGAGACCTGGCGTGCATTGATCATGAGAAGACTCGCTCACGCACCCGGCCGTTAATAAAGAAGTGTCTGCTTATCTACATCACATTGGTGTCGATAAGTTTTTCATTCCAAGATTTCAGTAACATATGCATCACAAAGCATAAGTCTAGAAAGGAACAGCATACAAAGAAATGTTGTTTTCAGATTGTGGACTAAATTTTGGAACTAATTTCCTACCTGAATCAGTTTACATCAATAGTAAAGTTCCCAAGCTCCTAATAAAGACTTTTCAGTCATTATTGTTTCAAAGAAAAATACCCTAGACATTTCAAAATCTTACCTATTAAAAAATAATAAGCAAGATCACTAAAGAAAAGCACTTTGCTTGTGTCTGTCACCTTAGCCAGTTAGATTTTGTGAATTAGTGTAATATGGAATACTGAAAAATAAGATTGCCAAAGCAAGCTGATTTTTGTTGTTTTCTTCACTTTATGTGGATAACTACTGCCTACAGATGCGCCTTCCTTTTCAGTATTCTTTCCTGTCAGCTGAATTGAATTATCTGAACAAAGGTTGAACTCCAGTCTGAAATTTGCTGCTGTGTTATATTAGACCACAAGAAACCATATCAGATTAAAAGGTGAAAGGCTAAAATACTTTTGTTACTGCATAGCATTAAACAGTACACAGAGAAAACATGAATACAACAATAAGAAACAGCAACACGGGGGAGGGGGGGAACGGAGGGGAATTCCACTTGCAAGATTCACTTTATCAAGTGCACATTCAAGTATTCTTGCCTTACACTGATGAAACACCATTTCCTTATGTGTCAGTGGTGTAGAGGGTACTCTCTGGCCCAGAGAAAAAATTCCAAAGCAGTGACAATGTGCTTCAGACAAGTGGGGGAAAAAATGGTTCTAGCAAATAAGTTAGCAGATCAATACAATTCCCAACAATGCCCTGCATGGCCACCCAGCCCTAAAGTTAAAGAATGCCAACTGAAATGCTGAATAGCCTCTCTGCCTTCAAAAATTCAATGGTTGCTCAAAATCCTAATGCTTTCCATAAGACTTTCATTTAGCCTTGCAGTTACAAAAGAACAGAAGGAAAACATGGGAAACCATACTGTCTTTTATAAGGTACAGAAAAGCTATCCAAAGGCCAAAATATTTAAGCTTACAGCAAGCTGATGTTCTGTGAAAACAGGCAATTTATTTCATAAGACTTATTTGCTTATTTTTTTCAGGTGACTGTGAAGCTAAGGAGCCAAGGTTTCTATAGTGTCCTGGTACTCAGTGAGGTTCTCTGACTAAAGTTTGAAGGTGTGCTCCACTCTTTTCATCATTTCCTGTATAAAAGGAGGAAAAAGCACTTCATTTAAGCTTGCTTGGCAAAGTACAAAACTCTGATTTTTAGAGAAAAACAGGTGAAAAGATTATTCCCCAACAAAAACCTTTTTTTTTTTTCTCTGAAGTTTACATTTAGATGCGTAGGGGTTAAGAAGACACAGTGCTTTTGTAGTCCATTGCAGGGCATAGCAGATGTGTTTTGCTGACTGACTTTATGTTCTGTTTAATGCACCTTTTGCTCATGAGTACTTATTCTGAATTCCAAGAACCTTTCCTCCACAGCAGAGGGAATGATTTTAGTTATTTTTTCTTTTCTTTTAAAACATTCCCTATTCAGTATTATACTGTGCCAAAGGATGCAGGCAGTGGGGAAAAAAAAAAAAAAAGGAAAAAAAGAAAAGGTTACTGCAGCTGCTGTGACAGCAAGTACAGGTTTCAGTCAAAGAGGATAAGTGGATTTAATAATTTTGAAAGTGTTTTGTGAGTGCTCTTGTCTCCAGTATATCAGGAAAGTGGACAAGTCCCTAAACTCTGCACTCTGTGGTTCCGCAATTAGGCACTGAAAACTCAGCTAGTATTTAAGGCAAGCGGTTATTTGAACACAGCTTGCCTATGTCTATTATATACAGCAATATAAGTGGCTAACAGAAATGAGAAGAGTGGAGGCATCAGGAAAAGATAGTTGGGAAAAAGGTGCATTTTCGCCTTTTTTAGGAAGGAAAACTCAATAATCGTTTCAATTGACATTATAACCTATCTTTATGTCTTTAATCTCAATTGCTAACAAGATGACACTGCTTACCAGGTCAGAAATTTTTCTGAATTCTGCAAGCTGCTTAACTCTGTAACTATTGCATCATTCTAGCCTAGATGAGCACAACTACTTTAACGCAGCTTTTTAAGGACTTGTAAAACACCATTGCTTTAATTTGGTTTTGTTTTGACGGAAAGCTCTGTCCTTCCCACTGTCTTGGTGGGGAATTTTTTGTGGCACCCATCTCATCGAATAGCTCTTTGGTTAATATGAATCTACTCTTTTTCCTATCTGCTGGCCTGAATTCAAGAGCAGATTCCAAGCAAATACTAGTCAACTTCAAAGATGCTTTGAAATCAAGACACTACGTTATTCCACGCTACATTAAGAGCTCTTAAAATGTTAGCCACACCGACACCCCAGTGAGTCCAGGGGGACTTGTGAATGCTTTGCACTGGAACACACCAAAAATGTTTCTTCCTGGTAAAACAGCAATTAGAAACTATTAGAGTTCATCCAACACAGCTTTACTGGTGATCATCACCCTCGTACTACTGACATTATCACACTACTGTGGTCTGATAATCTCAAAAGAAGATTTTGTTTTCTTTTTAAACAGGCCTGTGTGAAGTCCTGTTAATATTGCCACTCAAGAGAACTTGCCCCACTGAAAGAATCTCATTTTACAGAAGCTCTAATTTCAAATGTTTATTACACACATTAAAGGCATATTTTTCTATATAGGTAAGCTTTTATTTGTAACAGTCTAAGCACTGTTCAAACAGGTATGTATGGGGGCAATGTGTAAGGAAAACCAAAAATCTTGAAAGATTCATTTTACAAACTGTCACTTCTGCTGAGACATTGAAAATACACATAGAGAAGCTGAAGGGAGGGTTGATATATTTTTCCAGGGAATTTAAAGAGGTGCCTTGCGAATTCAGATCCTTAAATCTCATTGGGTAGCCAACATCCAAGGCGCTTCTGCAAAGCTTGAGCTTTACATTCAGCTCAGTTATCTGCTTAGGTGACAAAATAACAAACCTTTAAGAAAGCCCATGCCAGAAAGCCCATGCCCTTCAGATAATGTTTTGGATCTGATGTAGCGTGTAAAGAATCTTTGGAAATGTGGAAAGTGGCATGCAGAAAGAAAACCTTTACATTGTGCAAACAGGTGGCATTTCAGCACTTGCCCAAATATTTAATAGAGTATGATTTTGCATATATTTTCAGTCTTTCTCATATGTGTGCCCATGTATACACATAGAACATTTTTTAAAATATAAATTTTAATAAAATAAAATAAAAAATTTAAAAAATTATATAAAGTCTTAGAACTCAGGATGCATTTTATCCGTGTTTAGGCATGATTTTTTTGCTAATATCTTAATACAGGATTTTCAATGAATAAACACCTTGTCTCATTAAGAAAATTGTGGTTTATCCTGATACAGATCAAAGATGTCATAAAGGGTACTGCACAGTGCTATCTCTGCAATATACTTAGGCAGTAATTCATATTATTCTGGTATATCTCTTTCTGGAAAGGAAGTCATAGAATCATAGGGTCACAGAATCATTTAGGCTGGAAAAGAACTTTAAGATCATCCAGTCCAGCTGTTAACCCAGGACCACCAAGTCCATCATTAAACTGTGTCCCTAAGTGCCACATCTACATGTCTCTTCAATGCCTCCAGGGATGGACACTCAACCACTTCCCTGGGCAGCCTGTTCCAATGCTTGAGAACCCTTTCAGGGAAGAATTTTTTCCTAATATCCAATCTAAACCTCCCCTGGCACAACCTTAGACCATTTCCTCTCATCCTATCACTTGTTACTTGGGAGAAGAGACCAACACCCACCTCACCACAGATTCCTTTCATGTAGTAGACAGCGGTAAGATCCCCCCTGAGCCTCCTTTTCTCTAAGCTAAACAACCCCAGTTCCCTCAGCTGCTCCTCATAAGACTTGCTCTCTAGACCCTTCACCAGCTTCGTTGCCCTTCTCTGGACACGCTCCAGCACCTCAATGTCTTTCTTGTACTGAGGGGCACAAAACTGAAGACCATATTCAAGGTGCAGTCTCATCTCACCAGTGCCAAGTAATTATAATTACTGTATAAACCTATGATGGATTGAGTGACTTATGATGCTGCTCTATAACACCTGTTGTGATAGCTAGTGGCCACTCAAGTTATAAAAGTACTGCACAAGAATTCTCATATATAGCTGTAAAATACAGTCCATAAAGGCAAAATATTTTTTTCTAATTATCAAAGAGAAGCATAACAAAGTTACAGGGTAAGATGTGCTAGATTGCATTAACAATTACCTCATGGAGAAATCAGATAAATGTCAAATATCAAATTGAGTTCAAATAATTTAATTGTTCCATGTACAGTATTCTTAAACACAGCTAAAGCAAAATCTTTATTTCTAGTTTAGACAAATTTTTTTCCAAAACTTATTACATTATAGGAGCAAATTTTGACTCTCATGTCTTTGGAAACGAAAGAAATGCTGGGCTTTTCATCAGTTCAGGGATGATATTCTCCAAGTACAGACAGCTCTTTAACTAACTTTGCGAATGAGAGGATGTGCTTCCAGACTGTCACTGGAAGGCAGAGGCACAGTGTTTACAGATACGGTGATGTGCTATCTTAATTCTACCCATCAGAGTGTAAACTCACGCTAAAATAAACGGATACTAAAAAAACCAGCCAAAACTAGATAATGAACATTCCCCTTAAGTAGCGTGAGAACCAACATAAATCTATGTTTTCTGTCTAAAATAATCCATCCCTATTGATGCTTTAACCTAATTTTGTCTGACTAAAATTCAATTTCCAAACCCAATAAAGCACAACTTTCTTTGATGTTATTAGATCTTGTTCAGTCCTTCACAGACTCACAGTAATTTAATTTACTCCCTATATATATATATATATATATATATATATATATATATGTATATAAAAACTTCCCAGACTTTTCAACACTGTCTTCAACCTGAACAGTGGACAAACTGAGTGAGATCTGTATCACTGTATTGTATATAGATCATACTTGGAGATGGCAGAGGAAATGAAACATAAGTTGTCCCCATAATATAAAATCCAAAAGCTTGGCTACTCAGCTGCTGTATCTATGAATTCATTCCAGAGTTGGATAACTGCTTACAAGTGCAAGTTTTTTTTCAGAATCTGTTCTCACTTTCTAATGCTATAAGTAACACACCTATTTATACCAGTAAAAGTCTTCTGTGAACAAGGGCTACATTAAAGCATTTGATACAGTAGGAGTTCATACAACCCTAAGGATAACAGGTTAGTTTGTACTAGCCCCCTGGCATCGGGTCATGTACCTACGCTGGGCCACAGAACACGGGCCATGGTGTGCTCAAAGGAGGCAGAGGAAACAGAAGAGTTGCAGCACTGCACAGCAGCCATGAGTGTCTATTAATCTTGCTGGAAAAAAAGAAAGGGAAGAGGAAAATAAAAGGCATGTGGAGAGCTCAAACCACATCTAGCTACAAAAAAAAGCTAAACCAATGATTAGAATAAGACTTAAAATCTAGGTGTTTGGAAAGGAGTTAAACAGTTGCTGGAAGTAAGTTGAAATGTTATCACCGGTGATACGGCTTTGAAACTGATTTCCAGACCACACTATTTGGTGCTTTCATAAATGAGGTTGGCACAGAGAAACTGTTGTTGACACACTGTTAAGAGGTAACGTCAGAACTCAGTAGACTCAGAATAACAGACAGAAAGAGAAAGATAACAGTGAGGACTAGAATGATAGGAAGTGGTGTAGTTAAATGGCAGGTCCGTCAGTTGAAAATGATGGTGAAAACAAATGACCTGCAAGTTAGTTTACTTAAGTCCACAAGCTGCTGATGACACTGATGAACAAAGATGACAGGAAACCCAGAGATTTTGCACAGAATATTGTGTAAAATTCTGCTTAAGTGTGCTTGAAAAGATATTTTTCAGCTGCAACGGAGTGCAATAAAAGAGTAAGTTGGGTGGGATAACAGGAACCATAGTAAAGAGCCTACAAGACTAGCTCATCTTGGTTAGCTCAGAAAAATACAATTGTACAGGATAAGATTATTCATCTTAAAAGTATTAAAGCACAAATACCCAGGAAACGAACTTCTGCTAAAAAGCATTGTTCACAGGAACAAGCTCTCTATAGATACATTTAATTAGACTCACATAAAAAGAATTCTAATCATCAGATGAATGAAGCCCTAAAGCCATATTTCCAGTAGCATAGGAGAGGTGGGAAAGTCCTACATGACTTGATAAACTTATGAAGGTTGCATTATTGGATTCACTGACCATGGAGATAGTTTCCAGACCTGTGTCATGACAGTAAATTCTAAAACAAGGTTTCTACAGAAGAACCTTTCTGGAGGAAGTTTGAAGGTAAGAATGATTTCTTTTAAAAGTTTTCCTTTTGGTATAGAATATGAATTGTAACAAAATATTTTTGAACCAACTTGTAAATTTTAAATAATTGTGCTCCAATCCAAAGCAAGAAAAATTAAGACAAAAACTCAGAGTGAGTTACCTAAATTTGACAGAGCTAAGGGACTTTTCCCTTGAAATCAATCTGTTTTATTCAGACCAGAGAAAGCACAATTTTTCACCAGTTTACAAGGATTTAGCCATCTGAAGTATACCAACAAATGCCCAGGATGATACATTTCTAATTATTCTCTTGGTTAGCAAATGTGAAAGAGAACACAAAGACTGAACAAACAGAAAAAGTGAGAAACATCTACCTGTAAATGTGTATTTTGGGGAGTGGGGGAAGTCTGTAAGTGGTATTGACAGGGACTTGGGAAGAAGATCACCTATCCTATTTGCTTTGCAAATAAAGGATAACATCTCTATTTCAGGCTTCTCAGACCAGCACTTTTAAAAGATTTCAATTCAGGAAAGCAATACATTAAAAATAAGGAGGAGGCGGGGAAGGAAAAAAAAGGAACAAAATATTTTAGAAATTCTTTAGTTAAGGGAAGTATCTCATCCAAAGCCAGAGTAAATAACCTCGGTCTTTGCATAATTTCAATAAATATAAGAAACACTAAACATCTTTAGAAGCCCAAGATCACTGATTACTTGTTAACACAGTTATGTTTTCATTCCCCTCTGCAATGCAAACATTTAAATACATCCGTAACAAGCCTCAGGTGAGCAATATAATTAAACCTAAATTGAGTTTCGGCACATAGCCAGAAAAGGGCACTTGAATCATATCAGTCAGCCATAAATCTGAGTTTGCCTGCAATGAAAAGTCAGTGAATGCAACAATATATCACTGCAATGAGCTTTAGACAGAATATTTGATATCCAAAGTCCTTGGGGTTATTTAACTTTTGAAATTTCACTGAACTCCAATGATACCATATCATGTATGCAGTGATTAACATATGGAGAAGTCTTTCCAATTTAACTTTTTTTTTTTTCAGTTTACTGAATTTCCTTGACCCAAACTCTCACCCACAAATAACTAAACATGTTCTTGATACCAGCTTCAAACAACTTTAAACCAAATGACTGAAAGGCTGTTTCAAAATCCCAGAAGTCAGTAAGAGCCTTCATGCTGAAGACAGCGAATGTCAAAATAGTTTCAAGTGGTGTAGGTTAGTGATGGCCACCTTCCTAACTGGCTAGGCTACTAATCTGATTTCAGTGTTAATGATGGAGCTTTACATGCTTAAGTCCTTTCCTTATCACATATAAAGCCTGCCTCACCACAGCAACAATTATGCCATACCCCCTGGGTTTTTCTATATTCCTGTTATGGAGTATGGAATATGGAAACCTGTGTGTGGAAGTGGTCTTTAGGTCCAAGTAACTGCTTTGCCAGATCTACCCATACTGTCTATAAAGTAGGGAGAAACTTGCAAAGGATTTATTATCTCAGCTGTTTGCACGTTTAGATCTAGAGTTGTAATTCTTTTCCTAGACCTAATTAAAATCACATTTGCCATTTAAATGCTCTTTTAGACAGCAAAACTTGACAGCACAAATATCCTATGACACAGCATATGAAAGTCATCATTATTTCAGTAAAACAATCTAATAAAGGATTAATTGACTAAATCAAGTGTCATGAAAGAAAACAGAACAGAATATTATCTAGTTAGGTCTTACTACAACCTACTTATTTTAAAACCCTCTTAATTTCACCAGCAAATCTTTAGCTGAGTGGGCCTTCACCTCTTGCACCCAACAGGCACACAATTAATTTTCATACTTGGATCCTGCAGCCTGCATTCTTCTAGGAAACATCCATGCCTCTGCTCTGCCAAATGGCAGGATCTGAGTAGGCAAGAAAGGGCATCTCACCACCTATAGTGCTGCCAGCTCCTCTCCCCCACACTGAGAGTCTTGCTGGCTCTCAGGTGGTAAGAACACAAATGTTCCGAGAAAGGACTAAGTGTCTGTTCAAGCCTAAGCTACAAAGGCATTTAGCACTTCCATGGTAAATGTGACCTTTGAGTGGCAATTTGATGTGTTGGGGAAGCTGTGAGAAAAAAACAAGACAACCTTTACTAAAGATGAGTTCAGATCCCTGAAGTCTGGAGAAAACATATTTTAATTATAGTACAGAATATGTGAAATCTTTGGTTGCCCGAACTGTAAAAGCCTGAAGAGCTGTTAAATAAGACCACTGTAAGTCTGAAGGACGATAATAGCAAAAATAGTCTATTAAAAAGCAACGGCTGACAAAACCAATTTGAATGATGGTAAAAACTTTGCTAGCTGGAAACTTATTTTAGCAAGTGTAAAAGCACAGATATGCCTTCTTTCAAAACCATCTCTTGAAAAATTCAGCTTTGAAAAGCTTGCAGAACACCTTTTATATTGAAAAATATTGTCAGCAAAACATGTCTGCAATAAGAATATTCCAGTGAATTTCAAAACATTAAAAAATTCTAACTTTACTTTAGTTTTTATACAGCATATTAGGGATAAATTTTGCAATGTCATCCTTGCGTTGAGATCACTTCAGTAGATCATCTTTGTGTAATAATGCATTCAGTGTACCTCTTTGAAATATAAATCAATTATTTTGAATGTTATACTAGCCAGAAACTGTACTTCTAAGCAACAAATGAACTAGAGTATCCCTCTGTTACTGCTTATTAAAAAGTTCATTGCAGATAATAAAAGCTGAGAGAAGTCATGTCTACAACATTGCTACAAGAATAAGGCAGCAGATTTCCATATGGCCACAATTATTAAAACTTTTATGTGTTGGAGATTTTTACTGGCTTCTGCCCTCCTACTTGTCTTGCAGAAGCCTAATAATATTTCAGTAGACTGATATAATACTGCAGCTGTAATGGCATCATGAGCTAATTCATTAATCCTCTTCTCACAAATATTTTCAGTAACAGTATAAACATTTAGTGGAATTGGTACAATGGTGAACACAATTTTAGTTAACCAGTTAAAGAAGGCAAGGTAAACAAGACAAATCAATGAAACTAATTTAACTGTGACAGTGGAGAACACATCATGAATAGAAAAGAAAGAAGCTGTGTCAAGTGGGAATGATGATAATCTGTTTTTCCCTCACTGAAAACACCACATAAAATAAGACCTCCTTTTTTTTGTCATAAAGTGACCACAAAGCTGACAGAATAGGAAGAAATTGAATGGGAAATAGACAAAAGTTTCAGACGAGGCACAACCAATGGAGCAAAAGAGATTTAGTGAAAGAAATGGTGGGGGGGGGGGGGTGTGAGGTGGGGGGGGGGGGGGCGGGCAGGGGGCCCAACAGTAACTTTGCATCCTTACAGGCAACACACCAAAAACTGTAACAAAGGTTATAAATAATGGTGTCTGTTATTTTACAGGATGTATCTCCTACCACTCCTCTATAGTCTGGAAGTACCGTGCTCATTACAAGAATCACACTAATAGACTTTCTAACGCAACAACTACATACAATTTGAGATACCATTGGTCATATCAAAGAAATCTTAACAAGAAATTGATAGCACATATTCAATGAAATATAGATTGATACTCACTTTTCAGACCAGAAACTTTGACAAATACAGATAAAGCTGACAATGCCATTTGAATAAATCATGATTCCTTGAAGCTCTTCTGTGTTAATCAGTGCACTGAAATTACTCTCTCTTGCACTTGATTTCTCTTAAAGTATGTACCATGAAACAATCTACTCAATGATCTTGCAACCAAAAAGACCCAAGGCCATGCTGTCTGGTTCCCAAGTGATTATTATGTATACTTTTAAATTGCAATAATGCCAGTACTTACATGATTTTGTACTTATTTTATAACTGCAATGCATTAGCAAGTTGCAAAAAGTTTCCACTAGGCATGAAAAAATATCACATATAGGAAATCTGGTGCTTGTATCCTCAGTGTGGACAAAAGTGTGACTGCCTGCTCCCTCCCCTGTCTCCTTGACCCAATTTTTCTTTTGCTTTCTCAGAAGGCAGCTTCTGCTTTCTTCAGCTCATCAGTGGGAAGCATCCTGACAGTACTTCTTTTCCTTTTTCTAGGTTGGGGTACCTGACAAAGGGTAACTTGAAGGATGGGAAGATAAATGTTAGTATAAGCCCTGTACTCCTCTGAAATTGAAACGGTTTAGTTGGTAAGGAAGCTCACCTGCATAATGCTGACTAGCTTTACTGAGAACGCCCATACTAAATATTTCAAAGGTGTAGAAGACCCAGTTATTGTCAACAAAATGTCCCTTCCAAATGGTAAGTTCCTTACCCGACACAACTATGTGCTGAAAGTCCCCAAATAAAAATGGCTACAAAATGTGGAAAAACACTGTATTTTTTCATAAAGTTTTACTGAAAAATTGCAAGATTTGGATAGAAAATGCTAAACTGCGTTAATAATGAAGGCAACTGTGTTCATAGCCACCTCATCCTATTACAAATGGGAGGGGGGGGGGGGATTATTTACTTCAGTAGGCATATTTACTCTTAACATATACATGTAAAATTCAAAACAGTTTTGAAATTATGGTTTATGCAAGTCTAACATGGCTTTCAATCACACAATCTCTACAAAGACTATAATGTGGGTTTGTGTTATATTTACAGGATGGCCAGACTACAACATTACTATTTGCTGGATCCCAACATACTTCAACATCCACAGTTTCCAGATGGTTGCCTTGGGCTAACCTGTACTGCTTAGCATCCATTCGCTCCCTGTTGCCTCAGACATCAGGTCCAGGCTGTTTTTTGTTGAGGATTTGTCTGTGCTTTCCCGGCTTACAAAGAGATCAATTCCCATCCAAACCTCAAATGATGTAGCTTGTATCCAACCTAGCTCCGTTTTAACTCCCAGACCTATTTGCAATTCCATGCATTGGTTCAAAGAGAAAAATCTGGCGTTCTTTTTTCTTCATCCTCAAAATTCAAACCCCTCGTTGCATCCCCTTTGAGCCATGTCTTCTGACACCACCACAATGCAGGTACGGCTAGGGCTTAATTATTATGAGCGGAGATAGCTCTGTAATTTAAAAAGCTGGGTGATATAGGCTCTTGGAGATCACAGTGCAGATGTACCCAAATGGCTCTCAGGGTATCAGGTTGGCATTGGGCTAGGCTGGCAAACCCAGCCAAAAGTAAGTAGAAATGTGCTCAAACATTTGCGTGTCTCTGCTATGTTTTAGCTTACATTATTTTTACTTAGATGTAGGGATATAATTCAGCTTTTTTTGTTTATTCATGCCAAGCCATGAGTAGCGGAGAACTGCACTGTGATTTTACTAAAAATCCTAATCTACATTTCTGGCACCTGTTCAAATTTTTGCATTTTAATTTTTATTTCAGTATGATCCCCACTGCTAGATTCCCAATAAGAGTAATTTTGGATCCAAGAGCTGTTTCTTGGGAAAATTACTAGACTTATTTATACTACCATCTACAGATGTAAATAATGTGTATCTGAACTTGAAATTTAAAAGAAAGGCTTTGCTGAGTTACATAACACGCAGCGTTACCTGAGAGAGTCATGTTAACTAGCATTAATGTTGTTAAACTTAAAAATACAATCAAGGTTGGAAACAAATTTAAGAAGTTTTATGAGAAACTATAAGTATGTAAAGTCATGTAATGAGAATTAAAAACTATGTTTTCAAGACTGATTCTAGTACCAACAACATAAAATATACTGTATTTAAAGTCTGACAGTAGCATCACATATTAAAGATAACCCTGCCCTTTATGATGATACTTCATGAACAGGAGAACTGTGAATGAGCTATCTTTTTCTCACTTCTTAAGTGAAGCAAAAACATTATGACAGCTAAATAACAATATTTAATACATGATGTCCAAGTTGCTAGAATAGAAAAGCTTGTGAAGACATAATGTACAGATTTCTACAATAAACTATAAATTAGATTATTCCAAAGCATCTTTAAACATATTAATGGTTCTATATAATTCCAATCACTGCTTGTAACATCTTTTAAACAAATATTACTGCATTTTTAATCCCAATGGGCAATAGGTATCTGAAAACATGGCACAGATATTATAGGCTTTGGAAGCCAAGAAATTAGCAGGCTTTAAGCTGCCAAGAAAGGGAAATAAAGATGCAAGGTTACTCTAGTCAATAAGTTGACATGCTTCTAATTTCTGTATTAGACATCAGGGTAAATTTCAAGTTCCTGTTTCTTGCTTGTTCTTAAAATAGAATGATTTCCATCTCATTTCCAGCTTCTAAGAGAAAAATGAAGTTTCTTGTCTTATGTGTGCCAAGACAGAATCTCTATATTTTCTACTTTTATATAAGTCTACACTTTTCCAGTGTACAACCAAGGCAAGCAATTTCAGGCTGAACATCTATCTACTTCTTCATGAATAGTTTGGTGTCACTTTTTTTTTGAATGGGTACAAAATAGACAAAAGCACAACTGCCAGCCCTCCAAACTGGTTAAACATTTTAGTTTCAGAAACCACTTAGCTGGGGAAACATAAGGTTGTGTCCAAGCTAATGTGTCCTGCCTCTCAATACTACTCATATTAGTTCAGGTACAGCAGCCTCCCGACCAAGGTGTATAATGAGAAGACAGATGGGAATCTCAGGACTGCAAGCATCCAACTTGCAACAATAAATAAAAATTATATTATCTAGCAGTCTCGCTACATTTTAATCTCTAACAGTACATTTAAGTTGCTGGATCTGAAAGTACTTCCTAACTTCTGGATCTGGGTATAAACCCTGCCGCCAATATTACGAGATGAGGTGGATGACCACTCTCCATCTAGCACTGTCTTTCCCAAGTGCCCTGGTTTTCATTAAATGAAAAGCTGGGCATACAGAGACTCTCTAGAAAGGTCCCTGTCTCATCCCTATCCCCCTGCCCTATTTACACGATGGAGAGAAACGTAATGTGGGGTGCTCACAGGGTTTCCCTACAAATTAGGCACAGACCATGCCAACTTTGTGCTATGTCAAAGCTACAAAGCTATTTTCTCAATTAGGACTTTTACCTGCAATCAAGTTTGGTTAAAAGTATACTTTTTTCTGATAAGATGAAGCAGGCAACATTGAACAGCACCAAATCTCCTCACAAACAGGTTATGTAGGAGGTCAAACAAGTATGCGAACTGAGGTGAAAGGGCCAAATTCTATAGAAGAACAGAAATTACCAAGTAACCTTTCACTGGCTTCTGAAAGAACTCGTTACCTCTATACACACTCATCACATGAAAAGTACTGCTTTGCCTTGATTATAACTGGCCAGGCTTTTAACTTTTTGGGGAGAAAAAAAACTGCCCAAGGGAAGAAGAGATACTTGCAGTCCATGTCAATAATTCTTACCAGGCAGCTTATGTCACTAACTTGTTCTTGGCAAGTGAGCCTAAAGTACAGTCTACTTATATGAGCTTTAACATCAAAATGTTTGAACAGTCCTATGATAGAGACTTAAATCATGGCTCTGTTAAGGTTACTCCCTAGAGTGCTAAACATCCCTATAAATATCCTTGAAAATATCTATAAAGTTATGCTGGACATTGGCAGGTGGAAGAACAGCTAACATCTCTATGTGTCCAGAAGGAGCGGGTATTGATACTTTATTATTTTCGCAGTAGCTGATTGGGGTGACAAGACTTGTGTAGTACCTCACTCTTGTCAGGTACAGTGAGATGGCACCTTACAGAGGTGTGGGGTCAAGGGAAAATAATTAACATTTCTATGGACCTTCTACATTTTAAGACTACTTGTGAAACAGTTTATTTTGACTGCCTGATAAAGACATCTTGTCTCAAGACACTAGAAAACATCTCGCAATAAGCATAAGATTCATGAAAATGTTAACATAAATGCTTTTTATCAGTTTGATCAACTGTGGGTTTGTTCCAGAAAAAGAAAAAGAGTCACCCTAGACCATGGACAATTTGGACATGATACAGTTAGCAATGTTTTAAGAAGTCATCCTGTGAGATATTGCAAGTGTCAGTAATGAAGTTTAAGCAACCTGAAAAATTTACATTACTTTCTGCCAAAGCCTTTTGAGATCACAAATGTATTATCATTTATGGAGACACAGCCTAGACATCTTTTACAGGCATAATATGTTCATGCTTTTCCCACATACCCGCCAGATTTCACTGTCATTTACATGAGATCTTACCCTGATACACTTGTAGGGCTAAATCAGACCTCTGATTTTTAGCCAGTTTTCCCATAAAAGAAAGACCATTATCTCAGCTTAAAATAGGTTTCATGTCAGCTTCTGTATAGAAAATCATTGTCTCCAACAGCTTTCCTTGTGTTAATTATATCAAAATGGTGCACCCAGCATGCCACATGAATTCTGTTTAACCAGGATAGTTTTAATGGGATGCATTACATTTACTCCTCTTCAGTTCTTTCAGGGAAGTCCAAAATGATTATGAATTTTCAGATATTTATACAATCCAGACTATATTTCTAATCACCACTACCTCTGGGGAACTTCCTTATTATTCTAATGAAACACAGTTAAATCAAGAGTTACAGCAGTGTAAACCTGGAGGAGGCAATTCTGGCCCTTCTTCCATATATTCTATTGAAATTGGCTCTCAAAAGGGAATTGGATTACAGTCCTAAAGTTTTTGTCTACTGAGGAAAGGAAATCTTTGTATTATCCTTAGCAAACCAAAGGTAAAATGCTGTTTAGGTCCCATGCAAAACAGGACACCTTCAAAGCCTCATGTGAACATTATTGTGTTTAGGATGTTACTGGAATGTATCAGGCACAAGCTCAATAAGCCCCCAAACTACAAAACTCTTGAACCACTACTTATAAAATAAACAGAGATGTAGCAAAAGCAATCACTAGAGAAAACATGGACTAGACAGTAAAAAGAATTTTGCAAACATGTAACAAATCTACTGACGAGAATAAATGAACCTATTCCTTCACAACAGTGTTTTGAAAGTACAGAACCAGCACACTGTAACTATTTCATACTCAAGTCTTCAATCTGATAAAGAGCTTAGTCCAGAAATTATATTATTTTACTTTTCAGAGACCTCAACACAAGAGATACTGACCTACAGAGAAAAACCTCTAACTTTCTTCTGCTAAGCCTGTGTCAAAAAAACCCCCAAACAATTCACTTCTCTGTCTTTTTGATAGTCTAGTACTGTCTTTGTAAAAGAAGTTCATAAACACACTAGAATGTGCCATTTGTCTAAGTTATGATATCTTTCTTGATTTAGAGTAGACACACACTCAGGCAGACTTCCTGAAGTCATGGCAGTTAATTTAATGGAAATATATAACCAAAAGCCAGCAAAATTTACACTGCATTTACATAGCCTTTTCTCAGTCACAGATCTCAAAATTTGCAAAGGTGAATATTTTGGCAATTTCCACTTTGCAGATGGGATACTCAAGGTGCACAAGGACTACCTGATTAGTCCCCTGATGTCAAGCAAGCTGGAGGAAGCTTTGTCTAAATAATTGATCTCTCTTGATTCCTATCTTGAGCTCATATTACTGGGTTTGCTCCTTTTTACATCTTAAATGGCTAAGTGCTCTCTCAAAACAAAAAAAGATTTAACAGTACTCTCTTTTACACTTCACAGCAGAAAATATATTAGCTATGCATGTTATGCATCTTTTACTGATGAAAAAGTGCTTCTTATGGTGGGAAGTATTCGGTCGTATTTTGCTAAAATGCATTCAACATTTATAATAAAATTATTTAAATTGCAGCAATGTCCTGTTTAAAAGTTGAAGATCACTTTTTTTTCATGGCATTTCTGGGTTCTGGGAGTCATATATATTTACCAGACTACTCAAGCAACTCCTGAAATTAATTTCAGTCTTCAGTTACAAAAAAATAAGGCATTTATACAGGCTAGGGGCAAAAACAATTGCTCAGTGGCTTCAATTTTACTTTGCTAGATAATGATATAACGCTCAACACATCATAGGAAATAATGAGTTTATAGCTTTCACCAAAACCTCGTGAACTTAAATTGGGCTTTTGCTTCTCTACCCAAGATCTTAACCTTCCACTATAAGAAAATTGCTTGAACACAAAGACAGGTAGGCAATAAACATGAAAAAAATGTTTATAATGCAAACATATCACACAGACTTGAAAAGAATCTAAGAATACTTACCTTTGGCCATGGCAAGTGGGTATCAGAGAGGAAAAACAAAATAGTTCGCTATTGTTCAGAACCAGTGAACTTTATGTGGGGGGAAATAATTATTAATGTATTAGAGTGTGTATTTACTAAATTCGTAAGAGTTATTACAAACAAAATGATATGAAATGACTTGCATGAAAACACAGCCCAGTTTCCCTTTTCCTTCAAAACCCAAAAATATACCTTCTGCTCCTTCTCTTTTGCTGAAGGCTTTTGCCTGTTTTTAGGTTCCTGTTATTTGTAGTGACTCGGAGAATTGTATTTTAATCCATACAGGCAGTTACTGTGCCCATTTAAAACCAGCCAAAATCAATGAGAACAGTATGGGGAGATGTCTACATAGCTTTAGAGATCTTGGAGGTTTGATAGGAAAGAGGTCAAAGCACATTCAGGTGCCTTCATCTTCTCACAAACAAATAGTTCAGATTATTATTCTATGATTAACGGATGAATCAGTATTACTTTTCCAAGTAATGTGTTCACTCTTCTGTAAAGGAAGCTGGTTAAATATTTGAAGGTACGGTAAGTCAGTACAGAGATTCAGTGCCCTTCCTTACCACAAAATTTGTGAGCTTGAATAAACTACCAACAGCCAAGTTTTTTAAAAACATCAGAATAGTTAAGACCCAGATGTAATAGTGCTTAGATTTTACCTTTTCTTATAATGCCCAGGCTACTTAGGAGACTAGCTGCTCATAGATGGTCTTTGGCTAACCTTGTGCAGGACCTTCCCACGCAACCACCTAGTCCAGTGCAAGTTACCACTCTGTCAAAGTGACAAACATAAACGTACTCCCACAGCTCAGCATTGCCATTCACAGTCCGGATCTTTATTTCAATCACAGATGAAGACTGACTTCAAGTAAGTCTACCGTGGTTCAACAGCTACATTTCACAGTTCTTGTTCAACTTCTGCCATGTCTGATACAGCACTGACAGAGAACAGTGGACGATTGGGGTGGCATTAATGTCAAGTGAAAACATCTGTTTGCTTCAGAGCACAGATATCTTATGGACTGGATGACTAAAAAATTTGTCTGAGCATCAGAACAAGCCTCTGTGTTGACAAAAGGAATGAAGAAAGCATGCAAAAGAACTCTTAAAGAATGGTAGCCTACAGTATATAACCACAGCTGCCAAATTTAACCTATTGTTGTTTGATGTGTCATATATAGAGAAAATGGAAGAGCTGACGAATTCATGCTACTTGATAGCTAAAGGAAAATAGACATAATACTAAACATAAGGCAGAAAAAAAGTGTATCCCAGATCCCTAGGAGACACAATTACAATCAACTACAGTTGTATTATCTTTTAAAACAAAAACATGTCATTGGTTTATCGACAGTCACTTATGCCAAGTTTCTGTGTTAGATCATCCTCATTGTGGTTTGAGATACTTTCAGACTCCAATTTTGTACTAGAATTTTCTAGGGTGTTTTAGTTGTACACAGAAGTACATCACACACATATATTAGTACAATATACTGTACCTTGCATCAAACCAAGTGATCTTATACAACTCATCTGAGAAGGACACCAGGGAATGGATGATAGCATAAACTATTTTACACCTGCAGTTTGGCTCTGGTTTTACTTGTTCCATTTAGTCTGCTAATGCTAGTAATAGCTAACATTTGTGATCATAATATTACAAAACAGAATACAGAACAACACAGAGCACTAAGTCCTTGTTACTAACAGCTGGGTGCTCTGTACCACTGTTTTAGATGTACCATTTAAAAAGACAGTTGTTATCAAGTAAGTTCAGCTGTTGAAAAACAATAAAACATCAGGACAGATTTTTAAATCCATTAAGCAGATGACAGAGACCCACAGCTTGAGGAAGACATGGAATGCAAATCCACAGGCTTCTAAAATCTCAGTGTAAAACTTGTCTAACAAATGTTAACTTCAGAAAAAACTCATTTAATCTTCAAGACAAGTACAACTTTAATGCAACATTAACATTAGATTGAAGAACTGAGAGAGGTTACTGGTCACTGCAAATGTTTTGTTTAATGGGTAGCTTCCCTTTTTTTCTTTACTTCAACATCACAACACATCAATAAATCTTCCTAGGTTAAAGCTTGCTAAGCCTAAACAAGGATGAAAAAAAGAAATTACCATTATTGAGGATACCAGCAACAATAGTCATAGTACAAGCCACAGTAAGAATAAAGTTCTTAAACAAAACTATTATTATTATTATTATTATTAAACATACTGGAAAAATAAAAAAATGCACCAAGAATCTCAGATGACCATAAGTGGCACAGCTCTTCCCTGCATCTGTTGTTTTTTGGTTTGTTTTTTTTTTTAATGTTCTATACAACGGTTTATCTTCCTTTGGGAGCATTTCATTGACTTCTGTTCCATAGATGAGAAAAACTGCCAAAGCTTCTAACGATAAAATTACTAAATACAGTAATATCTCATCATATGACTAAACTGGTATAAGTATCATAGCATCCATGCAGCCTAATAACTATGTCATTGCCAAATAGCAGCACAACCTGAAACTGCTTTCTTTCTTTAATTAAAAGATTTCTCCTAACTTGGTTTTGGGCTAACATATTAGTGTAACTTGTTATCTGTTGTATAATCTTGGCCACATAAGGGAGATTTAAAAATAAAAAAAGAAAAAAGTCTGTGTCATAGGTAGTCCTGATTTGAGCTCTGTGATTGATGGCTACAAGGCAAAAAGACTTCAAATAACATCTGTTGGAAAAAAGGCCCAAGGGTAGAAGTGTAATGGTGATTTAACAGCAACCACATATCAGCAGTGTGGTACTTCCCTCATGAGTTCACAGAGATATATACGGTTTCAGTGTTTTCACTGGTAGCTAGTTTTATGTTTGAAGATACTATTAAGTGGGAAATGACAAACTAGGGAATTTTTACACTTTGATAGAGGAGGTGGTGCAGGTCTGTAACAAGTGAACAAGAGAACAGCCACTCTGATCATGGTTGTTTACATGAAGCCCATGGAAGCAGATTCTCAGGGGAAAAAAGACACCCCATCATCTGTAGCATATAATCACTTCAGCACAACCTCACTGATAACATTCTGTCACTAATTTTGCAGGCCCTGGCAGAAACAGACTAGAAGAAACAAAAGTGGTGATGAAAGAGACAAGTCTGTCCCTGCCCAACTCCTAAACACTAGTGCACCAGTAACATCTGCAGAGCCTCCCTAAGACTGCATGTGGTTCAGCCAGAGCCAGAATCCAGCTCACTGTCTCGTGTCCCTAGGTCCACCTACCAACTATGTACACACATGTGTGCAGTACATGTGGATGCATCCAGCCCTCAAGGTTTCTGTCACTGTTTTTTAACAACACAGTTCACGCTTTGTGCTTCTTCTTTCTTTCTTTTTTTTTTTTTTTTTTTGGGGGGGGTAGCAGTGGGGGAGTATAAGGCAGGGAATAAACAGGGACTTAAATGAAGTACTAGCAAAGGTAACATATTACTGAGTCTAGAATGATGTCATTTAGAAATACTTCTATGCAAGAGTAATTAGGCATTACTAGTAAATTAAAAAGGAATAAAAATGGTACACAGCAGCAAAGGACCTGGTGACTCCTTCACTAGGTATTGAGAGAATCATGTAATGAGCCATGTCTACATCATGATTTAAGCATACTGAATCTGATTGTCCAAACGCATTATCATCTTGCAGAGATAATCACTGTTTCATCACTGTGTTCCCTCATACAGCACCAAAGAGCAGGACAAAGATCTGGCAATAAAATGTGATATTATTCTGTTTACACAACTGGTAAGTATGCCAATGCTTGAACTGGAAATAATATTTTGCATTCCTACCCAGCAGGCTGAAATTATTAACTGCATGGGCCATTGTTTCACATCTATCTAAGAATATTTTCCGGCATACAGATTTTGCGATGCTGCACTGTACCCATGACTAGAATAGCAGTGATAGCATCAAAGCAATGCAGACAACAGTGTTTCAGAAGAACAGAGAGTTTAGGAAAATCTGGTCAACAAGAAACCTTGTCATAGTGCAAGGTCAAATAAATAGAATTAGAGGCAGATACTGTTGCTTTCCTTCGATGCCAAAAACCCAAAAGTATTTGGTAGGTGTCCCCTGTTGCCTATATGTGATGTCCATTTTTGCTTCCTCTGCCTCTGGCATCCACCATATGCTGATGATTACTCCACAGAAGTAAACTTTCAGGAAGTTCACAACACTTCACAACAGCTTTTGAAGACAGGTGGGCTCTCTGACAATGCACAGTTTCATGCATCCTGAACATAACTGAGACCCGACTTAAATTCTTTACAACAAACCTCAGTTTCTGCAGACTCCCCAAAACTAAGAGCTTGCTTGTGTAATGTAGGAAAGAAGTTTTGTGTTTAATATTACTCTTCTTTGGGCAGTTACTTTGACTTATAGAAAAGTATTGATTTCTGTTTGCCTCAAGAACAACCTCAGTGGAAGTCTAGAAACTAAACCTGTATAATGTTTCTGTAAGACAGATGATACACAAAACTCACATTTGTGATAAACAATAACTGTATCTGCAAGAAGTACTTGAGGAGACACTTGTTCCACTTTTGCTTGAAAAGCTACATCTGCATGCTGGACATTTGGCATCATGAGCTTGCCTTACCTTGACACAAACTACAAGAATAACAGAACAAAGTCTGGCATAAATATGCCTAGACTCCTGTAAGGACAATAAGCAGACTTGTATCTCATTATTTACCTAGCCATATCCAAGCATGAAACAGAGCAGATACAGTGTGTTTCAGAGCATATTTTTATTGTCATCTAAAATGATACTTAATATAGATGGAAATTTTAGGATTTGCATGATATAAAGGATGCTTAAGTGCTAACTTCTTAACCTGTATTATATCTGGTAATATACAATTGCAGTAAAGGAACTATTAAGTAACTATGTATTAATCAACAGGTAGAATGATATCTGCAAATAACAACTGGAGTTGCCTGGATTAAGTTCTAAAACCTACTTATAAATCACAGAAGGTAGCACACCTACTAGCAACCATTTATTTTCAGTAGAAGGTCTTCTGAGCAGTGCAATTAACTCATGAACATTTAACTTTAGAACTGAAATACAAGGGGTGATTGACATGGAACTCAAGAACTGTAGAACTCAGAAAATCTTTTGTCACTAAAATAGCAACAGAGAGACAGATTCTGGAATCTGCTCAGAAGACAGCAGGAAAGAAAAGGCTTTTTTTTTTATTGATGAAGAAAAGCATTAGATTATACATGCTAAAATTAAAGGGTTTGGTTTTGCTTTTGTGGTTTGGTTTTTGTTGTGGGTTTGTTTTTGGTTTTTTTTTTTAATATCGCCTTTCAGAGTACCACACATAATAATCACCAATGCACCTTCTTACCCATTCATAAACAGAGAATTTGGGGACAACAGTAACATTTTCCAAAGTATATATTTCTAATGCTCAAAGCATTGCAGAATCTTAAGTTCCTTCTTACAACCATACAGAAGACTCATG
Source organism: Falco peregrinus (assembly GCF_023634155.1). Classification (NCBI taxonomy): domain Eukaryota; kingdom Metazoa; phylum Chordata; class Aves; order Falconiformes; family Falconidae; genus Falco; species Falco peregrinus. Next base: position 28,817,163 of record NC_073727.1, on the reverse strand, counting down.
AAATACATAACCAATAGATAAGACTCGGTGTCACCTGATGACACTACAGGGACAGACAGGATCTTTCGGGGATCCTGGGCAGAATGATGATGGCACTAAGTTGTAGCTACTATTAAAGCTTTATTTTTTAACAGAATTTATGATTAGCACATCACAGAATTGTATGATCAGAGTATGCAGAATCAGTGTGGCAGAATTTTGTAAGTAGCATAGCACAGAATGTATAGCACAGCTTATCTTATGGTTCCCAATCACCTGGACCATCTGCAGACTGGATCAACTCTTAATACTTTGCTTGCCCTATCAACATAAATATCATAATCTGGACTTGAAAACATGTAAAAGAGTATGAGTCACTCCTTCCGTTCTCAGAGGAAGCAGATGAAAGTGGAAGTGTCCATGACCACTGCGGGATCATGGGGTTTGCAATCCAGCAGCAGTTCTGGTACAAGTCCCACTTAGGACTTGCTACTGCTAAATTTTATAGACATTGCTGTATGTGCTGTTATGCTTCGCTGTTCTGTGATGGGGCCATCACCACGACCTGGTTGGCTGGATGCCTGGGACCTTCAAGGCAGGTAAGGAGGGAAGAAGTCAGCCTGACACCCAGGATCCTTGAGGTTAAGAGGGAGGGGAAGAAGTCTGCCTGGTATGCAGGACCTTCATGGCCTGATGAGGAAGGGAAAGGGGACTGATATGTGACCATCTGAGTCACACAGAATGGCCATTTGCCTTATAAAATGGTGTTAGTTATGCTAACCATATTACCAGGGACCAGGAGTAAGGGCACCGGTCACAGTTGGATGTCCGAGTGTTGCAGTCAGTGGAAAAAATATTTTGTTTTGAAATAAAATTGAGACTCCCTCTCCTAAGGAAAATCCCACATAGCTAATTTAATCCGTCACTCTTACAATGGCATAATGAATTTTGAACTCTTTGCAACTAATTGCATAGTTTTGACAGAAATAATGGCAAATAACCCCACTTTGACTAGTCTCTGGTCCAAGAAGTTAGTATAAATGCCCTGAGGCTTTGGAGATAATCCTGGGGAGGTGCTATAAGTACCACTCTTGTCACAGGGTAAGTAACACATGTTTCAGGCTGTCCCTATTTTATCTTATTCTCTGGTTGAAAAGAAATGTCGTTCAAATCTGTTGCCACCTGCATTCAGGCTGGTACAACCCACTTGTGGGTGTCTTAAAAACTTTTCCGAACCCAAGCTGGTGGAGGACAGACTTGGAAGAATTTGATTAGTCCACACCTGAATTATGGATTTGTCACTTACAGTTTTCAGTGTAAACAAGACTACTCGTTTAAGAAAAGAGAGACTTAAAATAGTACATTTACTGAAAAACAAACTTATGTTAACAGGTCAAATTTACTAATAGAGAAAAAAATCATAACTGCGTAAAAATAACAAAATACAGTACCGGAATAATCCATCATCATAATAATAAGGATTCTCGTGAGTTGCTTCAGTACTTTGGCTATTTTGAAGTTAGATAATCGGCCTAATTAAAATCCAACTAAAACAGAAGAAAAGCAGCAGCACTCCCTTCTTTTGTCCTGCTAGAATTTCTAATAAAATACGACCAAGACCGACGTGGCTTATGTAAAGTCTGTAGTTATCTGTATGCATTAGGCATGTGCAAGCAGACATACCAGATTGGGCCCTTCTCAGGGGACCTAAATGGGGGAATGTCTAGCTTTGGGGTGGTAAGTAGCAAAAGTTGGGAACCCAGATGCTCAGCCTTTCAAAAAGAGCAGATGGCCTTTTACAAAAACACTGCTTTATGTACTTAGAGACAATTTTTGGTAAGAGCTTAGTTACCAAACAGGTTAGGCAATGATGTGGAGTTTTCTCTTAGGCTTTAAAAGTCTAACTGATTTTGCATGTATGTAAACATTAGACATTACTTGACTGCATTAGTTTAACAACAAAAAAAAAATCTTTCTACTGTGTTAAGAAAAAATCATTGTTGAGCACAGGACATGTATTTAGAGTTCTTTTCCCACTTCATAGGTTACCTATGAAGCCTATGGGATGGTCAGTCCTTTACTATGAAGTTTAAACATTGCTCGCTTACACAATTGGGTAACTTAAACAGTTTGAAAGATCCTAAACTCTGTGTGAGTGCAGGTTTGGCTATATAGTGATAACCAGCACCTTTTGTTTACAGTGATTTCTCTCCCTCAGGAAGCTTGAAGTGTAACATAAGACAGAGTATAGAAGCAAAAGGAAACTGAAGCAGGGTCCCTCTTCTGTTAACAATAATCACCTCACTCTTTCCTTTATCAGTAAATTTCTTCTGTCAGCATGAATGAATGCACTCATGCATGGGAGAAATAGGTTTTTATTGTATTCATTATGAATATACAAGATTTCTGGCATGATATGACTATTGAGAGATATGCAATAAATACAAATGAAGATGACTACTTAAGCTGAAAAGACATTTGCAGATGCTGAATGCTAGTTATTTTCAGCATTTTAACATTTAGTTGGTCCATGAATGATGATCTGAAATCCTTCTGGACAGGGGAAAGTTTTGAATTTCTATATCATAAAATTCAAATTTTATCTAGCATAAATACAGCCACCTTCTACAGGGGTCTTTGCATGTGACTAGATGCAGTGTCAAGAAAAAAGGTCCAGCTGCCACTTCCACTTGCTGCTGCTTTGGCAGCATTGACATGGACTAAAATGTAAAACTGGTGAAAGAGATTTAGTCTCAACTCCTGTAGTACAAATTCCTTGTAGCAACCCCAGTAATATACATAATAAGCTAAAAGAAGGCTGTGACACATGCAATTACAGCAGATGAGACCAGGGACTTCAGCAGAGGATCAGAGTGCCCCAGGGTACTGAATGAAAAGAAGTCTGTCTATTAAATGTTTCATGCTTTGCTATAAAAAAAGTGTAATTGTCCAGACATTTTAATTCAACTGTGCTATGCTAAAACCTTGACTTTATTTGGAGAAGCATTTGGTTTTCTTTAAGGCAGTAAGTGCTGTGATTGTGTGCTGGACAAATGCTTTGGAATATATTTTGTGGGTGAGGAAAGGGGGAGCAGCTCTTTCTCTGTTTACACATATTTCTATTGTCATTTAATTCTTTTCTTGGAAATCGATAACTCATAACCGATAGCAGCAGGAAGGTGGTTGTTAGCTGGCTTTTTCCTTCTTTATCCTTCCTGTAGAGTTGCTGAATATTTGCTTGTCAACATTCATGGTGAAATGCATTGTTCAAAAGTAATGCAGAAAGAGATATATATATTAAAGCTAGAACTAGAACTTAAAGAAAACAAACAAAAAAATTTGTTGCACTATAGTGTTTCCCAGTGCAGTATTGTTCACAGTCTCAATGTAAGTGATTTTACTAAGAAAAAACTCAGCATTCACTTCTCTATGGGTTCATTAGATAATTGTGTTTAGGGGAAAAAAAAAAAAGGAAAAAAAAAAAGGAGGAAATAGCTGAATTTTGTCTTAGCATAAGGAAAATATGCCTAGGAAAAGCTGTAACATAACCCTTTCCTCAAAGGAATCTGAGAAATCTTGTCTGTTACAGAAGTCTAAAACTGGAGTAGATGAACATGAAAGGAACCTTAAAGCCAAAGGCTCTGCCAACACCCAAGTGTATCTTTTAGTATTTCCAGGGCTGGATGGAATGAAACAGTGCTTGAGATGTTTTGAAGAGTGCACAGAAGGAAACCTATGGGTTTTACTTTCACAGTATGGTCAGATGTTAATTCAGGGCTCCCACACAGGACATGCATGCTTGAACAGTACAGTATTTGAATATCCCACTGATTTAGTAGACTTCTGTTGTGGTTATACTCCAGCCAGCAACTACACCCCACCCAGCCACTTGCTCACTCCCCCCTGGTGGGATGGGGGAGAGAATCAGAAGAGTTAAAGTGAGAAAACTTGTGGGTTGGATTAAAGGCAGTTTAATAGGTAAAGCAAAAGCTGCACACACAAGCAAAGCAAAACAAGGAATTCATTCACCACTTCCCATGGGCAGGAAAGCAGGGTTCCATTACATGTAATGGTTACTTGGGAAGACAAATGCCATCACTCCAGACATCCCACCTTTCCTTCTTCTTCCCCCAGTTTTATATACTGAGCATGACATTCTATGGTATGGAATACCCCCCTTTGGCTAGTTCGAGTCAGCTGTCCTGGATGTGCTCCCTCCCAGATTCCTGTGCACCTGTGCATTGGGAAACTTGAAAAGCCCTTGATTTAGAGTAAGAACTAAGCAACAACTAAAACATCAGTGTGTTGTCAACATCATTCTTGTAGTAAATCCAAAACACAGCATTGTACCAGCTACTAAGAAAAAAATTACCTCTATCCCAGCCGAAACCAGGAAAACTGCTTGAAAGATATTAAGTCTGCATGTAAGTTCTGTGTGAGATCGGGGCTTACATTATCACATTTGGAGCTGATCCTAAGAACTTAAGAATTGCATCCTGCATAATTTTAGTACTGCCCATTTCAATTCCAGAAGAACAAAGGTACCAGACTTAAGCAAATACTTCAGACTTTTATTCAGATATGTTCCCTTAATATCTGCTTCACTTCAAAGAAAAACACAAGTGGTTGGAAGTGTTCCTGCAATGTTTATCCCACACCTATCTATGTGACAGAGATAACGATCAGATTTCCAGGAGATCAGGAGAACTATAGCTTAATTAAATACTAATTTAATATTTCCTGGGTTTAAAAGTATTTCTATTACTAAAATGCATGCAACTTGTGTCTAACACTTTCCCATTGGTTTAAATGGGATCTGCAAGTGATATGTATTCCCTCAAGCTTATGTGGAGTTAAAACTGAAGCGAATCTGTGGAGTGGCAAAAATCATTAGAGCATCTGTTAACCATACTAGAGGGCTGGAATTTCAGGGGATATGAAAAGATCACAGATATTCTGTGTCATTCTGTAAAAACAGCAGTGAACTGTTGCTTGAAGACAGCAAAATGTACTAGGTAGGTCAAAGCAGATAGGACACTTTTAGATGTCCTAAACTGACTTTGCAGTATCATAGTAAGGGGGAGAGAGGTGGCAAATAGTGGGAGAAAATGTGTATTTCTTTGATTAATAGCGATATTTGTAAAATGGCAAGCCAAATTCAGAGTAGGAAACCAGCTAGCAGGCTGAAGCTGGTGGGGGTTTGGGACGCGTTTTGTTTAGAATGTTTTCCAGCTGTTGTGTTCTGGCTGAGCAGCAGAGAACACCTGGAAGGTATTTTGACACTTATGTTTTAGATTTAAACTTACCATTTGCTGAATGTTACACTAGCCTACAACAAGTAGGGGTTTCAGCTAGCTTATTTTGTGGTTTGTTTTGCTGCTTATCCCTGGACTTTGATGATAATCACCCTCCTTTGTCTCCTGCAAGTTCAAATGATTTAAATTATCTCAGGATCTGTAGTGTCTTTACAAGTGCACAGTGGAGTCTCAGATCGCTTTTGCTCAGTGGAGGTGTCTCTCTTCAATCCTACTGAGTTAATTAATACAGAAATAAAATAACTTTCAATTGGACAACAATCTAAGAACCAAAAGGATTAATAGAACAACCCTTTAGAAACAGAGAAAACAAATTGTTTGGAGGATCTGTGAGTTGATTGTATGGTGCAAGAGTACAGCTACAGATTATAGTAATAAGTATTTAGCTTTTGCTAAAGAAAAAGGTAAGAAAAGAGCCCCTATGAAGCCGTTCCTCTTTTTGCAGATTACATCTCTGCAACTAAAGCAATATTAATGGTGTAAAAGCTTTTAATAATAGTTGTCTTTTATTCTCAGTAGGCTGAAAGCATAGCTGTTAATTTCTTTCTTTCATGCACTGTATTTTTATGAAATTTTTCAAGCTCTTTTTACAGTGCAATAGCCTCTTAACTCTGACTTCATATGGTCTGAAATCTAAGAACATATTCACATAAAAGGTTTTGGGCACAATTTTATCTAAATCCCATTGCACCAGAGTCACACATGAGTCTCTAACAGTTATAAACTGGAAATGTGGATTTCCCCAGCTGTAAAGCTGAATTGGTGTCATACATAGGAATGTACCAACCTATGGAAAACTGAACAGAAGATTATAACAGAGATATTCTATTCCTTAGCAAGCTGAAGCTGAAGTTTATCATAAGTCCTCTGGTCTGAGCAATCAATAGGAAGAACAAGTAACTACAGAAAATAGATGTGTAGCTATCTATACATTGATTTTGCAGAATGATTAAGTACAATGGTATTTTGTGTAAAATAAAGGAGCAATTTCAATGCTAGAAACATTAGGAAACATATGTGCTATTGTTGCCAAAATTGCTTAAAGTTTTAAGCTTTTTAAAGATAAAGAAGCCCATATTGACCAAACTACAAGAGATTAAAAGAACAAATACGTATTATGGCATGTCATGTTGTAATCCTATTAGGTCAAATGTTATTATTGATGTTATTCTTATTATTCCTATTACAGCAGTTCCTGGAAAACCTGTCAAAAGTGAGGTAACACTGCGCCAGGCATTGTTCAAATGCATAGAATGACATGACCTTGCCCTGAGACCTTTCACAATCTAATTTAAGTCAAGGCCCAACAAATGGTTGCAATCACTAAGAAAGGAAGAGGAAATCAGCAACAGGAATGCTACTGGACAGCCATCATACAATATTTGGATTAGCTTTTTTCTTACAGGCAAGGTTGTGTTTTAGCAGGACACTAATTTTTGTGGGTTTATGATGAGATTCGATTATCTGTGACTTCCCTGGGCTGACTATGGCATGAATTTTGTTTATCTCTGTGGTAATTTCTGTTTTTATTTTACCTGTGACAACCCTTGAAAAGCTGCCACATAGCAGTATCTACCAAACAGTAGTTTCTGGTTTCATAAGTCTGAAATAGTTTTATGGAAAAAGGATTTACCCAAGAAAAGTGGAGTTTTGTTTATTTACACAGTAGAGTTTCCTAAGAAACATTAAGATCAGCATGAAGGATGTCCAAATGGAAATGTGTGTATGTAAGCATGAAACAAAGCAGAACAAAGGCTTAAAAGAATGGCTAGATAATAAGGGATACTGTTTCCATCAGCAAAATTGAGGAACGTGTTCTTGATGTCAAAACCAGAAAGCCTGCAGTCTGAAAAGCAGATGACTGCTCAGCCAAAGGGCCAGCACTCTGGCACTGGCAGGGCAGCAGCCAGGCTGCAGAGCACCACCGCGCCTTCCCCTGTCCACCTGCCAGGACAGCAGGCAAGAGACATGTGTTCAACACATATACCAAAAGAGGAAAACCAGACAGTGCACAGTGATTTGAGGCAGCTGAAGTAAGCAAGATCTGAAGCAAAGATCTACCCCAAAATAGCTGATGGCTCCTGAAGGAGATCTGTCCAAAGACTCGTTTGTCATCACCAGTCAAGAAGAGCTCCTGACATGCAGAAGCCTTGTCAGATGATGTGTGTTGTGTTCTGTACTGTGCACAAGTGATCTTGGTCAGATTGCCTGGACACACACATGCTGCTTCTTGTGAGTATGTGAGTGAGAGAATATGAAAACATAAAATCAACTTCGTTTTAAACCTTGAAAATAAAGGCATCTTTCCAATCCATAAGATCTTGCACTGAGCTTTATTATGCTAATACCACTACAAAGCATTTGTCAATACAGTAACTAAAATCAACACCATGATGTTTGATGTGTGCTCTGACAGCTGAAAATTGTTTAATAGAAACATGTCTTTGTAGTAGCCCTCCAAAAAAAAAAATCTGGTTAACAACTGGGTTTCCAGGGGAACCTCTTCTAGTGAAGGCAGCTGTAAGAAATTTTAATATCAAGCTTTCCACACCTTTAAACTGCCCTGGGTATTACTGAACAAGTGTATTGCATTATTTTCAGTAATAAGTTAGGGGAAAGCAGATAATTTTATAATATCCACTGTGAATTGCACATGCATATGAAATTGTATAGCGCATGGACTGTGACAAGCAGTTTATACAAAAGGGCTTGAAAAATAAAATGTGTTGTTAGGTAGTTTCTAATTGAAAAAAATAAAAAACAGCCAAGTACTGCTGATGATGTTGGACCTGCTAAAGCTGCCGAACTGCTGTACCTTCCCTTGATGTTGTAGACTTGTAGCCCAGTGCACGAAGTATTGCTATGTCTTGTAAGAGGCCACAGCCTCTGTGGTAGCTTTACACTGCCTCAGGGTTGAGGGCTGTCAGGTTTGCTTGGTCTAATCTTTTACTGGCTTGTCTGGAGCTTTGTTTTAGCTTGCTTAGCTGTAAAAGCAGACGTTTTTTTAATGATGAGGTGGCTATGGCTGATCTGTTTTACTTTTGCTTATCTTTATAGACTATAACCATATTTTCTCTATAGAACATAGTAACAAGTAGTTACACTACACATAATGAAAGATTTATGGCCCTAGCTTGGTGATATGCTGTAGAAGAACACAGGCCTGGTATGATAGCAGAGATACTTAGGCTCAGACATACTTACTTGTGGTAGTACAAGTTAGTTAAAAATTTAAAGTGATCTTTTTGACCCAGTGCAATTGGCTATGATGTTGGTCAACTCTAAATCAATTTCTTTCACACCTGTGTCTGTCACCAAGTTAATTGAAAACCTATCTTAAAACCCTTCTTTTCTAAGACCTGATATTTACTAAGGAAGCCTATATTTATTAAGCTTTTATTCAGGTCTAATATATTAAAATGAAAAACATCAATTAAAATGTCAAAAATATCAGCGGCAGTATATGAACATACTAAGAGATTTGGTAAGAATGTACTGGGCATGAATGAGTAATATGCAGACTCAGTTTCAGCCCTTTTCATTCACACTGGGGAAGTGATTCTAGAAATCAGATAAAAAGTAAATGAGGTGATTCAAATCTATCCCTTAATCAAAATCTACAACAAAAGAGAAAACAAGTAAAATATAAAATATTTTATAGACTTTCATCAGGTTGAAAGTTAAATACTGTATAAATAATGTGAGTGTCCCAGTTTTGTTGCTAATTTTCCACCATCACATAATAATATGCACTAAGGAAAAAACATAGTGTAGAACAAAACTGTAAGAGCACCATGCTGGGTTTTCAGTCTGAGAAACCTTTGGTGAAATATTTTAACTACAGAAGGGCTGTCTCTGAGTGTTCTCTATTTTCCAGCTACACACAGAATGTTTCATTCCAGACATCTGAAAAAAAGTATAGTAGAAACAAATCTGTAACATATTTTCAATTCCTCCTTTCAAAGACTTTACACCTACCTACCAAACCCTTATGCTTGCCACACCTGGAACTGAAAATACTTCAATATAACCTCAAAAGTATAAACAATTATTTTAGATGGTATCTACTTTAAAAAAGCTGCTGCAGGGAATAAAGAGATGTGAAGACAAGGGAGTAAACTGAAAAGAAGAAAAATTCAGAATGAACAGAAAACCAGATACTGTCCCATATTCATACAAACTAAAACTTCTAACTTCCTTAGTAAGTGACAACAGGGTGCACTTGGGGTTAAACTCTTTTCTGAAGACTTCCACAAAAAAACGTACTCACAAGGTGGAGTCTGCCTGCAGCTTGCTGGCCACCAGACCTGTCCCAGACTCACAAACCTGGAGTGCTGACAGCCTGTGGTTTCCTCCCAGCTCACAGCAGCACTCCATCTCTGCATGCTGCTTACTGCTATGCCCCAGTATTAGCAGTGAAACCTGTGACCCTTCTTGATATCTCTGCTGAAGGGCAAGGGTAACATGACTTACTGGGATCAGACTCCTTCATGAGGGAGAGACATGGCAAGGTTAAATGGGTCAAGGTAGCCCAGAACCACTGTGAGGACCCTGGAGCATCATCTCTCAGCCAGCAGGGAAGTGACAATTTCATTAAAATATATTAGGGAGCACAATACAAGTTTTTCTCCCTTTCTGCATCTGCTGTAAAGATTACCAGTGAGAACTGGCTGAGAAGGAACAGATTCAGAAACCCAGAGGAGACCAGGATTTCAGTCCATCAAAGAGGGCTGCATCTGGAATGCACACATGCAAGAAGAAACTGGCTACGAGTCATTCAAAACCAGGAACAGGGGGTCTGCAAGTTCTCCAGTTTTCCTTCTCAGGAAATTAGTGTTGACACATTTAGTCACAGAAAGCTAGGTGGGGAAAACCCCTGATGTCTACTGAAGTCCTAATCTGAACTCCAAGCCAGCTGCTCGGTGCACTGCCCACAGCTACATTTAGTCCAGGGCTTTGTTGTACCAAGCCTTCCCGAGCCAATTAAACTTGACATTTTGCACACTCTCTAATTAAAATGCAAATGAAGGGATGAATTATGTAAAAAAAACAGATTATGCAGGTTAATTAAGAGGAAAACATACCTAGACCCCAAGTTTACTGGGTAAGTGGATTTTAAACATAACCTGCTGACACAGCTGAATATGGAGTCTGGACACAGTATGGTGCTTCAGTGGAAAGCTCCTTTATCTATAGCAAATGTTGGGATGTACCCAGGGGGTTACTTCTATAAATGTTCATCTGCATTTAAAACTTTGAGATAAATTAGTGGAGATGTAAGCTTTATTCTGCCTTTAAAATTCTGCCTCATTCTTCTAACACACACAATATTATGCTTCATACTGGCTGTCTACAGATTTGTCCTGGAATAATACGTTTATAGTAATAGTACTGCTTGTAGCTTCAGTGTATCTATCCCATCTGCAATATTCAATGCTAGTAGTAATCAGAGCTGGGTTAGTGGACACTCAAGAGACTGGTCTGCTCCTCAGAGCACTTACCTGATCTCTCCTTCACAAGAAACAATGAGAAAAAAATCGCCAAAAATAAAGCAGGTACAATAGAATGCACTTACCTGTACATATACACTGGTAGGAAAGAAGAGATGATGTGAAGGTGTGTCTTCAAAACTTGGAATCAGGCAAAAATAAAATACATGTGAAATAGAGCTTTCTCAGCCCTTTTCCAAGGTAGCATTTCCCTGTCTTTGAAGTAACCCATTTATAAGCACTATGTCATGTTTAATTTTTAAAGGTACATTTGGATTTATAATGATGTTCCTGATGTGCTTTTAGTAAGCAAATGCAATTAGACCTTTTAAAAATGAGTTGCAACAAAACCAGCCCTCCAGAATTCATACAAATGTACTTCCACTTTCCATTTTCTGGGTATAAGAGGAAGACAAGCTTAAAAGGGATTAGTCAAGGCAGGGAAAAAAGTGCAGCCCGCAGGGAACTTTGAGGAAGGAGTTCAGGATTGCAGGAGGAAAGATCTGAGAAAATGTTCCAGCACTCCAGCATGTGTGAATGCTAGCTTTAATTGCAGAAACTCTGTTCAGAGATTGTATCAGCTGAAGAGTCATTTCATGCATTTTCATGCATTATATATATATAAAAAAAAAAAGAGAGAGAGATAAGATCACTGTTAAAATACCTGATTTAGAGCTTGATTCCTAATTTTACTGCAGATTTCCTATAAGCTGGACAACCAATTCCAACCCAGATTTTTAAAGCCAGTTAACACACAGCTGTATTAATGCAGAGACAGGTGCTTTTGAAAACACAAAGGCACCATCTGCATCTTTAGGTTGCTAAATGCTTGAAAATCTGGCTTGCTATTTCACTGAGCTGCAGAACCTTTTATAAAATAGGAAATAATCAGGTTCCCTTTTTCCTAGTTTTTGCCTATTTAGATCTGTTCTTTCATTAGACCTGCCTTCTCAACATATATATGTCTCTACTATGAGAGATGTTTAATTTTAGTTGGGGCATCTAGTCACTAAAGAGAAAAAAAATATATCCTCAGTGAGGATTCACAGAGCAAAAATGACTATTACGTCATCCCATCATACTATTTTTATACTTTGTATAAGAAATGCAAAAGCATTACCAAGTGAAGCTTCCTGTATAACGAAAAAAGAGAAAGAGAATAGTATGAATCTAATACTTGTTATTGGAATTGCTGCCTTAGCCCCAACTCAGAAGTGAGTACGGTGTGGGAGGATAGGGCCATAATTAATAGCAATGAGTTTTATCTTCCACACTGCTTAGATAAGTACTTCAGTTCTTACTAAGCAAATAACTCCTTTATCAAGGGAATGGAAAGAGTTCTTAAAAATGGGGAATGTTATTTTCTAGCTTCCCAGCTGCTTAGTTTAATAAGCAGAATTTAACATTCTTTCAATAACTTCTACAACTCTTTTCCCAAATAGTGAGAACCTAGACTAACCAGCTGTCATCTTTCCTTGCCTTTGGAAATTACGCTTTCAGATATTACATATTTCTGTATATATCTAAATCCTCTTCACTGTGTTCAGATCAAGAATTTAAGAAACAGTATCAAGGAATCTCCATGTGCATTGGTTTTCTGGAATAATTAAAACAACAAAAAATATATAGGAAAATCCATCAGAACAGGGTAGGATGTGAAAGCCTGTATTCCTTGAGAAAATTCTGACAAGCTGCTGATAAAATTCAAAAGGTGTTGTATTTTATATCTAGAATTGTATTACATATTTGCCGTTTTATGATTGTTACTGATGCATTTTTACCCACTTCTTGTGTTTAGGAGCAGGGAGAGTATGAAAAAGAAGGTTAAGTGCTACCAGCAAGATAATAGACCATACCTGAATGAAATAATAGGGTGGCTGAAATTTGCAAGAAAATAGCTTTTCCCAGATCTTCGGAGATAAGAAAACTACGTGCTCAGAAGGATGATAAAGGGACTAATGTATTAACAAAATCCTTTATACCAGAACCTATAGCACAACGCAGCTTGAATGGAGATATCTTAACTATTTCTACACTAAGATGACTGCAAATATGAGGTGGGGAAAAGAACCAGCTAATGAACACATTGGATGAAAAAATAAAGGTATAAAGTGCTCCTCAGTTTAGGGCATTTATAGTTGTGAGAGGAGTCATGTTCTAGAGCATCCTCTTAGTAGATTTCAGGATAGTCTTTGAGTAATTTTAAACTGGGATGCCCCTTGTCCCCATCAGCAGAAAACTAGATTCAGTGACACACAAAGCCACTCTAGACCTAGATCCCTTTTACTGTGGTATGTTTGACTCCATAACACATTCTGACCAAACATAAAGAGCACCCAGTAACAGTCAGAAAATTGCAGTAAGAGATCTTTTAGCATTTCCTATTTTTGCTTAGATGTGTATTTTTCTTACACTTTGTAATGTGAAAAACAATTGGCTTTGGAAATTATTTTGCAAAGTCTGTTCCCATTTGTTTCAGCTATTACGTGTCACCAGATGATAAACTAGAGCTCCTGGAGGCCTCGAGCATTAGAAGCAAAGCAGAGATTTTAGCTGAACTTCGACTGGCAGAATTAATCCAAGATTTGAAGTTATCAATCATACAAAGCAGGTCAGCACTGGACATGTGTAAATTGGAGCAGTGTGCTTAAGCTCACAGGTAAGTCACTGGCCAATTCAGCAATAAAAAGCACAAAGCCTCAACTTATTGCAACTAGCTTTCCCAATAGACTAGACTTTCTGAGCATCCATGGGTAGCTATGCAAGTATTGCAGGAGCAAAAGCAAAGATTTGCAAGTTTTCGAGTAGTGCAATAACATGGGCTCTTGAGCATAGTACAGCTCTCCTCTGCTCATGCTGCCAGGGAAATGGCAGCGTGAATTCTGTGAGTGAAAGCCCAGCAGTGAAGCTGGAAGGCACCACCCCAGCGGGCTTGTGCAGTGTAAGGCACTCTATCAAACGCCACCACATTCTGTTGGAGAAACATTTCATCTTCTCAGATTTTAAAACATTTTCTGGTGCCAAAGGGTATCATTTTGCTGTTCTACCCAAACATGAATTGTGGAAATGGTAAGTTACTTTTCTTGCTTTTCTTGCTTCTTTGCTTATGTATTTATTTTGAAGAAAAGAAGATGTGGATATTTTCTCAGGGAAAAAGTGGACTTTGATAAGTTTCTTCACTAGAGACTTCCCAGCAGATATGAACTTCATTGATTTGAGCAACAAATTGTGTGTAGTTTGATGATAGGGGAGTAATCCCCTGCATCTGTGGATCACAGCTGAGGAGCGCGCAAGCACTATTATAATGCTAGGATTTCTTATAAAAATACTACTTCAAAGCACCCAATTTCTGGATTTCAGGTTTTTCCATTCCCAAAAACTTCTCTTTCAGCTTCTCAGAAAGTGCACTGCTGGCAAGTATTATCTATTAGTGTTCTAGTTCTCCCCCTGCCTAATGTGGCAGCACTAGTCAAATGCAGCAATTCCGAGAAAGTGATGAAAATAAATATAGATTCTTCGTACCTTGTTTCCACCAGTGTGGAAAAAGTGTAGGAATGCCATAAGACTGCCTTCAAGGTATCACTTCTTATTAGTTTAAAAATATTAAAAAAAAATAAACGAAGTTGAAAAATATTCAAAACTCAAAAACACTCAGTACCTGGAGAGAAGCCATTTTGCTGAAAGGCAGACACTAAATTTCTGGAAAAGCCATGACAGAATGGAAACTTGTCCACAAGTTGTTTCCAAAGATATATTAAGTAAGAAGACAGTATAATTTGCTTTACACAGACAATCCCTTTACACCAGTGATTTCTTCATGTTCATTTCAAGATATATAGATATAAAAATATATATAAAATCAAAGAAAAGTAATAGCTCATATTTGTGGAGATTAATATTTGCACCCCATGAGAGTTCAGTGCATTGACATTTTACCCCAGTCATTACCAGTGACATGTCAGACACTGGGAAACTTTCCTCTGAAAAAAATATCTGTGGCTTTATTATTACTCTAGTTCCAGCTGAAGCAGCATGGCTTCTGACTACAAACAAGATGATGACTGCATTAGAAAATCCATTCAGAGCCAACACAGAGCCTGACACTGTGCTGTAATTACACATAAATGATCTCACTGTTCTTCAGAAGTTTTCCTTTTTCCTGCTAACGTTCTTCCCAAGCATAATCAAATACTACATTTGCTTTGTCAAAAGCATGAGAAAGATTTAACAGAAGAGAACAAAATTCTATGTGATTAAATTTGGCACAAGGAGAGAAAATGGCTTTCATCCTAGTAACAATCCTCCTTGCAGCAGGGATTCTCAGGTCTGTGGAAATCTTTTGGCCTGGAATTTTAACAGTCATTAAGTGACTTATGTCCTCAGTGTCCACAGATATTCGCTGGTTGTTAAACTTTCATAAAATTGCTAGGTTCAGAGGCCTGGTTTATTTCTCAGCTTCCTGCAGTCTGACAGCAGCAATGACACACTCTATGCAATTAACTCCAAGACCAAATATAAGTACACAATGTTCACAGAAATACTATACTAGAAGAACAGGAAAAGATAAGAAATACCAGAATTAAGGCTACGTGTTCAAGATTTTACTCAGGCTTCCCTCCTCCCCTGACACAAGGATTATTGATGTAGCTAAGACTCCACCAGTATGTGATGAACTCTCAGCTAATGAATAATAGGTTCCATTTTGCTTTTGTCCTAGGATCCTGCCTTATTCAGGGCATGGTGGGCTTCTGTGATTAATTGAAGCTGCTTGGGGAAGATTATTTTCTGTAAGTTCTTAGTATATGCAGCTCTTCACCTCTTCCTTTCAAGTACTCAAGTCTAAGAACCTACAGTTCTTTGCCGTAGTTTTGTTTTTCATGTGAGCAAATATAGAAGCATCTGTAGCCTTTTAAATAAGGAAATCAAAACTAAAAACTGTAATGCAAAAGCTTACTTTAAGAAAAACAAACAAATGAATAAACAAAAAAAGCACCATAGTGAAAAGAAGTTCAAAGCCACATTGAGAAGGAGAGAAATTTATGTTGGAGGTGCCTAATGTTTTAGGTATTCGTCCATAGATAAAGCCCAGTGATAATGGAACCAGCCCTGGGAAGAACTTGGATCAGCCCCTGTAATGAAGAGTTGGAAATTTGTATCACCTCTAGCACAGTGTGAGACCAAGCATGCTTTTGCTACACCTTGATGCAGTAACTATCTACAATACTAATGTTGTTGCATGACTGGAGAACATGAGCAACTTGCTGTATTTAGTATCATAGCATTGCTGTGAGACAGGACAATTACTTTGCTCCTGTTCTATAGCATATATGAAAAAGAAGATCATTTAACTTCAAATGAACATAACATATTCATATCCGTCACCTTAGCCTAGTCACATCAGTCTAAAATATAATAATCAAAATAACACAGGAAGGCAACTCAGTAGGAGGCTTTAACCCAGGGGTCCTCAAGCTTTTTAACCAGGGGCGGCGCACGGATGCAGTGGCAGGCAGTCATCTGCGGCTGCTTGGTTTCCCCCCAACCCCTGGGGGGGGGGGGGGGGGGGCGGGGGGGTCTGTAAATACCGGGGGCCGGATTGAGGACCCTGGGGGCCGTATCCAGCCCGCGGGCTGTAGTGTGAGGACCCCTGCTTTAACCCATGTGAATGTCTTCAAAACTGGACAGATCCCACACCCACATGTTCTCAGATTGTAAAAGCCCAGCAATTTCACACATTCACCTACCTTTCTTGTTCTGGAAATATAGATTATACAGCATATTATACCTTTACTACTACTTAAATGTATTTATTGAACACAAGTGTAGCCATATCTAATCAATGCCACAAATACAATAGTGAAATGAGCTGATCCAGTGCCAGAAGGTCTCTAACACTCTCTAATTGATTTCGTAAATTTCTGTTGTGTGGAGCCTTTCTTTTCCACATAGGAATATAACTGGGAAAGTATTGCTTGGTACAAAAAGCAGAGCTGAAGAACCTACTGTACATTAGTACATCAAGTGGCTTGGGAACATTAGTTGTAAAATTTCCAAATGCTGAAAAACAGAAAGAAAACACATATAAGATGAAGGGTAAGTTAATATTTTAGTGTATCTCAGTCAGCTTTGGATTGACAAAGTGGTGTAACACAAGAAGGGGTGTGAACATGAACAAAAGCATGTACTTAAAACCCCCTTTCCCATACCTTGCCTTTTTTGTATGGTTTTTTTTTTTGGTTTTGGTTTTTTGTTTTTTGTTGTTTTTGTCTTTAAATTGTTGTGCACTCTTAAAGCCTGGATTTCCTAATCAAAATGTAAGATTTAATAAAAGCTGCAGCTGAACAGAACAAAATTACAGCACTCTCTAATATTGCAAACATAATTAACTTTGAATTATGTGAATTAACCATGCCTGACAAATTATCATTCAGCTCTGAAATTAAATTCTTTCATACCATTAGATTTGTTTGTTAAGCTCAAGTAGGCAAAAGTAGTATTTAATAAAGTAATAATGATGCTTTGCTGAGAGTGTTTTTGAGATATATACAGATTTATCCAAAATAAATCATGGAAGTGTTATTATTAGCTCATCTGCAAATACTATATAATCCTGGATATGCATAATAATATTACAGAAAAGTTTTATGTCACTACAGGTTACTCTATGTCTCTTAAAACTTCTTTTTCTCATTACCTCTTTATGTTGATCTGGTAATATCACTATTTATCTATGCACGCAATGCACAGCATAAATATGTTCAACACAACACAGCTGTCCACTCTGAAGTGCTTATAATCTGAAATAAATGGGCAACTTTTTACTACTTCAGTTATTTCTAACAATATACTGCATTGAACTGTAATCCTGTAGTGTTTTGCTACATCATTGTTCACCTGTTTCCTTCAAACTGACAGTCTGATTGATGGTTATCATGTTCCTCCTTCTTTCTCACAAAACTAATATTCATGACAGAGAAACTTTGCAGTGTTTTGGAAATTTTTATCTCAGAAGGATGAAACCAGGACAAACAACAGGATAAAAATTCTAATACATCTTCTGAAGACTTCTGATAAGCCTTCTAGGTTTACTTACTAAAGTAAACTTACAAGTTTTTTACTTGTAAGGAAAGTGCTTTTCTCTTAATCTAAGGGGACATGAAAGGTAGCAAGTGTTTCAGAGTAAGAGCTTCCATACTCATTCAATAACATTCTTGTAGAAAGAACAGATGTAGATGGTAGACAGTATTACACCAGACTCAAATTAGTAAATTTTGTATCCCAACAGACTGGTGATATCTACACAGAAACCTGGCAGCAAATGCTTGCAAAACAATTTCTGACATCTACCCTTCCAGTAAAACACCCATACAGCTTCATATTTCAAAAGCTTTTCATGTTCTTGGATTTTGTTGCATAAAATGCTAGGGGTAGTCACAATGGTTACCTCTATTGCCCAAGAACTGTTGAATCCCACATCCCTCTCCCCTCTTTGTGATAGACAGCTCTTTTTAGCCCCGCATTTCTGACTAATCTTGCTGCTTCCAGTTTCCAGGAGACAGTCTGTCTGGAGCTGCACTGCTCCCAGAAGAGGTTTGGATAGGATTTCTGATGCAAATATTAAGCTCCTTTTTGCATCTTTTCTGCACTAATGGGCACTAAAGGGTAAGGGTAGGGACAAACATGGGCTGATAATGTTTTCTCCGTCAGTGATACATCCAGGAATGAATGGGAAAGCACCCTTTACACATCGCTACTGCACAGTAGCATGGGAAGGAGTTACTTAAACGCTCCTGAGGCTGTAGACTCCACAGAGTATCCCAGAGGGTGCTGCCATGAGAACATTCTTAATATTTATCTGACAAGTTGGGTAATATACAGGTAAAGTGTCCTCAGTTGCAGTACTTTATACAGAACTGTAAATCTGCTACAGTTTTGACACCACTTGATGTACTTTTCCAAGTGTTATGTAGAAGGGTTGCTTTGATGGAGCAATAATGAATAGATGTCTGTGCCTTTCATTTAAGTGTTTTGGCTCAATGATCTTTTTTTCTGGGTGCAGTAATAAGCAGGAAAAGCTACTGTGCAGATTAACAGTGAAAGTACCACACTTCTTTCTACATGTTTTTCCCTCCACCAAACCCTGGGAGGCCCTTTCAGGTTTTCCTTTTTATTCCTCTCGTAGAAGACGATCAGCCTGTGTAAGCTACCTTCATCAAGCAGGATTCCAGGGGAAGAGAGAGGGGAGGAACTTTTGCCAATGACTGAAAAAAAATCAACAAGTGTACTTTTGAAAAAGGCCAGCCAACTAACCAACCCTTGAGAAGTTGGGTTTTTTTTCCCCTCCATGCTGCTGGAAAACTTTATGTAATTTATTGAAATTATTTATGCATATCCCTAAAAAAATTCCAGGGGCAAGGAAAACAGGTATGTTCTATTTCATATCTGTTTGTAATCAATCTGAAAATAGTAATAGTGAAGTCTGAGTCACATAGCAGAGGAATGATCTATTTCCACCCATTCTGATTTCTATTTTCAGAATTTAACAGACTGGCTTAAACAAAAATGTTCACCAGTATTCTAAATGATGTAATACATTAGTCGTAAATAACTAGAATGTAATATCAAGAACTTACTATTTCAATGTGTTCAAACAGCAGAAATTCTTGTAGGCAAACAGAAGTACATACAGCTTATTTATCAGATAATGATGTTTGCCTTTTACAGCTTCACATTTTTTGGTTCTTCCTGAAGTTAAGGACAGTTTACGGTGACAGCAGCATTTAAGGAAAGTAACAGGTAACTTGTCGCTGCAGTTGCTTCACTTCAAGTAAAACCCATCTACACTAACACTTCCATCAGAATTAAAAGAATAATTTAAGTTTCCTGTTAGAAGTGAACATAGGGAACTCTAATTTGGAGCAATCATCACATAACACAGAAGGACACCAATATCGATGGATTAGGTTAGACTGGCCAAAACAAGATTCTGAGCACTTTTGTGATTTGATTTACTCTATGCTTATGGATACTATCAGAGACATGCTGAAAGTATTTTGTCAAAGACAGATAACATTCCAGCCTGAAATTGGTCAATGGATTAAAGTTGTTGCTGATATTATCTTGTACCTCAGTTAAGAAAGAGAAAAAAGTGAATGTGTAATTACAGGAACAGTCAGTGTAAAAGCTGAACAAAAATACCAATAATGGACTTTTCCAGAGCACAGTGGTCAATGAAGAAGTATTTCCAAACTTATAAGTAAGACATCCCTTAACTAATCCATGAGGTGTCTTTCTAAAAAGGTGATTAAGAAACTATTTAAAATTGTAATATAAATTCACATAATGCACACTGATATAATAGCTTACTAATAACTAGACACATATTTCTGGTATGAATATATAAATAGCACGTGCATCTTTCTTACTGAGTAACACAGGAATATAATATTTTTTTCTCTGCCATTTCATTTACTTCTTTAATAAAATTTTCTGGTAGCTGGCTAAAGTCCAGACCTTCGTAAAGTTCTATATAAATAGTATAGAGTCACTGAGCTTTTATATTCAGCAAGAAATGTTTCAAAATCCTTGCTAAACTTGTTTCCCTAAAGCTACCTGCAGCCTTCCTTACATCTATAACTTGGTACAGAACAGTCAAAAAATAGAATGCTTTTCTTTTTTATTTTTGGATCATGTTGCCTATGCAAAGCTAAAACTAGAGCTGGGTGGGAGATGCTTTTAGAAATTCCCTCTCCAATTTCAAGAAGGACTTGTAAGTTTGTCAGACAGTCATCAAGCAATTTAAAGTGGATACACTGGTCTGAAATTAACTGTTCACAGGGAAGGCTTGTTTATCTTTGGACTGTTTTTGTTTTTTCTCTTCAGGTTGTGTAAAAGGAACAGAGATGAGAAACTCTAGGTTTCCTTAAACGTTTCTGTGGTAAAATCACCAGCAGTTCTTGGGTAGGATAACTAACTCCGATGTCTTTTTTAGACTTTGGTATAGAAGACTGAAAGGCAGGAAGGCAGGGTCTTGGCTGTTCAGAATAATGGGTGGTTCCCTGGCACAAAGTGGATTTCCAGTCTTCTGAAACACAGGTCTCAGCTGTGGTAACATGCAGGCAGGTCACAGCAGAGTTTGTTATCACCTCTGTTTGGGGGTGGGAGTGTTCAGGGGTGTCATGGTTTAACCCCAGACAGCACCTAAGTACCGTGCAGCTGCTTACTCGCTCCTCACCCCTTTCTGCAGGATGGGGAGGAGACTCAATAAAACCCGTGGGTTGAGGTAAGAACAATGTATTAAATGAAATCATTATATAATAGAATAATAATAATTATAATAATAAAACAAGTAATTGTAATGAAAAGGAGAGAGAATGGAATAAAACTCAAAGGAAAACAAAAAACAAGTGATGGACAATACAGCTGCTCACTCAAGCAGCAACTGGCAAGCCCTGGCCAGCTCCCCCAGTTTATACAGTGAGCATGATGTTCAATGGTATGGAATATCCCTTTGGCTAGTTCAGGTCAGCTGTCCTGGCTCTGCTCCCCCGGCTTCTTGTGCACCTGCTTCCTGGCAGAGCATGGGAAACTTGAAAAGTCCTTGATTTAGAGTGAGCACTACTTACCGACAACTAGAACATCAGTGTGTTATCAACTACAAAGAAAATTAACTCTATCCCAGACAAAACCAGGACAGGGGGATTGGACCGGGTAACTCCCTCAGCTCCTTTCCAACCTAAATTATTCCAATTCTGTCTATGATTCCGACACTTTACAGAAATAATCACAGCTGTCAGCAAATTCCAAACCCAGATTTAGACGCAGTGTCTTATTCAGATGGCAAATTGAGTACTGTAAATAATTTTGCCTACTATTTTATGAGTCTTAAGAGGCAATAAGAGAAGTAAATGAAAGAAAAACCTAAATGACAGATTCACCTACTACATGTGTAGCTCACCCAAAGCTCAAACACTGAATGCAGCATGCAGCACGGCTAATTCAGGGACTGCAATTATGTAATTAATAGACACCTAAGAGACGCTGAGGTATCTGTCAGTTTGTTGAGAGTGTAAGGAAACATCTACAGATACTAAGTACCCCAGTAGACAATGGAGTCAGTTAACTCAGGTCTTTTGTGTCCACTTTCTCAGAACAGTTTCACAGTTCAAGAACTTTGCTAGGAAGCTGGGGCCTGAATTTTAAGTTTTATTCTTCCTGAAGAAGAGTCAACCTACTTTGTCCAGTAACCTGTTCTGTCCACCAGAGTATTATATCTTGAGTGATAGCAATGATTTTTTTTTTTTTTGAGACCTATCCTCTCTGCAGGACAGGGATGCTGAAGTCATACTCAAACTAGGAGTTGAATTAAACCCTGCTCTGACTTACCTAGATGTCTCAGCTATAAGAAGGGTAACAGCTGCTCCCTGGTATGATTTTGTCCCTTGGTGACCAACAGTAAAATGTGTGAATAACCCCAGGATCAGAAATTATGAACAGTTCAAGCACACCAGGTCAAGCACAAGTACCATAAAAACATAACTGCTCACGCCTAATGCTCTTCTGGTCTCCTAGTATGTGCTGTCCACCAGGAGGGTGGACTACTCTGACTTGCACCATGGTACTCACACAGACTCTTTGGAAACTGTCTTTCTGGCCTAGGAAAGTAGACAAACTGAATTGCTGTCTGGGAGCTGTGTCAGAAAGCTAATGCATAAGACCCTTTTATGCAGGATGTATATTAGAAGAGATTACATCTCCTGTGCTCCCTAGCATCCTGCACAGATTCTTGAGGGGACAGACAAGACTAACTGACTTGGAAGTAGCCATAATAGAATATACCGACAAATGTCAGTTAATGATATTTGCCTCTCACCAGAAATTCAAAGATTTAAAAATTGGGTAAAAATTAAGGTATGGCTCAACACTGGAACAAAGCAGACCAAAAGAGAGGGGAGGGTGTCACCTCTGGTGGGGTCGGATTGGTAAAGAATGGACAAAAACATTTTTTAAGAGCTTAATTTTGACAAAATTGGAAAATTATTTCAAACAGTATAACAAAGACCTAATGTTTAAATATACTAAGGCTGTAAACAATTGATCAGGATCAGAAAAATTATTAGCATAATTCTGAATAATTTGGAAGTTTCTAGTGAAAACTTGGAATCAACATGGTCCTGCAGAATTGCTACATATTTTCCCTTTTCTCACTAAAAATGGTTCATCTGAAAGCTTTCAGTCAGAGGTAGAAAGTGTCTTGCAATTAATGGCACGCAAGTCTTGCTAAGCACGTAAAAGTTCAACTTTCATCTCACACTGAATGCCATTTTTAGAATGTTTTCCTAGCTATATTCAGAGCAAAAGAGTTCACAAAAATGCTCAGATCAGAGTGCATTGGAACAAATAAAGCAGTAGCAAATTGGAGCTAACAGTCTATTAAACAGCAGCTAAACCTCAGCCAAGACAAATTTTGAATATCCTGTTCTGAATAGAGCCTGTCACATATTTCTGGCTTCTTGTTCAATGATGGTTTATTTTTAAATGATCTTCCAAATAGTGAGGTTTATGTATGCCACACCACAAAACAGAACAAAACACCATGTGCGTGTACATGCTAATGAACTATAATTACATAATTATTAGTATTATGCGAAACAGAAAAGCAGATGTCTTCTTTTTTAAAAAAATTACGAAGGATTTTCTGAAAGCAACTAAGCTAACCTTGTGTGAAACAGAGAGAGAGTATCTCACATATCACCGCTGCCTGTAGAGCATCAGTAAGGACTGCTCTCTGCAGCAAGTCATCGGGATTTTCCCGTAAGGTAAGAAAAAGAATACGTGACTTAGACACCTATCTAAGCCTGCCTAGCTATGAAGTCTAAAATCCCAAAGTGTGGAGACAAAAAGAGATTGGAATTGAGGCAGGAAGTTCTGCATCAACACATCATCACAACAAGCACAAATGTTGTTAAAGGATGTCCAAAAAGGCTTTAAAACTTAAGAAAAACTGCAGACATTTCCTCCAACGACAAGCAATAAAACACATTTAAGAAAAGAATGTAAGAACTGGGTATGAAGTGAATGGTAGCGCTGACATAACCTCCCACTTTCTTGAAATCAGGTGCTTAGGAAGAATTAACTTTGGTTTTCTCTCTTCTCAAGAAGTCTCTTGTTTCTGGTAAAAGGTCATCAAGCTTTCCTTCAGTCAAGTTGCAGCTTGTGGAACATCTAAAGACCTATACATTTATACATCGATATGTGACCCCAAGCAAGCTTTGGTGATAAGAATATCTATTTTTATTTTATGGAAAACTTTACTTATCCCTTTCCTACTCTCAAATTTTGTTAAAATCCCATTTTCAATATTGTTGTTACCATACAAATGAAGCCTTCAGTACCATGCTCCTCTTCTGTTTATGATGTCCCCACTCCACCACCTCCCAGCCCTCACAACAGGACACCAGTCCCTCCTCCCTTGCCTCCCTACCATCATTTTGTATAACTTTCACTCTGCCCCACATCCCAAACCATGCCCTTTCAGAGATGGCTTTGCAGTGGTGACCAGAGCACACATGTCTCGCTACTGTCAAAGAGTTCATCTGTAAACCTGATCTGGATAATGCACTTAGCACTGAGCACCTAATGCACTCTTTACCTTAGTTACTTTCATTATGACAGATCAACTCATATCTAATACCTTCAAGGTGAATGGGATGGAAAATAATTTGGACCACTTTGTACCTTACCAAGTTAAGGAAATGCCATGCATGTGGAGAATGAAAGCAAGTTCAGCAGAGCTGTTTTACCTCCAGAAATCAAGATTCCCAAGATTCACTTTGTCCCTGCTGCTATGCTGGTAAATTCATCATCGCCTCTTGAGCTAGCTCACAGTGGAGGGCCACTGAGAATCGTTGCTCATTTTGCTTTAGTTTAATACCTAACCCTCCCCTGCTTTGGAGTCTGCTTTCTTTTGTGAGTTCATATATACAAAAAATTTTTTCTTCATTAAAAAAATTAGGGTTTTATACTCAGTTTTCAGAGTCAAATGCTGTCATTTTTATATTCTTTTTAGTGCATTTTTTTAGTTGCTGCATCACACCATCCTGATGCCTGATCTTAAGCACTGTATCAGTTACTCTGACACCCTAATTGTACCCTGACATTCTGTCATCCTGTTCCCTTACTGTTCCTGTCCACTGCTTCTTCCCAAAATTTGTGCTATTCCTCTACTCCATCCCCAAACCCCAGTTGTTATTATTTTTTTGTCTGTGCATTTTCTCATATTTTAATAACCATTTATCAGGGAATACCTAACATAGGAAATTAAACTCTTGCAAAACTATTGGCATCATGGTCTGGACTACTAAGCCTTCAGCAACATTAAACACAGGAAACCCTGCCTTTAGTGCATAATAATTCATGTCCCGTTTCCCTTATCACATATTAGAGAATTTATAAGGGTGGGGTTTTTTTTCCCTTAGATGAAGTTATCTCAGCTTTGCAACATAAGTAAATAAATAAGCCAGACACACAGCTGGTATAAACCTAAAATATCTCACTGATGGCGGTGTAGCTGTTCCCATTAGTAAAATGTGAGACCCACATCACTGATTCTCTAATTGTTTTATAGACCTGAGAAATTAAATCCAAAATTCTATATAGTCTGAGGCTGTCATTTCAGTGTTCTCTCTCTGCTTAATATATTGAAATTTCCTATTGAGTTTATTTGCAGATCATTTCAACTATAAATAAGTAGAGGTTTCCCAGAGGACCTACTTGCACAGTATTTCAAATGCAAAACACATTTATTGGCCTATCAATAATGTACTGTCTCATCTAATAAAGGAAAAAATCCAGTATCAAACATTTGACTCATTTTGTAATAATCTGGAGTCTTAGTACCCAATAACAAACCATAAATATTAATTTTTCCTCCGAAATAGTATTTTGAACCGATGGGAGCCCATAAACTCACCCCAAAAGGCTTAGGAAATGCATGCTTCTCTCCAAATTAAGCATAACAATATAAATACTGAAGTTTGAAGCTTGAATAATAGCAAGGAAACAAAGCAGGAACAGGAGTTTCCTCTTCTATCACCTGAAACTAGAAGTTATTTTGCTGATTTTTAAGAAACATTATACCTTTAGAAATGTAACAAGGAAAGCGTACTCAAGGGAGAGCTGTCTTTTCTTCAGCACTTCTGGATCATGTTTCAGATGAAAGAGTTTAATTGAGAATCACCTTTTAAGTGTGACAAGTTGCATGATACAATGAGTTACATATAAAAATTCCACTTTTGTAATCATTACGGCCCCTTGATTCTTCATTATTTCAAACTTGAAACATACTTAAGATTATGTGGAAAAAAATTAACTACATCTGTTAAGTGTTTAAAGTATGTCCTTCATTTATGAGCAATATTTAGCTGGCACAAATTTTGCAAATCCTATTCCTTCCTACTTTTGATTTTCTCACAAATATGTTTTCATGTGCCTGGAATGGAAAATGAAATAAGGAAGAAAATGGATATCCCAGCTTTTTTTTTTCTAATTTGTCAACAACTAAATGTCAGGCTCCAGATGACTGGGCTAATATTTATGCACATTTCCCAATCATTTAGAAAGTTGAGATCTCAAAGTATTTCCATGATTTTTGATATAAAGGTCAAGACTAGATTAACATAATGCTTCACTCATGTCAAAAAATCTAAAAGTGATATTCATGTCTTGCTTATTTTCCCCTAATTAACACATAAACTAATTAGATTCCTTTCTAAAGTTTTGACTAAATTTTAAAAGCAAATTAGCCTGTTGGCTAAGTGATTAGTTGCATTAGAAAAAAAAGACATACACCCTTAGTAAAGATACAACCATATTTTATATTAAAACGGCATGTTGGATTTTTTTCACTTAGATTACTTCTTTCAGGTGAGGTCCAACTCTATTTGCAAACCAGAATGCATAATTTCCTAATGAGAACATTATGTGCTCAGTTACATTCAGCATGCACCCATGAACACCTATCGCAATTTGGGTACTTCAAGATGTCTTTCCCAGCTTCCTGCTGCCACCACAGTGGTGCCTGGTTTTCACAGTAGATCTACGTGACTCCTGCTAGTCCCACAGCAATGTCTCAGGTATCCTACAGTGTCGCCAGTGGCTGTCTATCTGTATTTGAGCCACTGAATCAAGCTTCTCATATCAGAGAGTATGAATTTATTGTAAGTCACCCCAGTGTAACAGAGTGTATGTTCACATAGTTAATCAGCAACATCCTTTGCTTACCACTTTCTTTTTATTTAAACTCATCAGATGAGAGATTATGAAAATTTCTCTATTACAGCTACTCTTTTTATGTTATCTCTGAATAGTGATTTCTGCTGTTGTATTATCTCTACCGAGGTATTATCCCAGATTCTTAAAAGATATTTTGGACACTAATTAAGTAATTCTGCTAATCCAAGTCTAAGTTAATAACAATTACAAATAATAATGCATCAGTGAATCATAATATTGGTTTTTTCATTACTTTTCTTGCATACTATTCATGTTTCACAATTTTTTATCAACTTGTTGACCTACTGTCCCACAATGAGCTAATGTTTTGACTGTGTGATCTACAATGGTGTTGAGGTATCTGCCCAAGCAATAAGCTACAGCTTTTAAGACAGATAATTCAGAAGATTGTTTTCTCATTTATGCAGTTCTACCTTCTAGGCTGGTCCAGCAAGAGATTATTTTAATAATAATTTCCAGTTTGGGGGGTGGGGGGGTGGGGTGAGGGCTTTTTTTTCTTTCCTCCACCCAAGCTTAGCTTTCTGTCTTACCCAGTTTCTAAACTGTGCAGTATTTTAATTTCCATTCCATGATTAATGAATTTTTCATTAACCTCAATAACCGTGAAATTTTGATCGTATTCTGTTAAGCAGTGTCTAATTCTACAAGAAGCCCTATTAACTTATATAAGGTCAGCTGCAAAGCAAAGTTATTATTCATAATAAGTAGGGGTAGCAAAATATGTCTTTAAATATGTACTAGAACCATGTTCATGGTCATTTTACTGTAGCACAGTGGATTAACGGTTTAAAATGCATAACACCCAGCCTTTCCATCACATCCTTCCAGTTTTAGTCGTTTTCTGGGGCAGGCAAATTGTAAGAGAATAGTGTATAATTTAAAATTCAATCTGTGATTTTCTTTCCTTGACGAGCCATTAAACAAAAATAAAACAAATAAATAATATAAAAATAATAAAATAAAAGGATATGCCTGTACACTGTGGAAAGTTTATGCAGAAAAAACTCATATAACTACCTACATAACTGCATGTAAATCCAGTAGGTACCATCTATAAAGTATTAAAGTCAATAAAATTGTTAAACATTGCCAATGAGCTTTTTGCTTACAGTGCTCAGCATTGCTGACAAGACTAATGTAGTTCTTCGGTAACCAAGACAGAGATTTAAAGGAATTGAAATGCTTTAAATTCCAGGTAAGCCTCAAACGTCTTCCTTTATGGAAAGGAAAAAGTGCATTTGTAACTGACGTACCATGAAAGTATTACAATCACCTGCAAGTATTTGAACAAAATACAGTATAACGAGAATCAAAAATTGAATTGCTTTTCCTTCTGCAAACTCATCTCTTCCAAATATTTACAAGGTTTCATTTTTTCCACACCTTCTTTTGTTCAGACATGCAGAAATCAGGAGCAGAAATTATATACAAGTGTACTGTCTGATCTCTCTGCTACTGCTGCAAGTGAAAAAAACAGCTGGGTCCAGGGTTAAGTCCTACTTGTCGGCACCTAACTGAAGTAAGGATAGCTATGGAGAGAAGCCACAACACAGAGAAGATACGAACAATGTTACCTACTTTAAATGTCAGTCTGTGTTGCAACACTCATTTATATTTTTTTGCCTTTTCCACAGTCATGATACATATTTCCATCTAAACAAAACTGCAGGAGGATTAGACAAAAATAACACCACTAAACCTTTTGCAGTGATCTTTTTTTTTTTTTTTTTTTTTTTTCCAGGAACTATATGAACACCATTGATCGTCACCTTTAGTAACCAAGCAAATAAGACTAGGTTCAGACTGCTTAAATTCTACTTGCATCCCTATATACATACAGTTAATTTTACTGTCTAGGGAAGTCATTCATATCTTTGATGCTATGCATCCATACAGTCTGTCTGAAGTAGATTCTGCAGTGAGCTGCTCTTTAGACCATGGCAAACTTTTCTTTAAGGAAATATATTATTTTGCTTTGAAAAGATACTGGTAATCAGCAGGAAGCTGCCCTTAGCAGGCTTGTAAATGTGGAGTTTTCAGTGGAATTTAGTCTGTGTGAACTTTACTACAATGGCCACAAGGACAAGACCCATTAAGGATAATAATATTAAGCAAAAATATATCTTCTATGGTTACCTAAAAAACCTTAATGAAAATGCAGTATTGATTTGTCCCACAAAAACAAAGCATACAGCATTTTTTTTTATTCCACTCTGAGGTGGCAAGACTCAATTAAACACTTTCACAAGATCAGCCAAAGAAACTAAAACTGACAAACAATAAATAAATTAAGTGATTTTGCTGGTTAAAAATTGCAGGTAATGTTCAAGGGGTGAAATCACCCACAAGCCCCGGTGCCACCCTAAAACCAAGGAAAGGTATCATTTTTCCCTCTCTCTCAGGACAACATAGCAAATGCAATTTTAAAGTGACATTTGTAGCCTAAGACATGCAAGAATGCACTTACTTTTCACCAGCGCCTTTGCTTTCTAAACCTGCCCCTTCCTTCCCTCATTTTCTTGAGTATATTGTAGCATTGCCCAACTATATCTGACTAAAGTGTAAAGAAATAAAAATCATTCTTTCCTAGTACTCGTAAAAGCAAGTCACAGCCATGGGTGTCAGGCAGATCTCCCTAGGTAGTGGAATACAGATCCCTCAGGCATCTGTGACGACAGTAGCACCAGAATGCAAATACATATTAGACATGCTAATCTATACAGTGCTCCTCATAAGACATGGATATTTGAGTGCAGAACAAAAAGCTGTTGTCTGTCTAACCCACTTTTTCACAGATCAAAGAAGCTTTCCCTAGTATTTTCTTCATTAAGAAGCTACCTTCTGTAAACTTCTAATAAGATTTGTAGAAAGAATTTAAGGTTTATAGAGTCCTAAGATGACATACAGCAACCTACAACCTTCAATGTGAAATGATTAATAGCTGGGGAAATGTAAGTTTCTGTTTTCCTCCAGCCTCTGTTCTTAATTATCTATATTTTTTGCTATTAAAATTTAAGTCATATGTTAGCCAGGTTTTCAAGTGTTTCCTTTATGAGGAATGTTGTAATTCATACAAAACAATTCAGTAGTGGTTCATTGATATCTGTGTACTTCCCTAGCAATCGATCAAGGACTTATGTCTCTATTTATAAGCAATCTCTGGATTTTCATTTGTTTGTGGAATGCGTGAAAGGTGGGCTTTCTTTGTATCTTTTACAGTAACTTTCACAACTGTTTACATGGTACAGCCATTCTTCTAATTTATTCAAGCAGAAAAGCTTTTATCCAATAAAATGTGTGTACTAAACAAGAATAGAAGAACTAAAGGTTTAAGCTACAGGAAGAGTCTTTCATCCTTTTCCTTGAAGCTTGATGTTTCACCACTGCTCAGCTCCCAGCCTTTTTCCAGTGTACAGAAACAGAATTGTCAGCTACCACTAAAGGTCATTTAACTGTTTTCTATTTTTCGTCTTTTACTGAGTGATATGCTTTTCTGATCACAGCATCTTTCCTATTAAGTCCTATAACTGCAGACTTAATAGAAGTCTGAGCCAGAAAACATTTCATATTAGTGCAAGGCTGGTCATCCAGGAAAATAAAAGTAAAAAAATCATGGTTTTGTACAATGTAATTAAATGCCAAGTCGCAAGTTGAGTTTTTAAAAGATAAAGTTGAGGTGCATTATGTTAAATAGTGTTTGATGTGGGAAGCTAAAACGTGTCAGAAATAGTTCACAATTGCTCTGAATAACTTGATTTAACTGGTGACTGTATCACAAGCTGTATCACCTGAGCCAAAGCAGAATTTGTGATGAATAACTTTGTCAGAAGCCAACAGAAAGATGTACATGCACACAATGGCATAACTTACAGGGTTCAGAAAAATTCACTGAACTCAAAGATGCTGCAAAGAAATAAATGCCCAGGGACCCTCCTAGATTTCTTCTTCATTACAGTAGAAAAAGGCAATCAAAAGAGTCTGGTTTACAAGCTTAACTACCTTCCATGGTGATAGACTTCACAGTTCAAATGTCCTCTGCCTCAGTAGAAGGTCTTTAAAGACTGAGTGTAATGGAAAGTGTAGTAAGAAAAAGAATAAATCCTGAGAGGTACAAAGTAGACATAAAATTCACTAAGTCTCATATCAATATGTCAAAGAGAGAAGAAAAAAGGAAAAATTCTCTTTTTAGGTAAAACATGGAATAACCTTGCAGCATTCAACGTGTATTTAAGGAAGGTTCAAATAAGCAATGGAGAATGGACCTCTGTCAAGAGGGGTGGGGTTTTTTTCTACACTATGGCTCTCAGGAGAACAGGACAATTAATGTTTATGGATCCACATCCTAACAGATAAAGCATGCATGAAACTGCCAGATAAAAGCAGAAAACGAGGTCTGGAAGAAAGTTACTGCTCATAGAGAACTTCAGTCCAAGGTTACGTACTAGATGTTTCAGACTGCTGCCATGAAAACATCCACGAACTTTCTAAGTATTGCACAACACATTTTCTTAAATAAAAACGTAGGAAGAAACCTGCATAAATATTTAGCTGTATTACAGCTGTCAGTCTCAGATGAACTAACAGAATGGCCAATCTGAAAGTCATTAGCAAAGAATTAAAGGTGGAAATATAATTAATGTGTTTGGAAAACAGATCCTGTCAAAGTAAGCTGATGTCATTTCTTGATTAAACATTTTTCTCACACAAAGGTTATAGTTAAATTTAAATTACCGCATGACATTTTGATAAAAGTATGCAAATGAACAACTTCAACATGACACAGCAAGATCCTATCTGGATGGGCCCTTAAAAGCAATTTCAAGTGATTTATCATGACATGATTTATTAGAGACAGGTCTACTGAAGTCCAATGCATTTATTTGCCATACACCATCTATTTTCCTTCAGTAACCTGAAAAAAAAAAAAAAAAAAAAAAAAAGTCAACACTGCCTGAGTTTAGAAATAGTATGAAACAAGAGCATGTGGCACATTTGAATTGCCACATGGGCTGGGAGCAAGCAAATAACATACTCAGGCTGACCACACCTAGAGGCCAAGTAGACTATTTCTCAGTTAATTCATTGCTGAAGATGATTTCACAAGCCCAGTAGGAGGTCAGTCATGGCTCAGTTGAATATTTTGCCTTAAATGTAACACCACTGGCTAAGAAAGGGACATTAGGTGGAAGTTCAGTGATCACAGGCAATATGGGATTTGCATACAAGGTCCTGGTCAGACGCAGACAGATGAGGGATGGGTGGCTGAGGTAATGGCTGAAAGCCAAAGGTTACCTCCTCAGTTCTTACATGGCTATCACAAGGTCCCTGTTGTGCGTGTTTATCACAAAGTTCCTTACCTCAGTTTCATCTGCATTGCAGAAAAGCTCTCAACTGGTACTTCTACAACCTAGCACACATTACAGCTGGGAATACAGGATGTAAGACACACATACTTGGTGGATGGAGGGAAAGTAGTAGTCTGTTTTGCTCAAATGAAATTTGTCAGTCTGAAGATTGAACAAGAAAGATAACCTTAGAGTGGCAGTGTCAGCTTTTTTTTTTTTTTTTTACTGTCCAGTTCTGTTAATCAGACATAATGAAGAATATTGGAGACAATTCAAACATCTATGAAAGTCATTAACAAATTTGACAATATAATTTGAAAACTCATATAGATCAGACAGATGTCACATGAAAAAAATCAAGGAGTATTTGTACAGTCTTTAAATATAGCAAACAACATTTCTTCAGTTCAGTAAACAAAACTCAGGACTAGAAATGGAAGGAAAATAAATTCCAAGCAAAAACACATGCATATTCTTATCTACTTTTGGAAGAGTGAGACCACTTGGGTAGTTTCTCATGTTTTACAATGAGTTCTCCATCACTTGCAATTTTAAGATTCAGAAGCATCTGCTTTACTTTGAATTCCATTTTTCTTAAAAAAGGAATTTATTTTTATGGACACCTTCCCATCTGTTTTATTGAAAAGGAAAAGAGATGACTGCAGTGGTACGTCTTGACTTTTAGGGTGAAAAATGATTAAAAATCATATTAGACTGCATTAAGCATGTCTAGGAAGAGTTATGAAAATATCCAGATAAAATACAATACTGTTACAAAAATATGAAAACCACTCTTCTGAAAAGTCTTCTCATGGAAGATACTGATCTACTGCCTTGCCAGCTTCCCAGCAAGGAAGAGGGGGTTCTTAATAGATAGCATTCCCAAATATTCTCAGGAATGTTTGTGCATATGTGTGTGCTCACCGTTGCAAAACTTCAGAAGTCAGAAAGATCAAATTGTGTAGTATTTTTAGGTTGACATCCAGCATGACAAAGAATCACTGCAAGGATTGAACAAGTACATTTGACATTTTCTTTTCTTCTGCCTGACTACGTCTGAGAAATCATAGAGGTATGGTGCCTTTGAGTTAAATTCAGTGACAAGACAGATTGCAAGAAATTCTAACCAAAATTTATTTAGTGTTAAGAATGCATTTCAACCACTTTGGAAGGCTATTGTTACAAGTAGAAGGAAAGCAGGTCAGTTTTCAATAATGTGACTTATTAATGTGTCTTAATTTTTATTGATATAATTTGAGTTTAATTTGTATTTGTAAGAAGTTGCTACATAAGCAAAAAAATGTTAACTTTGAAAACGTAGTAATTTCTTAAAAGAATGCTGTTCTAGTTTTAACTTGTCTTGAAAGCACATTGATATTCATGGGCTTGAATTTGACTGAAAGGTTTGATTTGATTTAATGGTTTGTTTGGATATTTTTTTTCCTCAGCATCATTCAGGACTATGCTGTTAAAAACTGAACTCTGAATTAATGATCACATTAAATACATCTGGCTCTATTTTCACCTCTAACATGTTTGTAATAAAACAGCTCTTTCAACAAATAAAAGTGGTGAGATTCATTGCTGTGTTGTTTTTAAAACCACTGCTTCTGACCTCTGAAGCACAAGCATTGCAGAGGAGGAAAAATGACATCATTTTAGCAATAGCATTATTTTTATACCTTTCTCTATAAATATGTTAGAAAGTAAAATTACATCACTAATTCTCTTGCATGGCCATAATTCACAGCCTTTTCAGAAATTGGAATGTGCCCTTGTTCTGTAACAGGAGAATTACACACTAATTAAAAAGACTACACAATTACAAAAAAAAGAAAAGAAAAAAGAAAAAAGATTAACACCTTGGAAAAGTGGAACCTGGATTTCAAGTACAACTAATAAAATGTGGCAAGACAGTAAAAATTAAGGTCTTTTGCAGTCAGTACTTCAACTGGGTGTACTTTTCTAGTGAGTCTTAGAAAGGCCAGACCTAATTTGTGTGAGAGTTGCAAATGAGGGATGAAGGCTACTGAAGAGGGTACATGAAGAAACAAAGCAGCATGGTGCACTTCAGTTAATCAGGATGCACTTAACAGGGAAATTTGCTTAATTGAGATGTTTCCCAAGGAAGCAATTTAAGACTAATGATACCTAATGGCAATAACTGCTGTTTAATGGGGACAGTAATTCCACTTAATAGGGATACCATCAGGTAATTATGGCCAGGTCTAAGCTACTGACTTCTGTTGGCAAAGCTCTACCTGTCAGGCATCTGAAGAGATGTTGTCCTTGATCAACAACTACAAGGAAGGAGAAACACCAAATGAAAAGTTTGGTTTGCAGATCTGTGCTTTTACAGGATATCCTGTGTTGACCAATTGGGAGGTGTTGCCCTGCTAATTTAAAAAAAAAAAAAAAGTTTTCTGTCATTTTTGCACATTCTCTTTAAATATTTTTTTTTCTATTTCTAGTTTAAATCTGGCTAAAATGATCCTAAGGTCTTTCCATGTTCATGCCTCAACACATTGTATCCTGTTTATTCACTGTATTTATGCACACGACATGTTAGAATACAAACCCAAGTCCAAACTTAAAGCAAAAAAAACTTTCTAGAATTAAATCATTCTAACATTTTGTTCCTAGTTTATGCTAGTATTTCTTTATTGTATTCTTTTTTTTTTTTTGGGGGGGGGGGGGTTGGTTGGGGTTTTTTTGGTTGTTTTGGCTGGGGTTTGTTTTGTGTTTTGGGGGTGTTTTTTGGTGTTGCAAAGTTACTTCATGCTGGAGATGGCTTTTAGCTCACTTCTTCAGCCAAAAGTGATGATGCTTTGATGCACAGGTTACCCAAGCTGAGGCCTCCAAATTCTATTCCTTACAGTCAGAGTGACTGACCAACAGTGTGGCAAGCTCACTGCAGCCTCCTGGAGAGCAACATTAGTCATGAGGATCCTCCCCATACAAGATGCTGTGTCCTCATTAATAAGGACTGCTTTAATTTATCTTAGCTCATGCACGCTCCTTGGATATCATGATATACAAAAATTTCCCTTTGCTAACACTGCTTAGGCAGCACAACCTTCATAAATTCCCCTTTCATTCTGTGCTCCTACACTTGCTAGTGGTGTTCATCAGCTTCCCGGGATGATGGATCAACAGGCACAGAGAGTAGAAAGTAGAAGCTCTATGCCTAATACCCACAGATCAGCATCTTTATGACAGTAAACTCCTGAAAGCATGAAAAAGGTTCACTGAGAAATAGCAATGAGAAACACAGGAAGAAATCTGTAAAGCTTGACAAATATTTGTTATTTACTTTGAGGTCACCAAAGATCATCTAAAAACTTTTTAGGATATTTTTCATAACTGCAGTCTCCTCTGAGGTGGGTATAATTTGTCTAAGAGATAAAGAAAAGGTGGAAGGGTGGTTCTGTGTGCTGGAGGAATGCAGTCTTCCAGAAAGCCATATTATTGTAAAGGACAAACAGGTATATTTCACTACCTCAGGCTCCAAAGAGTCACAAGCAGACCATATAAAGAA
This sequence comes from Falco peregrinus, assembly GCF_023634155.1. Lineage (NCBI taxonomy): Eukaryota > Metazoa > Chordata > Aves > Falconiformes > Falconidae > Falco > Falco peregrinus. The sequence goes on along the minus strand of NC_073727.1, from coordinate 28,781,204 downwards.
AATAATTTAAAAGTCTGCTGTGAAACACTGGCTCAAGAATATGGGGTGAATAATTGACAAGTAGTAGTTTATACAGCAAATTTAGATGTTTGATCTCATCAACTTGCGTACAAAGAGGCTAAGATTTATACAGACCATTGAATCAACTGTTTAATACAATATATTTCAGTCCTTGCATTGCTGGCAAATTGTTCATGCAGTAAAAGTTTCTAGTATTTCTGCTCTAATATATAGGAACACCATCCTGGCTCTCTAATTAATGATACCCAGAGCAACTTTGCAGAGATACTCCTACAGTAACTTTACACATAGCTTCGCAGATCCATCAAGTAAGATGTACACAATCAAGTATTTCTATGTCAGTACGTACATGTATACATGTGTGTATGTTTTGCATGGATGATGTGTTCCTGAAATAGAAGTTAGAAAAGGAGAACAAACCAAAACAAAACCCCAATCAATATGAGGAAATGAGAAGAACTCAATGGTTTTCTTCAAAATTTGGCTAGAGTACCATGCACCTTTCACTACATTATTGACTGTTTTAGGATCCAGCTGAACTCAGCTGTGCTGTGTTGTCCTTTAGCTGGTCACCAACCTGAAATTTTGGCTCTTCCTGTCAATGAGAGAAGCTCACTGACAGTAAGTATCTTCCAATCAGTACATTTTAAAGAATGCATATATGTAACTTTCAAACTATGTAATATTTCAAAATAGCTTTTTTTAAAAAGACCAGATTTTGGACCATGAAAGCACAATTTATTGTGTTGTAGCAAACCAGCCAAATAAAAGCCCTGCTGTTACTAAGGGGGAAAAAATAAAAGTTCTTCCTATCTACAAACAAACAGAAACACTGTTGCTGATGTTTTAGCAAATATACTGTATGCCCTGTGGCCTGCCACGGATATGACCTCAGTTGGGACTGTGTTGAGACTATATATTCATTTCTTTTACACAAACAAAGAAGGATTTTCCATGTTACTGCTGGTAGAAGCTTTACACTCAGGAGTCAGCACTATTCTCCATAATACAGTGTGAAAAATAAGAAGCTATGTTTAACATAAATTTGAGGAGACACAGAATGAAACAGTAGAATAACCTCAGCCAGGAAAAAAAAAAAAAATTAACAGAGGATGGGAGTCCTGATTCCCAAATTATTTGCACATGTAATCTGTGCACTTAGACTTTTAAATAAAATTCACACTGTCGAATTGCTCCCGTTGATCAGTCCTACATGTTAATACGTAGGTAGCAAATTAGTCCAGAATTAGCCATGCTTTAAAGCTATTAAATTGCCATGTAATATATTAGAACTAGAAAGAAACTGAAGTATTAGTCATAAAACTTAAATCAAGACAGAATAAAAGATTATTATCTAAATTACAATACTGGATTTAACAATTAAACCATCAAAAAAGAAAGACATTCCTGGGAGAACTAAAAGAATCAATCATTATAAATTTCCAACTTGAGGAAAATCTAAGGACATGAGCTTATACATTGGATCACCTTCAGGAGCATTGTAGGAGTAGGTACAGTGTTTTTCAATGCATACCAATATATTATCAAGTATAATATGCAAAATGCAGAAAATCCCAGCAGTCATCAATTCTCATTTGTGTGTAATTACCTGTAAAATATTGAGATAAGTTTGAATCATTCAAGCCACTGGTGTTCTCCATGACCAACCACTTCTAATAAACATACATGATCTGTAACAGTTCTGCTTTCTTAACAGTGAGCTTGTAGAATTATCTGCAGGGACAAAAGCAGTAACAGGGGGAGAATGAAGTATGCCCTGTGGGATATTACTAGGCAGTACATTCATTAAGCCGTTCTTATGATGCCATAAATGCTTTAGTCATAAGAACCAAACATAAAATCCCAGACTTTCTAATACTCCAATAGGGACTACTTTGGTTTTTGTAATATACAGTTCTTCTTTTCCGGAAAACATACCAGTAGCTATTTCTTTGCTCATGCAACCGATTTTGCTTTGGAACATACTCAGAATATTACAGATTTATATATTTTATGACAGCTTTTTATACATTAGATTAGCATGATAAGACATCTAAATCATTCACCTAATTAAAGTTATGTTAAAAAAATATTGCATGACATCATAAGGGAACAAAATTTTGAATGAAATTACAATGATGTAACAGTGTGGATCTGTCTTGCACATGGTTTTGTGTTTCTGTGTTTTACAAACACAAGACAAAAATGTCTCAGTCTGCAAAAGTAAACAGGAAAACAGCTGACTCACAAAGCAAGTAGATTCCTACCTTGTCTAGGCCAAAGGTAAGTGGTGACTGGGTGGATAAAGCATATAAGGAGTGCCCTGATCTGTCTGTAATTTTGCATCGATGATCTCAGATAATAGTCATTTGTTTCCCTAGTACAGCTATAGTCTAGAAGAAACAGTTATGGATGTGCTTAATCACATTGACTACTGCAGGGGACATTTCCAATATTCCTTTAAGGTACGTATCCATATCTTATTCAGTTCTCAGTTAAAAAAAACCAAAACAACAACAACAACAAGCTGACCAATTTAAATGGATAAGAAGTGTGTAGACTTTGGGAACAGATACAATAAAAAATCAGTATATAAAATTTAAACATATACAATATATTTTTTAAAAGTGTATAAAATACAAACAATATCTACCTATCCTGAAGTTTAGTGTAGGGTTTTCCCTAGCATACAACAGATCCTAACACTTTCTTTAGAAGCTCAATAGGAACCAAATTAGCTAGGTAACAAACATTTCAGTTTCCAGATTAAAGCTGACTACTTATTTTACTAGTAAAAAACCCCCATCTCTAGCCTATCTATGGCCTCATCCCTACATAATGATAGAGTCACCAGTTTTCCCTCCAGATCTATAAAATAAACCATTTTAGGTCAATTATTAGTTTAGTGGAGTGCTTACCTTACAAGTAAAGCTGAAACAGCATTCAGCCATATCCAGAAAGGAACAGCTACCTAAGCCAACTTTTCGCAGAAGACATCTCCTGCTACGTAGAATAAACACTAGCTGGATGCTTCTGCTTCCTTTGTAACATTTCTCTCCGCCTTCCTTGCTAGTCCCAGCTCCCATTGTCTCAGATTTTAAGTGCCCTACAGCACTACCTTCCATTGTAACTTCAAAAGGAAGTTATGTATATATCCAAATACTACTGTTCTTAAATATGTAAGATATCTTTTGGCAGAGCTGTTGTGCTGTGTGAAGTCTTGTGCACAGACTTATAGAGCATTAGCAAGGATAGCTCTTTGTTCCATTGTGAGGTATGGCAAAGATAAAATGTAAAGCATGTCTACTGCAGTCACACATATTCTGACCATCCAGAACAGAACTTCAGTGCACTGCTAATCACAAGCAAATTCAAAAACAAATTGCTGTGTTCAGATTGGACACATACCACAGATAAGTGTAGCAATGAGACCAAATCCTACAAAAGCTTTTAAGCCCATGAAGACTCCAAGCATAGAATTATATTTAGCCACATGGTGAGGCTGCCACTATTCTGTGATCTTTAACAGTTAGGTGAAATAAAGGGTTTCATTATGAGTCTTTTTGATGACTAGCTAGCAATGTTTCCGTATATTAACCTGTGGTCTCAGTATGTCTTGATCAAATGACATACATATGACATGACTGATGCAAAAAGAAAAATGTGGTTATCACACAAGATAAAGACATAAAAATAGAATTTGGAATGGTATCAGAATACCAAGAAAAAGAAAATTAACAGTTGTGGTTTTAGACATATTGATCAAGACTTAATACTGGCATGTGTCCAGTATGAAATTAGCAATAAATGGGAGAAGGAATAGAATCTCAAAACACCACATTGTGTTTGAACAAAAATAGAATTGTGCAACAATGTATTATAAGTCAAATTAGAAATGTCTCCTCTATGCAGTACCTTTTTAGTTGACATGCACTTTTCAACTATTTATAGACTTTACAGAGATTGAGTATTCTTGCTCCAATTTCCCATGCCAGGTGTCTGCCTCGAGGCAACTTCACTTCATGAGGTTTCCATAAATACACTCTGGCCATTTCTGAGAATGAGAAAATATGTCATTTCGCTATTGATAACAAATTTTTACAGCTATGTCATTGGAAAAGTTTCACTTTTTCAAGCTCTGGTCTTCCATGCTGTGCATTGATGTTTCGCAGAACTGTTTTTCTGCAAGTTATATGGTCACTTTCTTTTTTTTTTTATATGAAAAAAGTTACATTTGGAATTGTCAAAAGTTTTTGGAAAAGCACACAGACTAATAAGGGAAGTCTGGTAAGGAGGCTTTACTTGAAAAACTGCAAATGCTGACTGGAATTTCTCACTACTGCAAAGCTGGATGAGAAGGAATACCTGAAACTAAATAAGAATTAATGAGCCAGAAAAGTTAAAATGAGAGACTTTAAAAGAAGGACCTGAAAGGGGGAACGCACTGCAGGGGAAAGGACACAGAGACAAAAACTGAGTGAAGTATAACAGTAATATCAGGATGGGTATAGGGGTTAGGTACTGGAACTATTGGGCAGAGGGGTTCAGGGTACCAAAGTTAGGAAGAGGGCACCTATTAAGTACAGGAGAGAAGAAAAATGGAAGAGAAATAGTCAGACTCACAGGCTATTGTATAAGTTAGCTACCCATAAAAGAAGGGAAAAAGAGACCTGTACATCCTTTTATAATCAGCCTCCCTGTATTTTGTCATGTGTTTTTTCTCTGGATGTTTTTTTTTCCTGCCTGCAGAGGTTTTACAGGCAAATAGAGTGTTGTAGAAAGATGACAAAAGCAACAGAAAAGGAAAAAAAAATGAAGTAATGCTATAGAAGAAATATGGGAAGAGTAGTAAAGGGAGGGAGCAACAAAGGAAGAACCAAATGAGAAGGAAAGGGGAAGGACAGAGGAAGGGAAAGAGGAAATTATTTAGGGGAAATCTAAGGGAGAAAAATGAGTAGTCAGTAGACTGACATGATAATTTAGTTTGGAAAGGTATTTTGGAGATCATCAAGCTAAATCTCTGCTGAAAGCAAGGACAACTTTGAAGTTATAGCAGATTATTCAGTGCTGTGTCTAGTTAAGTTTTTTAAATCTCCAGCAATGAAGGCCCAAAGCTTTCCAGGATCCTGCTCCTGGGCATGACCATACTCTTTATGAAAAAATCTTTTACCTTATATCCAGCAAGAATTTCCTATAGGGAGATTGTTTCTTGTCCTTGCATGGAGGAGGGACCTCTGAGATTGATGTGGCTCTGTTTTCTCTATAAATCCCCTCTAGGCAGAGGGCATTTATCCCCTTTCCTCTTCTCTCCTCTAATACCCTGTGCTCCAGCCCCTTAATCATCTCAGGGCCTTCTGCTGCATTTGCATTATCTCCCTTGTACTGTGGGGAACAGTGCTGGACATAGTACTCCAGATAAGGCCTCATGAATTCCAAGCAGGGGATAATAATATATTGTAGAATAATTTATTACTGTTCGTCTCTCCATGAAAAAGTATTAGACATGGAGTTCTGTGGAAGTGCCAATATCACTGGAACTCACAATCAAAATTAGTAAATAATCACAATGAACTGTCCCTAAAATTGATAGTCCATCCAAACAAGAATGACAAAGTCTATGTTCAAAATGTTGGAAATGGTCTGTGAATTATTCATAAACTAAATACAAAAAAGTTTTAAACTAACCTAACTTTTGGTTTGGTGAATCCTATTTAACCAATGGTGACAAAAAAGAAAGAAGTTAATTTGTCTTCTAGACTGCAGGCTGAGTCTGCAGAATCTATGTAGTAGGAAACAGAAAAAATGGAAAAAAAGCCCATTAGCAAGGAGGAATGGAAAGGAACATTCCTTCCCTCTCTTCCTTTGAAACACATATGAGAGTAGTTTTGAGCTTTGGGTTACTGGGTCAGAAATTAACTTGGAGCCCCACAATGCTGTTTCTTAAAAAAATCACGTTAGATTGGGCTTACAATTCATGCAACCCTTACTAGTAGTAACATAAAAATGAACCGGGTCAAAATAAATGGCAAAGCTGCTGAGCAGAGGCTAAGCAAGCCATACGTTTAGACATATCTCCACAACCATAGTGGATGCTTAAAGTCTGTGACAACTATGCATTTAGAAAAGAATGGACTTAAATTTCATAGAATGTTCAAAAACAAGAATTACATGGTGCTACCATCACACAGGCCAGCTGGCTTTTTCCTCTTCCTGAACTACTTCTGTCTCATTGTCCACTGATGGAAGTGTCACATTTCAAAGGAATTACATTCATTCAGGGTTTTGAAAACCTGAATAGATCTCCCCTGACCATGACCCACCAACAGAGCTCCAATTTCCAGAAATGCATCTCCAGATACATCTTTTTTACATATTTTTAAAATTACTAAAATCTAATACTTCTTGAGAGACAAGTGACAGCAAGCACTGAAGCTGAAAGTGATGAGACAAACGTGGCAGCACACTGCGGTGAAACAATTCAAGCTTGTAATTAATTTCTATCTTTAAATTCCCATCAGAAATGCTTAGTTGGAAGACTCTGATAGGGTGGAGCTATCAAGAGAGATTTGCTGTTGCAAAGGTTGCATAGGGTGGCCACCAGATAATGATTCAGAACAATAAACAAGAAAAAACTTTGTAGACCTGTGTATTTAATGAAATTACAGCTCAAGAGTATTAGTATTCTTTATGAAATATATTTATTAGTCCTGGGGCAGAAATCACCTTGGTGTTTCAAGTCAGTGGAAAGCAGGAAGATCACCTTGCAACATTCAACTTAGAGGTATAGCAAGAATCCATAAATAGGTCACTGTAAACATTGTTCCAGGGATTTCTTTCTTGAATTCATCAGGTTACAACACATCTTAAGTAAAAGGATTCTGAAAAAGGAGGCAATATACCAGCAGAGACAGAATTTCAATTTAATATCTATTCCACAAGAGGCCAGCTATGAGTGATTCCCAATGCAATTTTCCTTTGAACACAATCCTGCTCCCAATCCTTTATTAAAATAGGGAAGAATGCCAAGTCAGCATCTTGCTCCAGGTGTCAAATATCCCATGGCAATGCCAAGTAAAAAAGACTAATCAAGTAAAAAAATCCATTCTATTTTCCTATTAGAAATGTTTGGGGTATTAATTTTAAATTGTATAATTCAGCAAAGTGAAGGAATTTTATACGTACACATATATAGAGACACACATATGTCTGTGTGTGTTTATATATTTCTACACATACACATATAAATGTTGTATCAAATCTACTTTTCTTTTTTTGAAAAAAAACCAAATACCTATTTAGAGGCTCATTTTATTTTTTCAGCATTGAAAACATGAGGGAATATTTAAAGTTTCCATTTTGTTTTTTTTATAAGAATATGGACATCTGAGCCCATACATGTCCAAAGAACAGCTGGAATAAATGGAGTACAGAGTCCTCTGATGATCATAAAGTTCTTTGAACTTCTTTGATCTTGAAGTATCTGTGTTACATGTTCTCCAATCTCTATATCCAATAGAGGTTTCAGAATTACAGTAATGATGGCTCCCTGTCAAACACAAGAGCTGTTATAGTAGCCAGAAATAAATGAGGTACAGGACAATCCCCAGTCTGTGGTCTTCCTGGGGAGGGAAGCCAGTGGAGACTTTCTCAAGTATTTGGTGTGAACTGTTGTGCACATAGGCCTTAGGTTGCACACAACATAGCTCAATGGAGCCTACAAATCCAAGAAGACCACCTTAGGGGGGGAAAAAAAAAAAAAAAGTGGCTTTTGCTAGTACTGCTTATTTTTCCCCATTGTGTATAAAGGGAGTCTGAACAACAAGCTCTGATCTAGACACTGTGGTAAAAGTATGTTAGATAATTTTTTCAGATTAAGCCTCATACCACAATATTGTTCATGCGGGATCTTCCCTACTCTGTCACACAAAACCTTCCTCACTCTTACCCATTTACATTTTGGAATAGGTAAGGTTACTTGACTCTACTGTGCTGTTTAGAAGGTTGCTTCAGAAAGGCATTATTCATTACTTCCTCTCTCTATTCTCAACCAACACATAACTGTTTATGCAATATATTCTTGAGCACCATCTACTGGTACTTCTTCCACATCTGAAATATATACATCTATATAGACATAAAACATGCTTTTAGTATTTCCTCTGGACTGAATAATTTGGTACTCAGTCACCTTAGTGCAATGGAATAATGAGGTGTTTATGCAAGTTATCTGGCCTGATTTGAAAAGAATGCTAATCTTGGCTGGAGAAGAGGGACAGATAGTATTTCTTAATACACAGCTGTTAAAAGAAGAGAAAAGCTGAAGATTAGCATTTCTCTACTCATCTCCTGGCATGCAGTAGAATTCATCTATTTCATACTACCTGTGTAGCCAAAAAGGAACTGCAATTTAAGGTTCATATTATTAAGAACACCTAAGGTTTCATTTCAAATAGGTATAGTTTATTTCAGGGAAGTAAATATTAAATACTTTTCAAACTGTGAAGGAAATTATTATGCCAGCTTTATAGCAAGAGAAGTGATATGCCTGTAAAAATTGCTGATCTCAACCTGTTGACAAGTCTAGTTAAAATGTTCTCTTAGTATAACAGTCGGTGCTGCCCCAGAAGACCTCCATTTGTAATTTATGCATTCTTGTTTCAGAAGGGGAGGGAGTCTATGCTGAGAAAGGAATACCACACTTTTTAAAATTCTATCTCAGAGCTGCTAGCAAGAACTTTGATTTATTAAAACTGAAATAAATTCAAGCACCTAATTTGGAGTCCTCAGCATTTGTACAACTTGTTACTCCCGTTTCAGATGCCTGTGACATTGAAACTAAGGTGGCTGTTTTCTCATCCTTACAGCTCTGCTCTCACACTGGAAGTCTGAGACTACAAAACCAGGGTGACAAATTGCTTGTGATTAAATTTCTGGATAACTGCCCCTGCTATATTTGCACGTGGTTAAGTAAAATATGTCCCATTACTAAAGAAAAGCTTGTGAACTGTGGTTTAAGAAGAGGCTTCTGCATTTCTTGTTTGGCACAACGGCATCTGAATCCTGAGTTAAATGCTATAATAGTGTTCCTACTGATAATAAAAGCATTTTCTTATAGGATCCAGCATGACACAGTCAAACCACTTGCTGCCGTCCCAGTATGTGAGAATGTAAGGGTTGACCCAAAACTCCGTCTCTCAATAATTAACAAGAGACTTCTAAAGATTTAAAACAGGATGTGAATGGAAAGATACAGCTTAGGTTTTGAGAACTAGAAGCTGTATTTGGACCTCTCCTCTTTGCATTTACTATGGAAATAGCTTTCATAAATTTGCCTAGCTGTTTTTTTAATCCATTTATACTTTTGGTCTCCACAACTATCCTTGGTAATGAAATCTAAAGTGCAGTTACACGTGGGTAAAAACCCTACTACTTTTCATTTATTGTAAATCTCCTGCTTCAACATTTCTTCTGATTCCTTTTCCACTTTTCTATTATGAACCACTAAATGAAAACTTCATATTTAATCTTCCCAGACCATTCATAATTCTGCTGATTTCTATGATATACCCATTCCACATCATTACACCTAATGAAAACATTACACATCTGATGATTCTTGTGCCCTTTCCTGCAGAACCTTTGGTGGAACCTTTCCTGCCTGCACTATAGCCTGAGTTTCTTTGTGTGAAGCCCTTGATGGATGCTTTCGCCTGTCTCTGACTTCCTTCAAGCTGCTGTGTGATGGAAGAAACACTGTGATTCTCCTTTCTGTACCTATATTTGGGGATCATGCATTGACATGAACTGTTGTGTAATGAAACTAATCAGCAGCAGTGCAGTTTACACACATGAATATTAGAAAGCTGAGTACCTTTTTTCCTATCTTCTCCTGTTCCTCTTAATCTCATTTCTATTGTCCAAAGCTTTCCTATCATGATATGTTTCTGCCTCTGTTGCTGGTCAGTGTGAGTTATACAAAGGTCCAGGTTACCTGCAGACTAAATTTCAAGTATCATTACGTTTAAAAGGCTTCAGGCTACATCTGCAAATATACTTTTCCTCCAAGAGGTTGTCCTGGTTTCATTAGTCCTAGATTTCTGTTACTACATCTCTGTTGTAGTCCTGTGATATTTTCAATTTTTGTTAGTTAAAACTTAACAAAGCAAGAATTCATCTTCTATTCACCTTTTTGTGGATCATGGAGTCAATGACATAGTTCAACATGAGTAGGGGTAGGATTTATTCAGCTGAAGTCCAAGCAAAACTGAGTTACCTGCAGATAAGTCTGCCTCTGTGGAAAAAAAGTCTGTGTATTTTAAAAAGGAAAATCAAGATAAGTACTCAGCAACCTCACTCAGGTACAGCACTCCACAGAGTGCACACAGCTACCAGAAAGTGCCAGACAGTCATTGCCACTTGACTGAAGACTAATTTATCTTTAACTAGGTGTCCTGCTTGTTCTGAGGCTACTGACAGCTGTAAGTCACATTATGCAGAGCAAAACATGGATGTTTTGATTTATTTATTGTGGCTGAATATTTTCAGCAAGCTGGGAGAAAAAAATGTAAAAGTAATTTTTATATGCTTAACTAATTTGTACAGCTGGTTGATAGCCATGCAACCAGAATCTCCTAAGTGTGAAATGATGTGTCTCAGTGGAGTTTTAACCTGTAAATAATGTGAAAACCAATTAATGAATTAAATTTTTATTCTGTCCTGAGAGAGTGAATCAGGTTTGTTAAATTCTGTGTGTATACTCTTGTTCAAATGCAAATCAAAATAAGCTAATTTACATTGCTGAAGAATTTATTTTTCCTTGTACTTTTATATTATATTTTGAAAAAAAAGTCCCAAACACAAATATTTTAAATAACATTGAAGGACATTTATATAGAGTAAATATACAATACTTAAATACTTCTGTTAATATCTCTTAATTACAGACTTAAAGTATTTTGTTGGTGGTTTTGTTGTTGTTGTTGTTGTTGATAGAGAACTCTCTGTGAAACCCACCAGGTTTGTATTGATAACATCTTTCTGAAATTTTAAAAAATACAAAAAAATTGCATATTTCATTTCAATTGTGATTGTTAGTAGATTTTTGTCAGTTGTGGTAGATGTCTAGTTGTCTCATGGCTAAATAAACAGTCCCTGAGTTCTGTGTCCAGATCTGCCAGGGACTTTATACTAATAATTCTTGAAGGCAAAGCACTTAGTGAACATTGTCCAGCAACACAGCACATCACAAGCACAAACTTGATAACTGTACTTACCCTCACCACTCTGTTAGTTGTTTGATTTTGTTCTGAAATGGATGAGAAATCAATCCAGAGCCAGTGACAATAGAGAAAAGACCTAAGAATCAGATGTTTATTGTTTCTCTCCTGTTAGTTACTGCCTCCCATTTCATAAACATTACCTGAGGGAAATCTGGAGTCAGGGGTTTTGTTTCCTAACATGGCAATAGAGAGAATTGAAAAAGTGGTTAATTGTCAGACATGCTGTGGCTCAGCTGAGACCACAAGAATGATCACATAGTCATGCAGACGTATGTATATTTAAACAAATGAAAGTTGAGTAAATAACCTGCTTTTCAGGCAATGGATAGAATTCCATTTTTAGATGTAGGGACTATATTATCATATAACCTGAAAAGCATGTAGTGCAGCAGGTGACACTACTTGGGGTACCCCCTTGTCTTACTGTGATAAAACCCACTCTTAGTATGAATACAGATCAGTTCCTGCTGATGAAAATGGTGGTCAAATACCCACTATTTTCATCAGCATTAATTGATCTGTACTCTTCTTATCAATGACCATCATCCCTCCTGGTGTTTTCTATGGGGTTTTATGGGATCTCTGGCAGGCTGCCCCTCACAAGACACTCCAGAAACTGCTGTGGTGGCCGACCAAATGTCCTTTGTTTTTTGCATTTGTTGTAAGAGGTAGGGAGATATCAAGTCATTTGAAAAGGGTCTCTTTCAGCTGTTGGGTTGAGAAAGCATTTCTCAATAACTGATTACACAAAGTCTGGTGAGAGTTAGGACATCACTACGAGAAGAACTCAAGTGTAACTGAAATGGTCACAGAATAACATTAGGGGGAAAAATACTCTGTTTCATTTCTCTTCAAGTGCCATATTTACCCGTTTCCTAGTGATTCATGGCTGACAGTAACAGCTTCTTAAGGCAGCTGACAGCTAGCAGAAGCTTGAGAAGCCTTCCACAGTCCCTGGCACTGATCAGGCCATTGACTAGGGGTTGGGCACGATAAAGCGGAGAGGCGGTCTGAAGCAACAGCAAGACATTCAGCACAGGCTGAGCATCCCTGCTCTTTGTGCACTGCAGCAGATGGCGGAGGTGTGGCCGTTTCCCTCCTTAAACTCTCCTGGAGCAGCCACAGCAGAAGCAGAAGACTATTTCCTTCATGACCCTGTCAGTAACAGCTGATGTGTCTGTTAGGATGTGTGATTAAAGGCTCATCTGTCCAGGCACAGAGAAGCAGAGAGGCACAGTGCCAGATGGGTGAAACCCAACCACGCAGCCAGGGCCATAAGCCCCTGCCCTGGTCACCCCAGGGCACCCTAGGAGGGCATCAGTCCCATGGGCCAGGGGCGAGACCCACCACTGTGAGCCAGTGGGAGAGCCTGTTCTAAGGTCACCTACCGGGTCGTGGGTATAGGCTTATTATGGGGTGCTTGGGAAGATTGCATAAAAGTCGTTATGGGATGTTCAAGGAGGAATCAGAGCGGGGGAAAGCAGGGGACAGGAAGAATCAGGCATGGGAAAACAGAGGCAATGGGCTGAGTGTGAACCACTGGCAGGACAGTACACTTGTTCGGCCATGCCCTGTGCCTGGTGTCTCCAGTCAGTCCTGGCTTCTTTTTATACTTGATTTTTACCTGTTTTCCTGCATGAGCGACTCTGTGTGCAAGGGTGTGTGTGTGTGTGTGCAAGGGGGTCTGAGTGCAGCCACTGGAGCAGGACCAGAGGTCATAGCAACCACGCACCAGCTCCTGGAGCAGCTGGGGAGCGTGCACACCGTGGGTCAGCCTGTGATTGTGCATGCCTGTCTCTGGGAGACAGACAACTGGAGGAGCTGGCTACCAGGGGGACCAGAGCACCTTGGCCAACTGCAGAGGACACCATGGGGCCTGAGGGTCAACTAAGAGACCCCGTTGTGGGTGTGTGTGCGCACACATGTCTTTGTGGGATGCAGTGGGTGAGGATCCAGGACAGCTGCTGGATGATCCATGGCCTGGTTCCATATTTAGGCCCGGGTTACACACAGTGCGTGTCTGTGTGTGTGTGAGGGTCTGCACTAGCGGCTGCAGCCTGTGACCTTGGGCTGGCATGCACAGATGCCAGCAAGCAACTGGGGAGAGTGGGATCTCTGGAGAGCTACTGGGCAGACTGTGTCTAAGCCCAGTTGCTGGAGGATTCACATTGTATATATGTGCTGTATAGGTGTGCTTTCACATGCATACCTTTAAGGAATAAAAGATCAGCCACATTACTGGTTGGAGCTGAAGGCTTGGAGCTGGAACAGCCTATTCCTTGTTGGGGTCCTGGATCTGGCAACCCCTAACAGTATCTGTAGGAATTCATAGTACTAAATGAGAAGCAAAAACGCCAAGCCAAGCTTCAGAAAGGGATGGAGAGTTCCGAGTACACCCACCAAATACTTTTCACCATCAAATAAAAGACTCCTTCAGCTCTAGCAATTTACTGCACCTATTGAGCCTGGAAGTCTGTGAACAGATCCTCAGAGACACATCGCAGCACAGCTGAAGAAAACACTGCATAGTAGCCTCTTTAGGGAAACAGACCTTGGGCTTGAGTTCTGCTGTTTACTTTATCTATTTCCAAAAAATCAATAGTCTTTTCAAGGGAAGGCCAGAAGCCACTGGATAAAGTTAAATAGGATGTCTTCTTTTCCAATACTTTCTCCATTAGCAAGAGGAGCTTCCTTGAACCAATAGAAACTCCATTCTCTAATAGATTATTCCAAATCTTTATGGTCTTTAGGGAAGAAAGGAATTGTTCTGGACTAGTGAGACATCCTTACTTGACTACATATTTTCAATCTGTAGTAAATACACATGGTCTAAGCCAAGCCAAAAAATAAATTTTAAAAAAATAAATAGAAACCTGAAATTCCATGAAAATTTTATTGTACATCCATTGCTTCATCATGTATTTCTGTTAGCTCTGGTCAGAAACAAGTTGCAAAAAAACACCCAAAACTTTACTTCATGGCATAAAATCCTTGTTATGTGGTTACAAATCTAGGAACTTCAGTGACACAACCATCTAGGGACATTGAGACAGTTCATCTAGATCTAAAGCAACTGGAACTTGTAATTAAAGCCAGTCCATGTGCTGCTGCTTCTTTAGCCTTTCCAACAGCTGGCTGCCTCAATAAGGAATTGAAGAAATTACAGATCATTAGGGAAGTCATTATTTTGTCTTTCTTCAGGCATGCTCTAAAAGAGGGATCATGTAAACAGGCCTAATCCAATGAAGTATCAGAATACATTTGATGGTTTTCCTACAGTCATGAAAACAGGCTGCAGGATGCACAAATACGGGTTAGCATAGCAGAAAATGTCTTCCATTGTCTAGTAGACTGAGAAAACTTATTTATCCATTATAATAAAATTAAAGCATAGATCTCAAACAGTTTGACATACACCTCTATACTCTTCCGTGCACAATGTACACCTCTGTAGAACAAGAGTAGAATTACCAAGACTTATGGTAAAGGTGTAACAGTCAGTGTAAAGTAACACTGCCTTCTTTGGGAACTCACTAATATCAGTTTACACAGTGCTACATTAATCATTCCCTACCCAAAGTCTGGGACTTGATTGGATACCATAGGTTTTCATAGCAGTCATAGTATCCACTTGCAATGCGCATTTAAATATTCATGACACCAATACTCTCAATTTTGCATTTTCTTCATCACTTGACCTCCGTTAAGTTCAAACAAATATTGCTTTTAATATGGTGAGAAGTCCAAGACAAGTACTTTAATTTTCTCTTTACTGTGGCATTACCGTTACCTTTGCAGCACCTTAGCATTGTGCAAGTGGAGCAGTCTACATATCTTACTGTAAGTGTTAGCCCATCATAAAACTAACAGGATTTTTTTTTTTGTCATTTTTCTCTTTTGCTATGTGTCAGTATCACTGATCTCAACACATCTTGGAGAATTGCTTCCTGCTGTTCAAGACAGCACAAACACAAGCCATTCCTCCTCATAGATCCTCTATAATTTAATTAAATTGAGAAAAATATACATTTAAGACTAATCTCTAGCTTTCTTAAAACATACTTTGATTTGTTATACCTTTAAACAAACATGAATTTTTATAGTACTATTTATTCTTGAAAAGTTTAAGCAATAGTTATGTACAAAACCCCAAATCCTGTGAGAGGCACCACACATTTTTCAAATCTTGTTAAACCTACAGAAATAACAGCCTTTTTCCTATCTGTATAGACACAATGTTTGTTTCCTCTACATTGTATACAGAAAATAATGCAAACCAGTTGTCTGAAAAAGTTATGGCAATAAGTCCAACTGCTATCTAGGAGAGATCCATACAAATGGTGTAATGAAGGCTCACAGTAAAATTACTGATTATTTCTTTTATTGCACTACGTTAGAGACAGGCTAGCATTTTACCTGTGAAGATTTTGATTTTATGACATTTGTGATGTGCAGGTAGGTTGTAAAGGCTATACATGGAGACAAAAGCACATTGAAAGGGTTTCTTTTCCATTTTCAAAGGAACTCTACCTAACAATTCCCTGCACTGTGCTGCTTGTGTAGATGTAGGAAATTCAAGAATTCAAGGCATCCCCATATGGTACAAGAAATATACATTCTTACTACTTTGTGCCTTGCCAAGGCAATTACACACCATGAATTGAGTTTCAAGGTTGGTCACCTCCTGCAATTCTATCAGAAGTGTTGGGGTATTTGTCATCTATTTTTTAAACTAGCTCCTACAGTCTAACAATTATACGAGACTCTTTGCTTTGATTTTGAAACATACAGCCTTTAGCTCACCAGAGTGTAGCAAAAAGTCTGAGCAATCTCATTCCGGAACAGCAAATACTCATTTGAGGAAGACACTCCAAACTTACCAGTAGGTCTGCCTTTAAGACCTGTGATTTGGGGGGCAAAGTTTTCTTGTTTGTTTGTTTGGTGTTGGTTTTTTTTTTTCCAAAATAACAAACCCACACCAAAAAAACAAACAAACAACAAAAAAAAACCCATACCAAACATTATTATTTGTTCATAACAGTGAGTTTTGCGTACATTGGAGAGTCCATTAAATACTTGCGTAGACAGATATACAGATATTCACTAATGGGGGGGCATGTAATGACTTTTAGTAGGACAAAATAGAACAAGCCATGCATGTACCTCTCAAGGCTCTTATCATTTACTTCTTGGAAATTGCCATTCATACAGTGGTGGCTAACTACAGAGCCCTGTTCAAGCAAGCAATCAGTTCTGAGTTGGTTTAAAAACGTCTATTCATCCAAAGAAGAGTGAAGACATAACATCTGTCTTTTTATATAAAAAAGATGAAAATAAATATTTCCTTTACCCACTGGATATAGAGGTAATGGCCTGAATTTTGAAAAAAAAAAAATATATACGTTAACTCATAGACAGACATTATGTAAATGTCATGGATGGCGCGCTTTGTGTCACTGATTCAAGTTATTTGATTTCACCTCTTTTCTAGGGAATATTGCTATACCTCAGAGAAGGCAGACTGGAAGTGTGAAACCTCCTCAGATCCCCTGATGTCGGAAATGTACCCGCCCCATAAAAAGGAATTAATGGAGTTTCTGCTTTAACCTCCCAGTTCCCATTTGGGTCCATCAAGCTGAAATGCTACATCCGTCCCAAGTGATAAAAACTTCAACTGCCACAAGTAATCTGTTCAGGCTCCAAGTCTTTTAATAATTACACTAATGGTATCAGCAGCTCCAGACAGACACGCTCAGGTTGTATTTTCAGGCTTTTCTACACGGAAAGGCAGAAGGAGTTTTCTTTTTGCAGCAAGAGACTGCTGATGTTAGCCTGCTGCTGCAAGAACTTGGACCTGCGTACCTGGCTCTGAGGATGAACCTCCCCCAGCCTGCGCACTCAGCACAAGCCTCATGCCCTTGTGTGCATGGTCTTGCCTCAGATTCTCCCAGACTGGAAGTCCTGCTCACATTTTTCACTACAGTGCTGCAGTGCTTCTGCATGTCATGCAAATGCCATTAAATTTCCTGATCTGGTGAGCAGCTGTGCCTGGAATAGGAGGGCAGTGGGAGAGGAAAGAGTTCATTGTTCTGTACTTCTCACGAGACCTGTCACTTCTTTGGGGGTTTCACACTAGAAGGGACACAAAGGATGTCCTCCAGATGCCACATAGTACTGTGCATCCTCACTTTTGTGTAACTTGGAGTGCTAGACCCATCACGTCCTTTAATACATGCCTTGATACACACCGAAAATGAGGAAAATTGAGAGCCAGTAAGCATTTCACAGTCTTATCCTGAAAACAGAGATATAAAGACAGACTGTCTCCAACCCCCTTCTCTGTACATAAGAGTTCCATTTAATACTGTGTTGAAAAAATAAATACAGAACTATCAAAGATGGCACTTTATCTTCTTAGGCAATCTTCAGAAATCAGAACACACCGATTTTTTTAAGCTTCAAAGTGACTCCAGTTCTTTTAAGACACATGTTAAAAAAAAACCCAAACTATAAAGGTATTGCCTTCATTGGAAGGCATCTGTTTTCCAGCTACAGTACACTTGTTTTTTCTTTATTTCACATGTGCATGGGCACACACTTGCATGGTGCCTCTTGACAAACAGCCCTTTCCCTGTTTGAACTGAAATGTGCATGTATTGCAGGATGGGGAAGGGAATCAATGGTTTGATTAAAATTTTAATTATTGTAGAAATCATTGTTTTTGTACAAGCTTCCCCATGCCCCACCCTTGGGCATTATTTGTTCCTCTTTAGAAGTACCCTGCAAATGCAGCTTTGGGGATTCGTTGTATTTTTATGCCAGCTCTTTAAGCAACTCTACTATTATTACATTCCAGTGTGTGAGTGATTCAGTATTATCTCTTAGGCTTTTATGATCTTGTTCCCCAATCAGTGCTTTTGTGTAACAAGCTAGTGAAATTAGAAATATGATTAGAAAAATGTGACTACATTATCTAAAACTTATACACACTTTTGTATTGCTTCAGCTTTTTCAAGTCCTGAGGGAACTGACAGCGATTAGGATCTATTTCTAGTGAAGGTACAGTTGGGAATAAGGGTGGTTTCAATAAGTGAATCAACCTTATCATGACAGAAGCTCCAATAGAGATGTGCCTTAGAGTATACTGGATTCCACTTTGGAAACCACAGGAAGCCTTTGCATAAGTACTCACATTTCTGCCTGGACTAAGCAAATTGAGTACTACAAATAAACAAAAAAAAATCTGGAAGCCAGTAGTCCTTCCCATCTCCGTTTTTATTGTAATACCTTACAGATAGCATCACATCGTCAAAACAATGTTTTTTCTTTGTGCATGTAACCAGGCTTGGTATAAACCTTCAGCAAAATGGTCA
This sequence comes from Falco peregrinus, assembly GCF_023634155.1. Taxonomy (NCBI): domain Eukaryota; kingdom Metazoa; phylum Chordata; class Aves; order Falconiformes; family Falconidae; genus Falco; species Falco peregrinus. Next base: position 28,762,531 of record NC_073727.1, on the reverse strand, counting down.
TTCTCTTGTAAACATTCAAACCTCCACATTAAAAAACAGCCTTTTTTTGCAAAAGGTTCAAAAAATACAGTTTTTACAGTGGACTAGAGTGGAAAAAAAAATCCCACAAAAGAAACAGGATGCAATTTTTGCTGTGCATGTTTTTCTGTTAAAGCAGGCCAGGCCTCAGGGGAACACAAACAGGACCATATTCACATGTTTACATAACAGTTCACATTTTTAAAATGCTGGCATTATTTTAGCTTGCATAAATTAACTTTTGCATGGATGAGTGGGAGGAGGAAAAAAGAAAAAAAAAAAAAAATCAGTGGAAGCAGGACTCTTAAAGGGTCCACTGCAAAAGGTTACTGAGATTAATGACTGAGCAAAATAGTCTGGAAAGGAGTGAGCATGACCTGGTACAGACATTAAGTCAGAAACAGGGGGTGTGCAGAGAGAAAGGTATGTTATTTACAACAGGACAAGGCTGAGCAATCTGGGTCAGGCCAAAAGTCCACCTAACCTTCTGGCCTGACAGTGGCTAATATTGTCTCTAAGAAAAAAAATACAATAATCAAGGCAAGAAAAGAACAATCTCACTGGTGGCACACCTTACCAGTTTCCAGCAGTCAACATTTTATGACCAATATATCTTTAACATGATGTTTAATAGCCACCAGTATATATATATAGTGATGTAAATCACTATATATATATATATACACACATAAGCACATCTTCCATGTAGCTCTAAAATCTCTTTCCAAAGCTAATTACCTTTTTGGCCTTCACAACACCCCAGAGCAGCAAGTTCCACAATTTATTATCTCCTTCTCCATGCTACAAAAGATTTCATTAACTTCCATGATATTCCTCCTCAAATGCCTCTTTCCTGAACTGAGGAGGTATCACCTGCTGAACCTCTTCCTTTGCAGACAAGGTCTTTCCACTTGCACTCCTCCGTTCCTTCCTTAGTTCTGCCATATTCATCTACAGCTGTAAGGACAAGAACTGCAGCATTCAAAAGGCACCCATCTTGTAGTGCCTTTTCTATTTTCTGAACAGGTTACCGGCTCAGGTCAGGGAAATGAAAGTGAAGTGTGCAGGTATTTGAGGAAATGACAGCTGAAGAAGGAGAAGCAGGGATGAGTAACAAGCTATGGTATACATATAGCATGTAGTCATATCAAAAACCATAATTTAACAAATAATTCTATAACCTTTTACTCCATGTTGTATAGACATTTAAAAATTATTGGTAACCCAGCATTTATTTCTAATTCAGATAACATGAAAGATGTGTGGAGGATCGTGAGAAGGTTCACATAGAAGGAAACAAGAACAGTGATGCATTAAGAAGTCTTTTAATGAAAGAAAACCCTTATGTAATTTTATTTGATACAATCTGAAAGCTAATTTTAATTCCTGTTTATGGTAGGGAACCAAACCTATCACTTACCTGAAAAGACACATACAGAAGTTCATACACCACAGGCTCAAACCCAGCTCACAGTGACAATAACTCAGTGATGAATTTATACTGTAGCCATTTTGTAGCCCATGTGAAATAAATTAAGGGAGTTTCGTTCCTCATTGACAGGTGCCTGAACCTTACATTTCTTCATTATAGATGTTGTAGCTGACCTATGATGGCATACTGGTTTCTGTAACCAAGGAGTAAACTCACAGACATGCAGGGATGATATTTAATTCTTAGCAGCTGCGATACAGAAAGGATTCAAGCTGACTCAGTCTGCAGCATTTTCAGAGAAAAAGCAAGTCAGCTAGTAGGGGCTTTTTAAAAACTAGTATTGCATTGTCCCATGGTGTGGTGACTCTAGTTTAGTCAGCATCTTTGGTAAGTACTAAATAGCACTTTTAAAGTGCACTAATCATTTAACTAATCTTGCAAACCTGTATTTTAAGCATGGTTGGCTTTCATTGCAGTAGATAAAGAAGTTTCACAATACTGGTGACAATATTTTCTCATTCTCCCAAAATACATAATATATAAATATGAATAATTTCATTCACGTTTTTCAAGAATCTGATTTTTTTTTGATTCATTTAAAAATGGCCCTTTAGGTATACTGTCATTAATAATGCCATGCGTGACATACATCAGCGGCCAATTGCTCTACATTACTTTTGGCAACATCTGGATGAATCCCTTCTATTTCTATTAAGTATGATTCAAGCATATCATATGCACAGAATATGGATACTCTACTGCAGCACAAGCTGTGGGTTTTAATACAACTGACACCCACTGTACCTTATAGAGTACCTTCCTTTATGATTTAGTTCTTCAGTAGTATATAACATTTTCTTTGGCTTATCTGTGTACGTTAACTCACTGGTTTAACCACACTTGTTCAAAGGATGAAATTCATGAATATTTCATGTTCCTGTGCACTTCCTTTTCTACAATATATGATATTTTTCCTTTTATTCATAATGGAAAGACAGCAGTGTGAAGCATACTCTTAATTCTACCAGTCTGAACTCCCTCATATATACCCTTTCATGTGTCCTATAGGTACTTAATGATCTCTGAAAAGCTTTCCTATAATTTTTAAAAAACTGTGTTAGACCACTCAAAAAGTTACATGGTAAAGGAAATGAGGGCTATATTAGACAACTGATCTGTTCTCTACATATTCTTATGTCCAAAAATCCTGCTCTTTTTGGGCTGCCACTGTGAAGTGCTGTCTCTGTACAAAGGCCATATATATGAAATTGTGTGAATTTTCTCTCCTAAGGCTGCCTGTGGTAACGGGATTAGCTGAGAACCATTCTGGTATCTGTATTTTTCATGACTCACCTATCCTTTTCTTTCCTAGGTTATTTATTACTTTTTTTTTGTTTTGTTTTAAATTTCAGTCCTGCCTCATTTTAAAAAGCTTCTACTCCCAGGATATCTGTATTTCCCTTAAGTAGTCCTAACACATGCCTCAAAGTTCTTCTTAAATTCATAAAGAAAAGAAATATAGTTATATAAGAATATGTGAACGTAATAAAGAAGCAGCCTTTTTCAAATGTATCTTGTAAACGCAGCTCTATTGAGAAGGAGTGCGGGAGGAATGAGAGGAATCAGTGTTTCAGCCCTGGGGAAAAAGTGGACTAAATTAAAAAGGCAATTAAGAAATGTTGAACCTCCACCGTGTCAATGAGCTTCTATGGTTGATAAAAGTATGATGAAGAAGAACATACTCATGTCTATTGTTTTAGAACAATGAAGTGTGTCCTGCTTGTAATGCTGTTGTTCTAAGCAAGTCTCATAGTGTTTCCATTATTGTGTGTGAGCTCAGCAAACATAGACAATAGACAAGGCGGTTTTGGCAGAAGGACAAAAAACACTTTGCTTCAGCTAGTAACAAATTGCTTTCATTAAGAACAAATGGTCTTGAAGCATTTTCTGCTGTCTGGTCTCCACAAGATGTCAAGAAGCACAAATGGTAATCCAATGTTTTCTCTGAACAATGCAGTAAAACCTAGATGGAGGCGAGTATAGTTTATTTTGAATAGTTATTATGTGATTTGCTTTAGGACACGTTTAGTCTTTGTGTGGATGGGCAAAAGAACTCGCACCCTCCATCCTATAAATAACTATGATTAGACTGCAACTTTTACAGTAACTAGTTTGAACTTGAATTAAGGCTGACCATTTTAATAGTTAACATCATTAAAATGGTGATTTGCTCAGGATACAACCTTATTTAGCAGTATCCTGATTCACTTTCTTAATGTGCTTTAAATGATGCCTTTAGTCATGTTATAGAGATGTTATACAGCAGCACTTGGCTGCCTTGAGGCAAAATGTCTGTCAGCATTCCTGGTGAATCTGTATTTTCAAAAATAGGTAGTGTATATTGATATACTTTTAAAGTATATAATCTTCCCCTCCTCATGAAAGAAGTATTCAGCTGATATGCAAACTCAGTTTGTGGTTAATAAGTTGTTACTGAACAGTTAGAAAATATAAACTTATAATCTTTGTGACTTGTGCCTCTTTTTTTAAAAAATTTAAAGTAGATCTTCATGCTTAGAAATGAGGAAAGATTGTCACATTGTAGCATGAAATGTGGCTTTGGGTTGTTTCAATTTGAAAATTACTGCAATACAGAATTTAAGATTTGAAAATTTGGTTTTGATCATGTGTTCTATCCTCTGGTTAGAATATTATTTCATGAAGCATATTACCACATTACTTCTTGACTATGCATTTGGAAATTTTATTTTGAAAGTTTAGTATCTCGGCTGTATAAAATCACTTTAAGTTTCCATTCCAGATGCAAATGTTGTCTGATAAATCTAATAAAAATTGGTCAGGCAAGGGGATTTAAAACTTTCATTTGTTTGGTAACACAGGTCTAATACAAACACTGCAAGATGGAAAAGCCAGGCAGCCTGATTCAGCAACATCAAAGACTACATATTCTCTTTCTGCCAACACCAGATCTGTAGAGCACATTAAGGAAGGAAAGAGCTGGTATGCTATGCACCAAAGTGTGCCTTCTGTGCTTCCACTCACAACATAACTGATTTACATCAAATAGCCTATGGTTAAGTCTGGTGTTTTTTTCCAGTGAATGTTATTCTTATATTTATCATTTCCCACATTCCTCTGTAATAGCATATTTCATAATTGCATTATTAATGATCCAGGGAAAAACTAAAATAATCAATCTTGTTGTCAGGAGAAAGGGAAACGAAGTACTTAACTTCATGAAGAGTAAGGAAAAAATATTTTAACAAATCATACTACATTCAATCTCCCTTGCAACTGCCATGTAAAAGAAAGGGAGAAGGGAGCCTAACTTCTTGTTTTAATGGCTATGAGTCGTGTTATGCCTCATTTGTTGAATAGGTAAAAGTCAAACCATATTTTTAAAACATAGGGCTCCACAGAAATTTATAAGCAAATACAGTGATAGTACATGAAGGCCAGGACATGCAAATGAAATTTGAACACCTACAAACTTCAAAACAAGGTACAATGATTCTAGATGCTGTGAAAAGAAACTGAATGACACATACCCCTAAGATAACAGGGACTGGTTATCTGAAATTAAAACCTAATAAAAACCTCTGGAGATCAAACATTATATTGCCTTATTTTCCAAGCTTCTGAAGAGCAAGATTTCACTATATTTCATATGAAAGTCTAGGTAGAAGTCTCAGGAAGTCAGAGAGAAAGTCCCAACTTGGACAGACCTAAAGCATTGACAAATATCTTGCAATCTGAACTTGAAACAGAAGGTCATGTTGTTTTGAACGGAAAAAGGGAAAGCATTTCTTTTCATTTGTTTTCACTACAGAAGAGCTGGGAAGTCTCCAGGATTCTGTAACAGCTTGACATGAGTTGTGACAGTTGTGTGATTTTTGTGATGCCATGTCATGCCTGAGAGTACACAGTCAACAATCAGCCAACATGACTGGTATTATGGGGACAAAGGAGTCTTTGAAGTCATCAGAATAAATGCCTGTCTTTCATATGAACGTGCCTTAGAACAGAGTGGATGAAATACTGGGGAGATGTGTCTTTTTCCTACAGAAGCTGCAGCAGAATAATTCCCCAGGAGAACTGCTTGTTCCCATGCTTAAGGCTGGAGAAACACTCCTGTACTTGAAGAGGAGGAAGGGAGAAGCAGAAAGACAAACTGCTGGAGTGAAAGGAAACTTTTGGGACTGACAGAAAAGTCAAAAGTCAGACAACAAGGGATGTGGGATGTGGGGTGCGGGGTGCTGACTCAAGAATGACTTGATTGTTCAGAATATGAGGCTGAACTACTGGAGTGAAAATCCAAAGTTGGCCCAGAAGGCTGAAAGGAAACACATTCAAGCTGCCCTTCACAAAACCAAACAAACAGACTTGTTTGGTGTTGATCTCCAAGGCAGGGTTTGCACAGGAACAGTTTTTTGTTGTGTCATTTGTGCTGGTATGCTAAATAGGCAATATGTGTTAAAAATCCCATGCAAAATCTGTCACGCATATCTGAAGGATTAACCATCAAATAAACCATCAATCTAATTTTTAAGGTGTGAAAAGGTTTTGTATTTTTGGTGTTTAGTTTCTTTTTTTAAACACTTGAGAATCTAGGGGTGATAGAATTTATTTCAGCCAGAGATAGCTGGACTGTGAAGTCAAGCTGTCTTTGCAACCTTGACAATACACCCTAAATTAGAAGTGATGCCTGGAACCTGCTTGGGCTCAGTAAACCAAGAAGGCAGAGTTCTGTACTGGGATAAAAACCCAAGCACCTGGTGACTTTTCATTCAAGAGGAGTTTGGCCTTTGTCCCATGTTTTCAGTGGAGGCGACATGCATTTTCCTTGGTAGTCCATCCAAGTGTTTCCTGCTGCCAAAGAATGTAGTCTCTTCTGAATGTAATCACCTCATGGGAACTGACCTCAGTTGAGCTACTCAGAACATTAGCTGCTAGAAAAAGGAAAAATAATTGGAATATCCTCCCCTTGTAGCATTCCATGCCATAAACAGTAATTTCTGGTATTAAAGGCTGATGACAGATGTGGTATCAGTCCATTACTGTCTTTATAAAATGTGGAACCTAGCCAGCAGAAATCTAAGAAATTAGAAAATAACTAATATTGACTTGCTTTTACTTCATTAAGGGATGACTGGAGAAAGGTTAGGTGTTTGCTTAGATCATTTATTTCTGAGCAAAATGTGACCAACGCATTGGAAGTTCACTAGGAATTTGTGATAGGGGCATGTGACATTTGCACCCATGGTAGTAATATTATATTGCTTTTCTTCCTAACTAGAAAAGATTTGTATACTTCTTGGAATATGTATTTAATCAGTCATCCATTACATCCTATTTCAAGCTAAAGAGTGTGAACTCTAGAAAGAAGCCTGCTGAGAATGAAAGGTGGTAATGCTCCTCTGCACCGCTCATAGGTCTGGGCTCTCACAGTCAGCATAGCTGGGGTTTTCTTCCTGTCATCTCTTAGACTTTTGCATTTGGCTGCCCTGTAGAATTCATCCAGGATTCCTGGACTTCCCTTTCTAAATAGAGAGCTGAAGATATGCATGGCTGTCTCAACATTTTGTAGCTGGTCTGTTACTGAAGGTGAATTGCATTGATCTTCATTTATAATCATTGTCTTTGAACTTGCTGAATGTTCAAAACACAAAGCAATAATTCCAAAACAGTGATGATGTTTCAGCACTCTTTTTATTCAGAAACTCAATAGTAGCAACTTAGAATGTCACTTTTAACTATACAACTGCATATCAAAATACACAAATGGTCAAACTGTGTCAGTTATTCTCATTGTGTGTATAATAAAACTTTTTTTTTTTTTTAATGTAAACTTGTAGGGATTAAGCCGGCATCGTGGAAAGGTGTCATTGCATCTGTGTTATTTTCCTAAAAATATAGCAACGTATTTCCCCTCACCCTGAAAATATTTAAGGTACTAGGTCATCATTTGGAACACTATGATCCTATGATTCTTTGGGAAAGAAAATGAAATACAACTATAAGACAGATTATGTCAAAAGCACAGAATTATTACACTACTGCCCAATAACTTGTATGTGGAAAGCAAGATCAATGCCTGATAAACTTGATTATTATCATAAGCTTCAAATGAAAAACAGCACTATCTGAAATCAGAGAATACAGATACTGGTCAGAAGAAGGAAGTTTGATCTAAAGAGGTTTTCTACGCTTCTGCCTCAAACATGATAAGGTACAAAAAAAAAAATCAACTTTTATGTTTTGAGAATTCTGAAAGACTTCCCATTGTAAAGTGAGTAAGTATCAGTGAAAACAGATGTCTGAGGAGATCCTACCTTGCCTTGGCAGCAGAGATGTACAGCATTCTCCAAGTAGCACTCAAATTCCCAAATCCGTGTGTGGCCATAAATGACAAGTACAATCCTGAGACAAGCTGAAGGCACTGGCTTTTCCTCTGCAACATGTTGGCAACATTTTTTACTTATTAAGGAAGAAATTAGTTTAGACAGTGTAAAATTCTTAGAGCATGGTAATTCAGATTTCTCCTAATATAATGATTCACTAAGGATATGTCAAGGATGAATATGATTCACCAAGCTAGTCAAAACTGGTTACTAGTATGTAGCTTTCTCAAAGCTTTTAGAAACATTATTTTTGTGCAGATCTTGAAATCCTAAGTTTTGGGTTGTAATAATGGCTCAAATTCCATTTCAGGCCATCATCTTTTTAACTGAATTACAATAATTGAAAAATTATAATATTAAAGAAAGCAATGTCAGTGTCACTACTCTTCTGCAAACTCAGATCTAAAATTTTAAAGGAATGAGATGTGTAATAAATAAAAACTGGAAAGCTTTTACCAGTATAGTGGTGATGAGTTAAGAATTTGTGCCACATATCTGCATAGTATGTAAATAAAATGAAAGGCAGAAAATGCTTCTTCAGATAATGTCTGTTTAGTTTTGTTTATTGCTGCTGCCTTCATAGTGTTTACCCTGGTGTACACAGAACACCTATTTCTGAGAGTTTTTGACTTAATAGAAATACAAGCTTAAGCAGCCAGAAGAAAATGGATATTTTTTTCTCATTTTGTGGTATATATGCAAACAAAGCTATAAAGTGCAAACGATAAACTCTTCTTCCTGAATCCATCTGTTTATGGCCCACAAAGGGCATCTTTTTATGTCCAAGTCCATCTACATGTTTGCATCCAGCCTCCTTGTAGCTGTCCCATTGGTGTGCATGACCCTCTTGGTGAGCTGTGCAGTGCAGGTACCTGCACACTTGCCTCTGCAGTTTCCCTGCCAGCTAGAGCAATTCCTGTCTGAAAACTGCTGGGCTTGGACAGCAAAGCTTCTGTGCCTCCATGCAAAGATTATGCAACATTAGCTGGAGTGGGATAAATGAATCCATGTACCTCCAGTGCTGTGCTAAGAAATAGCTTGGCACAGATTAAAAGTGCTGCTGAAGGTGGCATTGCACAAGGGCAGTGATTATCTGAGAGATGTAGATGTGGCACAGTTGCTATTGGAGCAGATAGGAGTGCTGCCTGTGTGCTGCATAAATATGAAAAGCCCTTTTCTATTCTCTAGTAGATTTTCTCTACTGTTAGATTCCTCTGGTAAAAGTGATAGCTAAAAATGCATCTTCAGATGCCAAAAAGTTTAGAAAAACAATGCTTTGTAAAAAAGCCTGTGGTTTGCTATAACTGAAAGAGATTCGCAGATTTCAACTGTTAGCAGACGGTTTCTTCATTTGGCTTATTTCATGCTGTGGTATGTCACTGGACTGTGTGACAGATACAAAGTACAATTAGCTCATATTTTTTCTGGAGTCTTCTAGTGTAATATCTCCAGAAGTCTCTAAAATTAGGTTTTATTATTAATGGAAAAAAAACCCCAACTTTTAATCCAAAAATATAAGGAAGCAACAACAAGATATGGTGCACATTAATGGGGAGGAAAAAAAAAAAAACCAACTCAGAAAACAAATCTTGCTTTCTTAACCACAGTTAGATCCCTCTGCAGAGACATTCCTGTTCTTCAGATTTATTTTTCAGTCAAACAGTATTCAGATGTTGCCTAATTTACCCTTTACACTCTTACCTGCAGAAGGGCTGTGCTGACCTCATAGGAAAGTAATTCTTTCCACCACCTCTGAGGACTGCTATAGAGACAGTCTCCAGAGCTAATACATCCCTTATGCCTCCCACCACCTCCCTATTTCCAGTCCTGCAGTCTCTCAATTTTCTGTGTTAATCCTCCCCTTTCTGCCCTCCTATATCCCAGACATTTCTCCAAAATGGAGCAGTTTGCATCGCTCTCAGGGAAGAAGCAGTTATCCCAAGAGGGTGTACCTGGACCAGAATGCAGTTGGCAATGAAGTGCAGGAGGCCACAATAAACAGTAAACAAATCTATTGAACAGTTATGCTACCTATCACAGATGGCGAAAGCTGTTATCACCAGTTGGTTTCCAGTAGGCTGGCATGTCTTACACAGTTGCTTAATTTTACACTTTCCATATTTTACTCAGTAGTAGCATTGCTACTTTCTTTTCCATGACCATTTTACCAGAGCCATGCATCTGAAGCTTCTGGTTTTACAATGCCAAATAGCAGGATTAGACAGGTAGGCATCATGTTCATGTCTCAGGTCATGTTCTAATGCCTGTAAGAAGTCTGGACTTTTTTTGAACTGTACTTTTCCCTTGTGAAGAGTCTTGAGTACAGTCCTTCACACCCAGGCCTCTGTAGAAGCATATGATAGCCAGTATTTCAGAAGGAATACAGAAAACAAACGGAGGAAATCTAATATGCTGCAATTATTAATTAAAGAAAACAGGGCAGATAGCCAATCTGGTACTCATCTAAGAAAACTTTAGGGCTTACATTTTTTATTGGTTATGAACAAATTATTATTGATCCAAAGAGGTAACCCACTTCAACACGTTACACTTTGCAAGAAAGAAGGAAAGAAGAAACTAGTGCATGAATATAATAAAGTAAGCAGCTATTGGCAGCAGTCATAGACTATTAAAATAATCTGTAAATTAGAGTAGCATTATAAAAATCGAGTGCGCAGCCTTAAGTTTGGGTGGTATTTGCACCGGGGAGAAAGCATTTGTTTAAAAAACTAAGGTATTTCACTTGAGGGTTCTGTGACATGGAAGGCAACGACTCAGTCTGGATTTTCTCTTTCAGTAAGGTCAACTAACTGGTTTAGTAAAACAGAAGTGCTGAAAGATTGATCAAACCCAACAGAAATTTGGTAAAGATTTAGAAAAAATAAATTCCTCCACCCTTACTTTGCATTTTCCTCCTGTTGTTCACTTGGATCCAGCTCAGACACAGTACAAAGTGCAGAAATGTCAGAGGCTGCTTGCCAAAGGATTTTGAAGTCTTTTAACCACCACAATTCAGACCGAATTTAAGTAAACATCCTAAAAAGGACATTCCTCTATACTTGAATTGCAAAGGTTGTTTTTTTAAGGAATTTATATTCCCTTTGGGTTTAATATTATAACAATTAACAACAAAAATGTAAAATAAGCTCTATCCAATCATTAACACTAACACATTTTCCTCTCATATTCCTATTTAAGTGAGTGTTTTCACTCAACATTCTTCCCACTTGTGATACTATGATACAGATGTGGTCTTGATATCTCCAATAGCATACTGTGGTTTTGCAGCTCTTTGCCTTTCTTCCTATGAAATGACAAATTCAAAGCTGATTAATATATTTTAATTCACATACTAGGGAACATTAAACTAAATTTGACTCCCTTGACAACATTCATTTTCTGTTACTATCATTCCTTCTCTAACATCCTCTTCCCTCCACTTCCTTCCCTTCCCAGCACACACATTGGAGAATAATCAGGACCTCTGAAGCACTGCAGTGGATGGCCTACCGCACAGCCAACAGCTGAATAACTCCTCCTAATGTCAGTTCTGTATCTCAAGAGCCTGCTTTCCCTCTGATATGGAATTAAATAAAGTTTGGGTTAAAACTAAATGCTAAATCTTTCCAAAGGCTAATAAAGCTAACATTTCAAGAGTGAAAAGAGTATAGCTATGCTTTTAGCAGAAAAATAATATTAAAAATCTAGCAAATTAATTGAAATATATTGAATTGAAAAGTTTTGCAGAACAAATGTCAACAAAAGAATGCTTCCATTCCACTTTTCCAGCAGCTTGCTGCTGACAACAGAAATGTCACTGAATGTCATCGTTCTTGGAGTTCATAGGGTTACAGGGTTATTACATCACCTAGCAACAGAAACATCTATTTAGGATACAAGCATCAAATACATTCTTTTAACGTGTTGTAGATCCCCCAGGATATACACAACTGAAGTGCCATAGAAATCCACATGGTTTGCAAGGCAGTCTGTTTGTTTGTCCTTGATTTATCAGTGCTTTTCATTTGGAAGACTTTGACCTTTTGCTACCAAAACTGATAATAGTCTCCTTGTTGTTTCGTTTATGTGTTTATTTATATATTTTCAGGCTGAAAATCTGTGCTTAGAGATTTTCTTACTGTTACTGATAGGACTGAAAATCTGGCATTCACTTTGTAGATCCTGCCAGCTCATTGTCTTTTTTCTAAAATTAAATGTTATTGGATTTTGAAACTTTTATATATTAATAACTAGAGAGGGACAAACAGCAAGTATACTGGCTTGTAGGAAACTGTTTTCAAAAATTTTTAAAAAAGTATTGAAATTGTCAGCAAACAGAAGTTCTCGGCCCAGGACCTCCTCACACACACCAGCATGTTGTGGGTTTTTTAGTCAATACCAGTGATGGCACTTCACTGAATAGCTATAAGACACACTCAGGGCCTCTGTAACCAGGTCCTTCATCCTCACCTGCCCCATGGCCAAGGATCTGGTAACTTTGTAGGCTCAGGTTGGACTCACCAGGAGTGAAGAGTCCTTCAGAGATCAGTCAGAGCAATGACATGGTTATGCAGAGCAGTATTGATAAAACTGAATTGATTGTAGAAATCCATGGAAAACACTTTTCTGGATACTAAATGGGGAAATTCAGTACTTTCTCCTGTTTCATGTCTGCCATCCTTTGTAGTCTGCAGCCAGCTCTAGCTTACAGAATACCACGACGGTACACAATAAATTCCAGTCTTCTAACATGCCAGACTATTATTAATCTCATTAAGCTGAAGAGTGTCTGTGGAGCAGAGCAACCTGCCTTGTCCTTAACTCTTTATGACTCCGAAGTTAGTTCTGACTTTTCTGTGTGGTTCTCTAAGTGTGTCTTTTCTCTTTGTGCTTGAGTTTCCAATCTGGAAAAATAAAAATAGAAGTACTTAATTTGTTGCTTTACTTTAAGGATGGATCTTCAAGGGGGTTAAATATTTTTGGAAATCTTCCCATAAGACTGTGAAGCTTTAAGACCAAAATCTTTTCCCAGATACTAGCCAAATTTTCTTTTTACTCATTCCTAATTGATAGCTGTATCATTAAAAGCTAAAGTGTAACTAAAGCCGAAGCTGGAGTGTGATTTGAAAAGCTATGCAATTGCATTGTGACCCATCAAGTCATCAAATGAGTGTAAACGGTATTTGGTATCCTAAACTATTCTAGTCCTCCTAGAAACCCACGTGGACATGCAATTGCAGTGTCAACAAAATCCGGTGGGCAGAGGACCCTCTCACTATAGGATTCTCGTCTCTAAAGCAGCCTCTAGTGGAGCTTCTGTTCAGCACTAAACCCAACAGAATCTAGCCTAAGAAGTTACCGTAGTTTATTCCATCATTTGTATTACTCTAAGAAGTGATGAGTGTATCTATGGCATAAACAAACACTTTAAACAGAAAACTTTTGTAAAGGAGCAAGCGTCTATCTGGTCAGGTACAGACAGAATTAGTCTCTTGGAAAGTTTTAGTCAGCCTGGGAATTCTGATTATTCTACCCGGCTCACATCATGTAGTAATAACATTGTAAATATTACGAACAATACTGTAAATTTAGTTTATACCCAGGATTACAAAATAATCTAGACACATGGTTGGTAAATACATCAAAAATTAAGATTAATTTTCCAAGCTAAGCACATAAAAGTTACTACAAGCTAACGTACTTGCAAGGTTGATATACAGAAGTCCCTTGGAGACAACTAGCTGATATATCAAGGAATTCTCAAAGACTGATTATTAATGCTCCAAAGCAATATAAATTCGGTGAAACAATCAGAAGACATTAAATACAGGCAGTTTTATTTCTACGTCAGATCTGTTCTTCATATGATATAAGTCAAGGCAAATCCCTGTCACCTTTTATTTTCTTGCTATGGCATGATATGAGGGAAATAAGAGGCCCACTTAGCTCTTTTGTGTAGCTCATTTAAAATAACCCAGATTAATGGGGGACCTGTCTGTGTTACCCTTGTAGTGGATGATAAATACTAAGAATTATTATTGAAGCCATTCAACTTCCCATTAATAATACATTAGTAAATACCGTATCATCAGATTTCATTGACATATGTTTGGGTTTTTTTACACCAGCTTGCAGCTGAGCCAAGTGTTAGCTTAAATACCAGTAATATTTCATTCATGAAGGGTAAGGGTCCTGCTAGCTTCTGCAGGTACACGGGATGCAGAAAGGAGAAAAAACAGGTCCCAAAGTACGTGAAATGCTGTTGTAACAAAGCTGAGAAAGCACAGAGAATATTTTCCAAACAGGCAGGGAACAGAATATCACAGAAAGTAGAATGTTTCTTCTCTTGACATTTTCCAAAGCCTAATGGTCCAACACTTCACTCTTTTTTAAAAGCCCAGTTCAATCCTGTGTCATGCCAGAAAAAATAATTCGAATTTCAGGAGTTTCTTTTCTTTCCTTTCTAGAGTAAGACTGAAAAATAATAATTTAAGCCATTTGCAAACGAGTATTATTATTGTTCTCACTCATTCAAGGGTTGTCAAATTGGCTTGGAAATCTTTAATGGATTACATCCTTTCCTGAAGTTGCTTCTCTTCTAGAAGGATCTGTGGTCTTTTTAGAATTTCTTAGGAGGTTAAACCTTTTCTTTCCTGAAAATGGATGAGTTTCTGTTTTGTGAGTAATGACTGTGCTTCCTTAGGTCTAAATTTACTCTTTTTGTGAGCGATAGTCAATTGTCAAGTTCTTGCATTTTTTTAAATCAGTGACTGTAGGCAACTTCCTTCTTCATGCAATAATAGTGAGCAAACCTGAAAGGAACCTGTTTCTTACTCTCACTTCCCAAAGGAATGAGACACAAGCTTTTCTATATCTTTTTTTAAAAGAAAATATTGTTCTAGTCAGATTAGTATCTATATATCCTTCATATTTATTGCTTGCACTGGCATATAGTTCTAGGTAATCCCATGCCAGGACAAGTCTTATAGTAGCTATTCACTAGTTTGTTTTATTTGCATATTTAATTCAGTCTCTGAAATTGGGATTCATTAAAAAATAATTTAAAAAACCCTGGCATGTTCAAACTGTATTTTTATTTTTGTATTTTCTGCTGAGTATAAAAGCCCACGATATTTTCCAGTCTATGTTTTCATTCTGCTAACAAAACTTCTGGTTTTGCATATATGTACACATATGTATGGCAGTGTGTCTGTGTATGTATGCATGTTTATACAATAGGGAACACAATTCCCCCCACTCCCTGGGATATTTGAGAATTCCCAATGGGATTTTTTTTAAGAACTGCAATATAAAGTCCATGACATTCAGAATTTTAGATAACTTTCAGAGAGACTTTATTAAGGATTTAAAAAAAAAAAAAAAGGTAATAAATGTTACATTTGTTTTGATGAAGTAACACATTGGAAAATTAGGTATATAACATTAGACCAATAAATTTATAAAAGAATAACTGCCCTGAAACAAAAACACACTGCAGATTTAAAATTCTCTCCAAAGTATTTTTTTGTTTGTTTTTAGTCTTCTTTTTCAGTTTAATCTTATGGCCTACACAGAACAGGGGAAGATCCAGCCAGCGGTCATCTAACTTGACATTAATTGACACTCAACATTATGTGACCTCCACGTAAATAAAATACTTCCAGCCTCAGGCTCTCAGTTCTCTTAGCTCACAGAGCAAAAATTTATTCAAAACTTACATGTTTCTAGCATAGCTACAAAGTGCTATAGTTTAGCCGCCTTATTGTTCCTATGAAACCAAATGAACAGAGACAATTATGTTCATCTTGAATCTTGTCTCAATAAGTACACTAGGATGCAAATTTCCCTTGAATGTTTTAAACACATTCTTGACAGAAAGGTCCCTAAGAGCCTTCTGACCTACCTCAGGGAGAAAGGGGTTGTAAGGCAAACCTTAGCACTGGAATGAATCCTGAAAAGGAGAGTTCTTCCTCTAAAGTGACAAAAATTGGTGTACTACAGCTGCAGGTTGCTGTATATATGAAGAATATATATGAAGAATATAATTTGTTTATTACTTTTAAACACCCAGCTCTGGGAGGAGTGAACGCATTGAGTGTAGAATTTACTTTTCTCTTTTCCAAAACAAAAGGAAATAGGAAAACAGTCTGTGATGATCTGTGTTAAAATTTGGGTGGTACTTGGTCAGAGAAGTTACCCTCTGCTTTGCTGTATGTATAAAGCTTGTACTAAACTCAATTCCTGCCTCAGGGAGCAAAGGTATAATTATTTGTCATTAGTCAAAGCAATGTTAAAATATCACTTATGTTTGTCTCTACACTCAGAAACAAGGCTTCATTATCAAGACAAACAGGAATAGATACTTAAAAATGCATACACAAAAGCACTGTTTTCAAATTTCTGTGTTGGCAGATTGAAAGAAATACATCAAATAACAAAATACTTAACACATTAATTGATAATTTACCCAGAAAAAAAAATCCTTTGCAATTAATGATAAAACACAATATGCCTGATTTTGTCTAAACATTAATTTAATTATTAATCCATTGTAATTGCTCACACACTATAACAACAGCTAAATAAATAAAAAATTTATACAGTTTACAGATTTTACATAAATCACAAGGTTGGGTGATAGATCAGAAGTAAATTTTGAGTGACTGCAGAACACAGGGAAATATGTTCTCTTAACATGGATTTTAGGATATCAGATGTAGCTAATTAGTTTGTTTCTTGTAAGAAACCCTATGAAATGTTCTAAATTAAGTATATATATATATATATAAATCTGAGTTGATCTTGAAGTACACCACGGAGTTTTTGGAGTTCGCCTTATATGATTTTTTATGCTGCCTTAAAGTGCCCTGTTAATTATACTTATCTTGAGATGGCTGTAATTTTGCTATAGAATTAACCCCAAATTTTGCTGCTTTAACTCTCCCTGAAGCCAGGACAGAGGATTCATTTTTCATTTGATACTGCTTAATGAAGTGATAACCTAGCACCCATAATTGTTTCTAAAACATTACTCATCATAAGTGACGGGGTGTTAGTGTGTCAGCATAAACTCCTGGAGTAATTCACAATGATTGTTTAGAAACTATTATTTTATCCATTGCCTTTAAATATTCTTTCATTCCAGAGTAAACAAAGGTATCTAATAGACATGGTATCTCACCACTGTGATCGAAGACTAGCTTTTAGGATAAGTGAATGGAGGTCTAATCTTTCCAGTGCCTTTTAGAGGTACTTAGCATTGGTCTGAAAAGAGCATTGAATAAAAAGAATTAGTAATGGAAGAGGCCTAGTAAGTCATTTGTCCACTCCTCTGCCAAAGCAAGATTGCTTGTCTGTGATATACTGTTTTTAGTGTGATGTCCAGTCCAACCCTGAATTATTCAGCTGATCTGTTACTATTTCCATTACATCTTTAGACATATCAGATCTATTTTATAATGTAGGTCAGATTTTACTTTGCTTTATTTCATTTCATTCCTATAATAACATACTTTGCAATAACTTACACAGTCTTCTCTCCCCTTGTACATGTACTTCTCAGGTGCTTGCTGAGTTTGCCAAGCTAGACCAGTCTGATCATTTTTCTTGGCCATTCAGGATGTGAAATAACTCTGCCTTGCATGTGAAATCACAGGCTTTTACACAGTATTACACTTCAAGATCAAATCTAATTTACTGTTTGACAAATTCATCAAATGCCATTATGTTCTTACATGTTTCTGATGGTATTGTGCTCTTCTATGCAGCATTATTTTCATATAAGTTATCCAAGCCACATTTGCAAAACTGCATTTAATGCAAGGAAACTAGCCCCAAGGGAGCAAACTGCCCTATATATTCTGAGTGCAGTTCTGCTTCACTTTTTTTGACTATGCACACTAAGCAACAGAATCTTCTTGGCTCCATAGGTGATATATTGATCAATTTTGCTATAATTTTCTTTATAACCCCTACTATAATGTCTCTGCTCTTTAATATCTGCATATTTTATTGTCCCTGTCTTCACTTGTTTCTTTGTGTGTTGTACCTGTTAGACTGAGTAATTTTCTTTTCAGCATGTATTTTCTCTTTTTTTAAAAAAATAAATCTGTTAATTTAACTCTGATTTGGAGGAAGCAGCAAAGAGATAGCTCATTTGTACTCTAGTTTAGGAGAACCCGCTGCAAACCTTATCCGTGGTATCATTAGAGCTGCCCACGCAAATGTGATTGAAATGAAACATCCAAGGAAATTACATTGACCAGGATGGCTATTGGAAGCGGGGTAAAAGTTCCTCCTTCCTAAGCCATAGTGGACAGTGCCATGGGGTGATATGCCTCAAAGTTTAACCACTTATCCTGGCAGTGGATTTGAGAAGTCTCTTGAGAGGAGGGCGAGAAAGCAAGAGGGATGGAAGGCTGGATGCGGGACTTCTTCCAGATGTCATTGTGCCCTGAAGAGGTGCCACCTTATGGTTAGTGGGAGAAGGTCCTATGTAATATGCTAGTACAAGAAAGAAAGCATTCTGGGAAAAAAAGAAAAGAAAAAACCAACCAACCAACCAAACAAACAAACAAAACCACCAAATAAAAAATCCCATTATTAAACTATAGCCTTCTCAATCGCCAGAATTAATATTGCTTAACAGGTACATCCTAGCAAAAACTAATAGCTATGTGTTTTTCTCTTCTAAGATAACTCTTTGCAGTGTTCATTAGAGCACAAACTTTTTTTTCTCAGAATTGAGAATGTCACCATCAATCATGATGTGCAGCGTATGTGGAATATTATGGAACATGCACACAAAAAGCACAGAAGTCTTTCTTTAAAAGCTCATTCACTTATAGGCATTTTATAAATAGAATATTCAGCCCTCCTCCTTTTATACACTAAAACCGCAGAGTTCTAGGTAACACACACAGCAGCAGGAAACCTGCTTAATAAATTCAATTTACCTTGTTAGTCCAGAGATTTCAGCTATTTTCCAAGTTCTCCATTTAAGAGATTTTTCACATCAGCTCCTAACATGTTCTTAACAACTACCATTTGTTGAGCTGCAGACTAAATATAATCCCTAGTCAGTGCAATGCACAGTCCTATGCTGCATCTGTCCTATAACTGTACTTGCCTGCTAGAGCTAATTAATGTCATGTAAGAGATTTTATTGTGTTATAGTTAAAAGCAGCAGACATACATTGATTTACATCATCTGAAGGTCTGATCCAATGCCTCAATAAGTAAACCAGGGCAGGGGAGGAGAAAAAAAGAAGAGGAAATGGTTATTATTAATCTTTTATTATGTGGCACTGATAGCAATAAATGCAGTAAAAAAATAGTTGGCTATTTGACAGCATTCACCTGCAGCACTCTGCCAGCCTTTAAGAAAGATAGCAAAAAAACTATCATAGTGACCTTAAGGAAGGTAAGTGGAAATACAGAAAGAGTATTTCTTTGGGAATAGCTAGACTATGGAGAATACTGTTTTTCTACTGCTTTGGCTTTGAAGGTCTGTCTTCCTCCAGCCCAACGCAAGGTTTTACAGACTGTAACTGATCATCCCTGTAGCCAAATCACTGATGGTGATCTTTGATGTTCTGTTGCTCGGGAAAAAACACATGCAATTTTTCCCATATCCCTGGTATTATTATATTTCCCAGGTATGTACATCCAGCAGCTGCAAATGCTTTATTTACATCCTAGAAGGGCCAGTTACTGGCAAGTTGCTTTTTTAAGATTTGTTATGGTTTTTAAAAATAACCCCTTGATGGTTCTGACCATTACTAGATAGCAGAAATGAGACTAAATGACCACATGATCAAGTAAAGTAAGTATAGTTTTTAGTATAAGCTTCTAGTGACTAGCTTTCAAAATAGTACTGTTACAGGAATTTTTAAATTATTAAGCAAAGCAGAATAGAATAAAGCAAGCAAAAGAGAATACATCAAAACGAGAAAACGAGCTTACTTTGAATTATGACTATCACAAGGAAACCTGAATATAATCGGTTTTGAGGAGTCTGAACTTCAATCACTGTATGGGTCGTGTAGTAGAAAAGGAAAGCAAACAGCAAAGATATCTCTCTACTATTTGTTTTCTTTCTGAACAAACATTCATGGTCACAGAGGTCTGTTTTGATTATTTAGTAATTTGTGGTGTCATTCTACTTTCACACGTCTGTTAAGAACCCAAGCCTTGATGGCACTAAGGTGTTCTAGCAGAGACTTACTATACACAAACTTCTGAAATTGTATCCAGGAGTGTCTGTGTGTTTGAGAAGAATGGAGAAGAATGCATTGCGACCAGACTTACAGCACCTTAAAGTACCTACCTTCCAAGAAAACTGTCAAGCCCAGCAAACATCCACAACACAAGTTTTGTTTTGTTTTGCTTCTTTTCTACATGGCCCAATACCTTTCCAGCAGGAATAATGTAATGCTGAGAAGTGTACCACAGAGAAGCGTGGCAGAAGTTCTCTTCCTAGTTCAGTCTTTTGCCTTACATGGTGCCAAGCACTTCCGAAATCTAAACAACAATTATCTCAGCTGGTAACAAAAGTAGCAAAGATGAGGAAATGCTCTTTGTTGCAGATAGGAAATAGAAAACATTAGACAGGTGATGGATGAAGCAGGATTCGGTGACAGGGCAATATGCATTGAGGAATGTGATTGGGGAGCAAAGAGGAATGAAACACAATGTAAAAACAGCAGCACTGTAAAGAGGAATGAGGCAGAACATAACGTTATTAAGCTAATGGTTTGAAGGGATAGAATACTGAATTCGCTGTAGTGTGGATGGAGGCAGTACAATATGCACAGGATAAAATAGGACATTATAATAAAGACAGAGGAAAAAGTTAGAATGCATTTCCCTGAAGGATTAGGTTATTTGTTCACATTAATGTATTGCAGTTTTTTGGGCTGCATTCTCAAGCATAGAAATGTCATTTTTCTGAAGAGTTATCTGCTACATACATAATGCATACATACTTCTATTTATTTATGCACACGTGTATACACATACAGTGACTTTAGTAATTTTTGACACTAGAATGAAGAGGCTGTGACTATGTTTTTAGCACATGGATGCAATAAAAATTACTTTCTGGAAATAATAAATTCTCAAAAAGGCTGAACACAGTTCCCAGAGTAAGACACTCGGCATGTTTGAATTAATGTTCCTGAGTGCTCCCTTGTTAGTGCTAAGCATGTAGTTTAAATAAAGAAATCACATTCCAGGCTCCAAATACAATTTGCCAGCTTTGCTTCTGGGAAGTGTGAAAGCAGCAAAAGTGAGAGTCATTTATTCACCATCTGTTCAGCAACTCACCTCTTTATCACATAGAGATGGAGAAGATGCAAAGTTTTCAGACATCAGGCTGGCAGCAGTGAAGATAGGGCATTTTTCATTATCTTTATAAACATAGTTTTACTGGGTTTCCATATGACCCAGACCTTAACAAGATCACTAGCAATGTCATTCATATCATCCCATTGCATCTTATTCTTGCAGTCAAATCTGTTAATATCTTGATACTTACAGAGGTTAATTGCAAAGTATCACAGTCAAATGGTTTGGGTTTGTGGTTTTTTTAAGGATTAAGAAATGAGAGAGAGAGGAGATCCTGTATCATTCAGAGAATTCTGAATATCAGACAGCTAAAGGTTTCTCACCATTAAACTAGGCTGCACTAGATTTTACTCCAGCTCTTCATATCATTCACCTGTGCATGTATACCTAGAAAGGTATTTACAGTGTGTATCTCCAGGTATTTGTTGTGGAGTCCTGATTACTGGGTGACAGTTCTACATGTTACCATAAAAAAAAATATTTTTTTTTGATCTTTTATAAAAGGGGGGGGGGGGGGGGGGGTGTACTTGGGGTGGGGTGGGGGGGAGTGGAACAACCCCAAAATAACAAAGAAATGTAAAGACTTCTTGGTATGCAGTAGTTCTGCTTTTTTATATACTGTATTAAGGTGAAATACAAATGAAAATCTTGTATACACATTTCACAAAATGTTATAGAACCATGAAGAATGCCTTCTGGAAAATTTAGCATTACTGTGATATGAAAGAATAACTTGCTGCAGGTAGAGGAAATACCATTTTTCCCCATCTAGAGTACTACTAATAAAACAGATTTTTATCAGACAAATAAAGGAGTGTGCATCATATTTATATAAATTAGTGACACTCTCCCTATGGTGTCTCACTCTGTCTCTCCAGAAAGTGCAATACAGATTGAAATCTTGCACACAGACCTGATTTGCAGTAACTTGCGTGTTTCCATAGGAGAAAGTGGCTCATTACTTCACAGTAATGTGAAGGTTAATGGGTGTCATCTACCTGTATGATGTTCAGGTTTACAGATCAGTCTGAGTGCAAACCAGACATCTCAGTCGATAGGAAGTGCCCTTTCTTGCCCCGTCTGCCTGGTTACATTGCCCATGTGATTGCCTCTTTCACACTGCCAGCACTTTTACACCACTCGTTCCTATGATTAATGCGACAACTTCTCTTTCTTCTGGGAATATGGACTTCTACATAGTTCTTAGCTGGTCATCTTTTCTGCCTTCGAATGAATGTTGAGGATGAACAGGTGGTGCTGAGCAGTGCTTCGGTGGGAGTCAGACACAGTGCAGGGACAAAAGAAAAAGATGGTGGGAATCACAGGTTTGTTCTGCAGCTGGAGAAGTGAGGGATGGCTCTTGGACTCACACACAAGCAAGCTCATCATCTTTGGCTTGCTCATGAAGAATAATCAAGAATTCAAATCTATCACATAGGTGATATTGCATAATTTGAATCCTTACTGAGATTACAGGGCAGAAAATCTGTACTGACTTGCAGTTGGACTGTATAATATCCTCCCTCGGCCACATCCAAGGCATCCAAAACCACATTTTCCCAAGTATTCCAGAGTAGCTTCCAATAGAAAACACTGTGCTACGTGAGTTATTGTTCATCTCTACCTTCCTCTGCAGCTAAAAAGGGAGGGTAAATCATGTTTAGCCTTTGTACCTGCCAGACAGTACTACCACTCTGGGAAGCAGCCTGTCACATCTCCTAATAATGAGCATAGAGCCCAGAGCTCCTGACCAGGCAGCAGCACTATCAGTGCCATCCCCCAGTGCTCCTCCTGGTGTAACAGACAGGGCACTACCTACCAAGTCTTGTGGCTGCATGCCAGCATCCAACCACAGCAAGTCTGTATTCTGTCAGAATACAGCTCTGACCAGAAAAAAATAACTGCATGCATTCTGTGAAATGCCAGAATGTGGGTGACGACATCAGCATTTTTCAGTATGTTGGAAATAATAGAACTTTCAAGAAAGTGAGGTTACCCTCTCGGTGAAGTCCTTTCTGCACTCTCTCTAGCAAGGAGCTGTGTCAATGCTCCTTGATCTGGACAACCCACGAGGCAGCTACCCCAGCTACACAGAGCTTCCTGCACCCCAGGAGCAGAGAAGTCTAACAGCATCCTAGGCTGTATTGCAAGGACTGCAGCCAGTAGACTGAGGGAATCAATTGTAACCCTTTACTCCATACTTGTTGAGCCATGTCTAGACTACTACATCTAGTTTCGGGCTTTCTAATCCAGGAAAGACATTGATAAACTGGGTGAGTTCAGGGTATCCAACATCAGCCCTCCAGTATCTGTGAGGATAGTATTAAGAGGATGGAGGCAGGTCTTTACTGCAGTGCACGGTACGAAGGTAGGGGACAATGAATTGAAACAAAAGAATTTTAGAATTGAGGGAGGGGAGGAGTGGAGGAAAAGAACTAAAAAAGAACCAAACCAATCATGCAAAAGAAGAGATTCACTAAGGTGGGAAAACTCCATCCCTGGAGATTTTTAAGACCCAACAAGTAAAAAATGGGACAGGTAGTCCAGAGGAAGATCTAGTGGGGGAGAAATTGAAGTTCATAGATGAAGATCTGAGATCAGGTGAGATATGAATACCTGATTCACTGCTAAGATCCATGACTCTTACAAATCATCTATAGAAGGACTCAATTATGTGTCTTCTGGAAGTTCAGTGCTGCACTTTGCATTTATTTGTGATAATTTGAGGCTAATGCATGTAAACTTACAGGGTGCAAGCCAATGACTCCTTTCTCTTCAGTGAAAAATTGCATTTTTGGGAAAAAGCAAAGTAAGAAGACAAAATTTTATTAAAGAAGCAGGTTTATTTTCCCATGTACTTATTATTAAACATTAACTGGTCATTGTTTAGAAGCTTTACCCTAAAGTCTAGTAAATACAATCAAGCTCTAATTAAATGTTAATGTAGAGTCAGTGTGTTAAAAATTCATGAAACGTGAGCACATGCTGTGTTTTAGTTAGCATGCTTTAATCCACAGGACCAGATTTCAGCTGTGGAAATCCTCTCAACTGACACAGTGGCAGAACAGTTCCTGTTGGCTGTGAATTCAGAACTACTCATACGGCTTGCAACACACTAGTTTAGGACACAGAGGCAAAGGTAGAACTATCTCCAATCCATGTCCAAAAAAAGCATGTCCAGCCCATGCTCTAGTAGCCAGACCATGCTATTAGCAGCTGATGTAATAGTGCCAATAGCAGGTGACAAACTGTACCTACTAACACACAACACATATGCTTGAATTGTATATTGAAAAAGTCATATGTCACTTTTACATTTTAACAATCAATTTAAAGTTCAAATTTTGAAAATAGAAATCCTGTACTCTAGCCATACTTGACATAATGATAATTTTTCCAATGACATTATTATGAAAAAAGTGACTTCTCATTAAAAGTGTGATTTTGATGGTTAATAAAAAATAGCACCAGAAAAAAAGGGCAGATTTTGTCTTTAGTAAAAAGCACTGATGAAATGCCAATAAGAGTGCAAGTTTTCACAAAAGCTTTTATTCTTGTATTTGTCATTAGAAATAACCACCGAACAAAATGAAGTTATTTCTTATTGATGGAAACTTATTATTACATCCTCTATTACTGCTCATTTACCTGTTATCTTGGTCCCATTTTAGTCTATAATTCAGGTTAGATAGGTAACTGAATACTAGCCAAGGCAACCATGCAGTCATAAAGTTTCTTCTATGACACCTTTTTCCTCTTCTAATTGTTAACAACTTGACTTTGTGTCTTCACCTAAATTAGATACTCACTGGGGCACAGACTGTTCCTTTTCTTGAGCTTCACAGGGAAATAATGCAGAAAGTTGGAAGACGTGGCATTGCACTGGATCCAACCATATCTGTTCTTTACTTTAGAGGACATGCACATTCCTCCCCTTTCTATCTACTAAGAATATCACTCCCTCAAGGTCCCCCTAACCAGCACGTCTATTCTTTCTTAAATCCACATGCTCTCCAGAAAGTGTGAAGTCTTGGTGCTCAGCTGAGAATGGGACCTAGAACTGTGCCTGTCCCTTTTGTGCATGCTAGAAGAACGAAGGAAATTCCCTTACTCCTTGCCATGCATGTCTGGCCATGCACAAGACAAAGCACAGCTCTGCTGCAGCCATCACAACCTGAATAATTAATTATCATAGTGGGAATAACCCTGATAGCCATTTTGCTTGACTCATGACCTTGTGCTGTGTCTGCACAAAGGCCAGTGTTACAGTCCAGTCTTTCTTTAAAGTTTTTTTACGGTTCTGCAACACTTCTGAGTTGGGACAAGGTCACTACTGCAAATGTATGCTGTGTGCACGTTTTTTTCTACTGTTCCGGTTTGGTTCTACAATGTAAAGAAAGGCAAACCCCAGCAGAAATTACGAAAAAACAATGTCTGCCGGTATGGATTTTCATAGAATCATAGAACAGTTGGGGTTAGAAGGGACTTTTAAAGGTCATCTAGTCCATCTTTTGCCATTACTGTTGGAATTGCTGATAGAATTGCTGGGAATGTTTTCACAATTATTGTACCTGCCTAAAAAAATGCTGAAAGCCATTATTTATCTTCAAAAAATGAGTCAAGCAAGGGATTGTTTCCACAGAGGTTTTAAAAAAAGTTTTGGTTTTGAGGGAATTTTAGGTTATGCCGAACCTTGATTAAACATTATCAAGCTTTTTCTGGTAGACCACTCATCATTTCTCTGAATTGCCCTTTTTTCCTTTATGTACACATTCCTGAATTTTATCTGACACAATGTGAAATTCTGTTTGAGAGAGTGCTTTGACTTTTTTATCTTTTATTTTTTTCCCCTACGGTTTTAGTTTTGTTACAAATGGAAATTGATTTTCCAGATATTGTCTAATATTGATACAGTAGCAAATGGAAGAGTTTCTGGACAAGTTTTTTTTGCTGATTCTATTGGTACAGTAGACTCAGTTTTCCTTAGTCCTAGCATTTAAGATTCCTTGCACTAGTCAGCATTACATGAGTGGGCCTATGGTACAGTAATGCATGTATGTTTGGCATCTGGTGATCTCTTTCCCTGGGTGGTTGATTTACTTGCTAAGAACGGACCAGGGCCACCTCCAAGTGTACTGTGCTGTTCTGTAAATACATGAATCAGAGCTAGAAAGCTACAGGCAGAAGTAAAATGCATGTATTGTAGACAGAGACAGAGTGACAGTGTGAGACTTCATGAGTCATGGAAAAATACCTGGTTAAATCTCAAAAATTTTTGTGCAGGGTAAAATTGAAGCTTTAAGAGCTGAAAAAAAATAGGAATCATTAGGTACAGTAACATTTTTCATTAAATTGTGGTCTTTTACAGAAATTCTTACTGTCTTGCAGTGGTAAAATGCTTCTGGAGGGATTTTCTGAAGATCGGCATTTGTGAGAAAATGTTTTGTGTTTCTAGTATATGTGTATACAATAGAATATACTTTGGTACTGTAACTCAATGCAAATACCACCATCCCACAACCCCCACCCACACAGAAGGGGGAAAAAAAAAAAAAAAAAAGTGGAAAAACACACCAAACCCCCCACCTCTTTCTATTGGAGGCAGCCAAGGTTTCCTTCCCTTTTGCATCCTACAGTACTTGACTTCTGGTGGAATCTGAAAAAGGTCCTTTCTTCCATGTTCTTTAAATGTGAGCACAACAGCATAACTAATATTTTTACTGGTTCTTTCTTTCTTCTGTAAGAAGATTCTTCTGACCAAATGCACAGCCTCTGTGCCTGCAGATCCCAGATGTAAGAAAAGTTAGTTTTAAAATGAAATCCTGATGGAAAGAGAAGCCTGACTCTTATCCAGCATCCACATTTTCCTGGGCACAGAACCATCCTTGTATTTCTAGGCCTGATTTCTGTAGGAAGCATCATTGTTGCCAGAAGACAGAAAAACATCTGACAAAGGCAGCTATACCTAACTCATACTGCTTTAGCTATCATCTAGCTGTCCCCATTTGTAAAAGTCTTCAGAGTTTGACTGGTTTCTAAACACAATGGCACCCAAGGATTCAATCTGGTACTCAGTTTACCTAGAAACCCACAGTTAGTTTTTGCAACACCAGTACCTCCCAGTTAAAATTCCCATCTAGATATGATATGCTGAGAATATTTTATATTCTCTCATCGCATCTTTCATATAAAAGAGATCACAAATCTTGTGTATATTAAAGATATATCAGATTTGTAGTTTTATTTATTCTTAATTGTTAATTAAATCACAACGTAATTTTGGTTTTGAAATCACAATAATACCTTTTGGGCAAAAACAAGTGCTAAAGTGGAACATGCGAGCTTGATTTTTTTTGGTTTTGCCATCTGCCTTATGGGATTAAGTAATTAAATAATTAAAAAATCAAATTAAAAAAATATAAGAACAACTACATGAATGAATGAAGTAACTTTCAGAATTAGTTTTTTATATTCTGAGATACAGTATTCTGATAGTAAAGCTAACAATTTTTAAAGAACATAACATTTTTTATTCTGAAAGACATGGTGAAAATGGAGATAATTTCTTTTCTGGGGTCAATTCCAGTTCTAAATCTCCGAAAATGGATGAAATCTCAGTGCTGTTTAAATCGGTGACACAACTTCTTCAGTAGGCCTGTGATTTAGTTAGGTTATATTTTTGAATGCACAGAGGTACATTTGTACTTTGAAATTATCAGAATGTGTTAGTTTCTCTGGAAGCACATTTTTACAGTCACATGCATTGAATCTTATGAGTGTGGTTTCCATACAGCTGAGATCTGAGATCATACAAACAGCTTTGCAACTTCTTCTTTTTTAAAAAAAAATTATTTGTTCTTTCAGTGCCTTTCAGTGCTCATTTACCTGGTTACATGCTTTCATATAGGTCTGGTCCAGCTAACTAGTTACAAACAGAGGTTTGGGTTATATAGTGGGATATCAAAAGGCAGGACTGCTTTATTTCTTGTAATGTATATAGCTGAATGACATTTTCTTGAAACCACAGCAAAAAAATAAGTTAAACACAGGTTAAAGAGCATTTACCATCTTCAGTGTTAGTCCTGGAAAAGAGTGAGTTTCCTCGGCATTTTATTTTCTGCTACCCTACTTGTTGAAACCAAGGAGCATAATCTTTTTGTCTTATATTTTTCCCTCTTCAACCCTCCTCATGGTACACCACTTTTTGCAGGATCAACATAAAAAGAGTAGTTACATTTCTTCATACAATTGGCTGCTAAAATAATTAGATCCGTTGAAAGCTGGAGCAGAATCTGATCCATGCAGTTGACTTGGCTGCCTCTTATGTTTGGCTTCAAGCAACAAGAAAAAGGATTTTTATGTGGAAATGAGAAAAAGAGGGAAAGAAAATCCCACAGGCAAGGATTTCCCAAAGAAGGAAGAAAGAAGAATTAGATATGGGTGAAATAGTTTGACTTGACAAAAATTTTGGAGAGCAAATTTCATGTAGAAGGTGCATTCCTGGAGTGCTTGAGTCTATGTAGGAAATCATAGGACACTGTTGTACACTCCTTGCAAATACACAGGTACGCTGCAGAAATATCTGAGTCTGGCCTCTGTTTTCTATCCCATAGGAAGATCACCAGCAAAGCCCCACATACTGATTATTTTGTTTATAAGTGGTTATACATCAATTTGTTAACAAAAAGGAACGCAAAAGCCCTGACATTTTCAAAGACTGGAGCAAAAATTATTTTGCTTTGTGATGATGCATTAATCCAAAGCACTGCTGCATTGATAATGATAAAAAAATGGACAAACAAAAAGCACACAGTAGAAAACTTGGATCTATATAAAGCCTTCTGTACAAATAATGATCTTGGAATGCTTTATTCGAGAGAGAAAAACAAACATCACCTTGCTCAGCTCAGCTCAGCTTAGCTTTATCACCTAAGAAGATAATTTGCTGCACTTCATTCTTTTCAAAGGGGAAGAGAACAAGCATGACCTGATGATGATTAGCAGCAATCATCAGAGACAGGCTCTGAGGAGCTGGTAGTTGCCTAAGCTCTTGTACAAAACAGACTTTTGGCTGTGATTATTTGCACCTATTATATATTGGATACTCTTTTTTCTTTTTTTTTTTTTTCTTACCAGCTCTCCAGATGAAATTTAATTACAAAGCAGCTAGATTTGTACCTAAATTAGAACTCAATAGACTGCAAAGGCATTAAAGAGATTAACATGCTCTGTGATTTAAAAGTTTAACTTTTTGAATGAGGCTTTTCATGAAGTCACACATGGAAATTATCAGTCTAATGAAAACACACAAACAAAGCTGAATGTACAAGACACTGATTTATCTTAACTCTCTGTCAGGACTGTGCTCCCTCCATCATGGTGAGATGGAATCTAAAAAATCCATTCATTTGTGCTTTTGTCAACTTTTCCATAAATGTGACAATAATGAATGCATCAAAATCAAAGACCCAGTTCTGCTAGCCACTATGCATGAGCACTTCAGAGTGTAAGGATAGTAGTGAACTGACCTAATAATTCCTTCCAGGTTGGTTTTAGTTCTCCATATCTGGCTAAAAAGTGGGAAGAAATACAGCTGTCTCAACACCACTGGGAAGGAGCTGAATCCAATGACTTTGGAGCACTAATGGAAGTGACTGACTCACATGAGCTCACCTGTGTAGACATGCACATTATAAAAAACATTTTAAAAAGTTTAGCATCATTTACAGGGAACAGTGAATACTGGGGAAAACCAAATGTTTTTTTCAACCAGTTATTATATGGAAAATGCAAAAGCTTATTAGGTTAACTCCTGGTTTAAATTAGAATTAGTCATTATGTGTAAACAAGAGATGCATTCAGTAATTGATTCATACCTTTGTTTGCATCAGTACCCTCTAGAATGTCTGCTGTAGTGTGAATTGGGATTAATCATTGAAAGGGGAAGTAATAATAAATGCTTGGTCTATCTATAGCTTCTCTAGACAGAATCCTTTGCTCCATCTTTTCCTTTTTTCCTCTTTTTTTTCTTTTTTTTTTCCTTTCCTTGCCAGGCTGCCTAAATTTTGGAGGTGATTCTGAAGATCTGAGAAATTTCTAAATTTCTAAAAAAGAATTTTAACCCAGTACTATGTCTCAGTATAGAAGCTAGACAGATATGGGGGGACATACTTTTTACTGGATATCAGGACTAGGCATTGTCAGATGCCTAGTTTTCTTCCTAAGAAATATCTCCCATTGGAAACTCATCTCTTTCTGGATCGGAGTACTTTAGTTGCAAACGTAAGTGATATCTAAATAAAAACCCACCACAGTCAGTAAGCAACACTGTCTTCTATGGAAGTGTTCTCAGATTCTTGATCTTTCAACACTATTTGACCTTTCCAAGACCCCATCTATGTTAGCAGTTGATTTTTAAAATTTTTTTTTTAATTCACTGGGATTCATCCAGGAAAAATCATAAGGTGTTTTCAGGCCTGGTTTTCTTCCCCATTATGAAATACAAATTTTCCTAAAATAACATTTTCATAGAATTTTTATTTATTTTTTGTGTCCATGGTGAATGCTCTGCTTTCTTAGATACAGGCTGTTTTAGAACAGACATCCTGCAGATTGCCTAGGCAAACCTAGGAATTTCCTGTTTTAAGGTATCACTACTTATGGAAGGAGTTGTATTCGCCTTAGAAATTTTTATATGACATTTGTAAAACTGTGGAATGGATAGCATTACTTTTCATAATGAATCACTACAGCACATTTCTTGTTCTTCCCCATTCCTCCCTCTTTTATTATCCTTCCACAAGTGCTTAGAATCTCCAGTTCCAAACTCTGAGTCATTTTTAGTCTCTTCATCTTCTTCAACTGTCACATTAAGCATCAGAGCTTAGGTTACTCAGAGTTTGAGTTAACTTCTGTCTACTTGTTTCTGAGGGTATGTTTATGTGTTCCCAAGTGAGTAAGTGAGTTTGTTTAATGAAAATACCTCCTACCGCTGGAGTTTGCTGCTGCTCAGATGAGACACTCTAACAACCTGTATATGTTCCTTTTCTGTTGTTATGACAGTTGATTAGCTGAGCCCAGTTATATCTTTCATATGTAAATCCTGGGTTTGTAGGTGCTTTCTTGGCAGCATTCTCATCGTATCGGGCAAGAACGGTGCAATCTGAACCTGGGTCTTCCCATGTGAGCAGTGTGTTTGTCCCACTATGCCACCTAGCCCTCAAACACAATAAGCATCTCCTTGAATACCAATCGTTTATAACCTTTGGCTTTGCATCTACTAAGTGCTTCACTGCTTGGTGTTTGCATTAAGTTCTTTTTTGATACAGTTGGAAAATTTATCTTCTTTCCTGACCTCACAAGCATCTACAGTATCTGTCAACTGTGGAGAGATAAATGACATAGATACGAATGACTGTCATACTAACCAAAGAAAGAGAAAAGGACTGGCACTGAAATCAGAGTGCTGATGGGTTTTTTCCTTTTTTTTTTTTTTCCCCTTTTCTTTCTTCTTTTCTTTCATTCTTTTACACAAACTTCTTGGCACTGGAAATGGCAATTGGCACCACATCAGGAACCTAAACACTCTTTCTCCAAGATGTATTTACTAAAGCATGATACAATAAAATCTACTCTAACAGTTTTACAGTACAGTAGAATCAAGTTGTGATCCCTCTCATGCAATCAATATTCTGTTTTGAGCTGACTGTTGTTATTTAAAGAAATCAAATATAAAAATCTGTACTGCTTTCCCAAAGTTTTTCTACTCCATTAAACTTTTCAATGTCAAGTATTGAAAAATATCCAAAAGGATACAGATTTTAAGAAGTATAGATAGTTTACGTACCCTGAATTAATTCTATATTAACAAAATTTGTATTTTATAGCTCCTTTTAAAGCTAGATACATTGAAGGAGGAGGGATTTTTATTTATTTAACTAATAAGAAGATAAATCTACATAAAATCTTCTAGCCCGGTAGAAATCTGTAGTCTGGAGATAACTGTAATCATCTGGAACTAGTTTGTGCTGTCGTTTACAGTAGTGTGCTAGACCTACTTAAAGAAGTGGAATTATTCTAGCCATTTGGTTCAGAAGAGATACACTTTGAAAGCATTTCAAAGTATAGACTTTTACAGTTAATACAGGTTTTTTATGGCAAATGGATTCATATTCATCATTTTTCTTAGACATAGCAAATTTTACACTTAATAGACTACAAGGAATACCAATAGTAATAGTAATATTATAACAAATTACAATTAAAACCGTAATGATCCAATTAATAATTACCATCTAAAGATATTTACCATTATTTCTTCCTCAGCTATTGTAACAATTAGTTTAGGATACCTATGTGTTTTGATTACAATATTTATCTGGTTTTTATTAGGCTTTTAGAAGTGCACAGTATTGGATGTTACAAGAGTTAATTACATCAAACACAACACTTTGTGTTTGACCTTCACTGAAGCCCATCGGAAGATAGATTTATATAAGGTCAAGTAGAAGATGGGAAATGAACTTACGCAAAATATATCACTGATAGAAGTTCTGACAGGCTGTTTGGGTCCAGAGAAGACCTGAAATAATAGGTAGCCTGGTAAGAATGGTAGGTTCAGGTTCCAGAAATAAGCCCACATGAACCGAATTAAAAGACTTCTAACCCAGAAAATAGTAGTAGTAGTAGTAGTAGTAGTAGTAATCATGATAATAATAGTAATGGAATTATTAATGTTAGTGTTAATATTCCATAGGCAAATTGGTACATGTCCTTCTAGATACACTATATTTGTTTTCAGAAGAGGAATAGCAGGACTCTAATGTATTTAGTAAAGGAAAGCAGATGTTCTTTTCCTCCCAGTTTGGGAGGGCTGGCTGTTGCCCTCTTTTTTAGCATCTCAAAAGACTGATTAAGAAACCTTCTACCTAAGTGGTTTTGGCAGTCATTGTCTTGGTTGGCACAATGTAATAATTATGCTTCTATGAATCTTCATAGTTCACCCATTATGTCCTGAGTGAGGTTTCTATCCTCTTTTAATTCGCATCTATCGAAACTTATTTTGAAGTGGAACACAGAAAAAGAATGTTAATTTTATATTAAACAGAACTGGCAAAAATATAATGAGAATTCATTACTGCTTTTTTTTGAAATTTATGAATGGCTTCCTATACCCTCCCATTCTTGATATACATTGTTTTAATCACTTATAAATAACCATATACTATATTGGTACAATAACTGCATTTAAAGTTTTTTGCAATGTTCCTGGTTACATATTTCCTGCTGCCTAATTATCTCCAGAGCTCATTATATGGCTATATTCCTATCCAATAGAAGATGAGATTACACCAAGCTACTGCTTGTGCTGGAGGAATCAAACTACTTTCCACATACATTTTGAGAGAGTCTGATATGATCAGCTCTCAACAACCAATATCTTCCTGCTGCATGTCCAAGCAGAATTATGGTCCTCAGGATGGCTTCTTAAAAAGGCATATAGATGGGCCACTGAAGTTCTCAAATTTGCCCTAACAGTATCTCTATCTCTGTATGATTTTATTATTATCCCTCACTCAGGATTTCCTGGAATAAATTATTTGGGTCTCAATTAATTGCAGCAACTGAGAGTTGAAGCTATTAGCAAGACTTTGGCAAATAGCTGGGCATTAGTATTTATTACAGACACAGATGCATGAGAGGTGCAATCAATTTTGTCTTGTTGGATTTCAACTTCAGTGAATTGTTCATTGATTTTGGAATTTGAGAGGATTCTAGGAAACTATTAAACAAATGGGCAGTTTTGGGAACCATTTTATAACACATATGACAGTCTAGACAATAGATTTCGTGCCATTTACAAAAAGGTCCTTTTCTGCCTGACTTGGTGCACACTATCTTCCACCTCATTACTTATTAGCCCATGGTAAATAGTGTTCTTTAGACAATTTCTCCCCTAGGAATAAATGAGAATAAAAACAAACAAGGAAACATCTCATACACAGGTTTTGTTTGGTCATCTTTATTTTTCTTCACATTAATACCCTTTCTTACTTTTGAATTTTGCTTCTAATATCATGTGGTGTCTTACCTGGTGCACTAGAATTCCAGAAGTCAAATAAATTTTAAAATATCCTTTAATTCCTATGTTTTGGTGATTGAGTTATTTCCCTATGTCTCTGAAATATATGGAATTATTTGAAAAAAAATCATGGATTTACAGAGTTTACCCAAGTTACATTCTCTGAGCTTTGTGTGGAATGCGTTTCTATAATTTTAGTAACAATGTGGACATTGTAACAACAGCAGCTTGAATTTCCAAAACCCAAAACTCCTAGAAACAAATCCAAAACTCCCCAAAAAACCACTCCCAAAATGAATTGAAACAATGCATGAAACATGTAGACATGCAAACAACTTTAAGAAACTGTCTTACAGGCACTTTGAAAATGTGACTGTCACATTATTATTCATCAAACAGTTAGATTTGGTTATATTCTATTAAATATTTGTTGAGTGTATCATTTAGAAAAGCATTCATTTTCTCTTCTGTGGCTGTTAAATGTTTCATGGCCCTGAAACAGTGAACATATTACTGCATTAAATCTTTGTTGCAACAGTGTAGGAAAATAAGGAGAAATCTTTTAAAACAGGATTAATTTTTCCCTCCCAGGATGTAGAATTTCCGCTCCCAAACTTCATGCTATCTCTTACTAGCAGCAAAGTGTATCTGTCTAGTGTAATATCTAATATATCTCATATACAAAAATTTTATCTTCAAATTCAGATCTATGCATTTGTTGCAAGATAATGGGGGTTAGGTGGTTTGTTGGGGGTTTTTGCCTGTGCACTCATCTATATAAATTTTAACATTATTACCTTTCACAAGGGTGTTTTTTGTTGTTTGGTTGGGGTTTTTGGGTTTTTTTCCAAATAGAAACTATCTTTAAATCAGCATAATGAAATTATTTTTTGTATATTTTTTATCACTTTGCAATACATAAAATTCTTTCTTATGCTAACCATCATATCATATACTTTTTATTTTCTTATGAGATGGTGTATCTGTTTAAAAAAGAGGTTTTTATAGTTTTTTTAAAAAAACAGTCCTGGCTGTTTGAACTGATACACTGAAATACAGGAGTACAGACTGTCACTAATCTAGGTCTGTATTTGTTCAGATGCCATAATGCTCTCTTATCAAGCACAAAGTTATTGTCTTCACATTTTCCCTTTAGTGCTAATTCAATTATAGCATTCTCACATTTAGACCAGCCATATTTTTAGTGGTATGCTAGCTGAGCATCCTCTTGCCATTTCATTTTCTTAGCTCACTCCTTCTTCAGAGAAACATCCATCTCAGAAAATTTACCATCCTTTCCTGCCAGTCATGCTCCAGAGAACTTTACTTTTCCCCAAGATTTGAGATTTTTTTTATTAGCAGCTTTGAAAGTTACATTTGAAAACATTTGCTATTTTAAAGGGAATCAACATCCTTTGAAATAAACAGACAAGTTCTTTTTGTCTCATGCTACAGATGGCAAATAAATATTTTTATTTATGGGCTGTTTAAACAACGCTCTGCAATAGGAATCTATTTCTCCTGTATGTGTCCATTCTTAGATTAGCAGCAGAAATACATTATTGTTTATAGAATAAGGATAACAAAAACTATCGTGGTACATCCCTTCCTACTGTTATACTACATAACATTACCTGCAGTTACCTCTTGAGTCTGAATTCACCTTGCCAACTGATGTGATAAATCCTTGCACTGTTTTCTTACCTGCTCTACATAAAACTGTTGTAGACTCATGTACTGACACTGCTTTATATAAATTATTTTTTTAAAAAGAGAAATTTTAGAATTGTAGGTGTCCTAGAAGGCCTTTAATGTTTCCCCTTAATTATCTTCTCTCCTTTACACTTGGTTGCTTGTCCTCGTTTTTGCCTTTGCCTTTTGCTCCCTATAGAAGATGCCGTTTTAATGTTTTCTAGCTGTGAGGCTTCTGATGAGATAAGACCTATTGCCAAGTCAGGAGAGTTCCTAGGCTGAAATCATTTATGTCTTTAGCATCTTTCATCTCAAAGTATAATTTCAGCCTTTCAGGAATTTTTACCTATGAGCAAAGTTCTGTGTCATAATCTCCAGTTTTATCATAGGGCAAATATCTCTATGGAACCACCCGCGATGTATTTTATTAGATTATATGAGCACTTCATTGACTGTTTTCTAATGTGAGGGAGGAAAAATTTTGAAGAATAACTGATCTCTGCACTTACAATCCAACATTTCATATCCTAATTGCTCTCATTAAGTGATTCATGTTTTCACAGCAGTGGAGGCAGGTAATACTCCTTGAAACAAATGTTAGGTGATTGTATATTGGAAATTAATTCTTTCCCCTTTGTTACAGTCTTTCTGAAGGGATCTCAAATATTCACATTCACATTTTAACTGGGTATACCTTTAGATATACATGATTTTTTACATGCTGTTATCCACATATTCCTTTTTAATATCAAATAATATTTCTATTTCCACCTGATATTATTGCTCAGTGCTGGTAATTGCCACTTTTGGATTTGGGAACTTTCCTTAATTTTTTTCCCATGGAGCTGTGACTCCTTTAGAGGTTTTTCAGATTCCTTTGTAGTTTATATACATTTGTTTTCCTTAGTCATCTCCTGCAGAGCTTTAAGAATCAGACCCTGGACCCATGTGGCCTATACAGGAGAGGAGAGCATCACTGGCTTAGGGCATCTGGGAATTTCTTTAAGCCTTTGCCAGCTTCAGTCAGCCTACCAAGTGCTTCTACCTTTCCAGTTTTGTCATTTCCTAGAAGGAGATTTGTACCTCATGTGCCATAGATTTTATTTCAGGTAAAGAGTCTTTAATATCTGTCCTTGTGAGAAGCTTTCCTGTTCAACACCAAGATTTTTGGTGGTGGTGGTGTTACTTCATGGTACCAAGCTGACCCTAGAGACTGTTACAGTTCTACCCTTCACTGCCTAAAAGGAACAAGTGGTGGGAGGGGTGGCGGGTGGGGGGATATGTGTGTGTGGTTTTGTTTCGGTTCCTTTTAAACTACATTCCTGTACTTGGTCTTGGGGGTCTCCAGAGACTTTTTAGTTGGGAGTCTCAGGTTTCCTATCCACTAAACTGTGGATACAGATGCTCTTTTTCTGTGCCAAATCCAGGACCATGTTATTGCTCTCCTTCATTGCATGGAGTAAAGAGGCAGTGGACCAGTGGACCAGGATTATCTCTCTGAGGCTTAGATACTTTCACTGAATGGAGCAACTTAGTTTCACTCTAGATAAGTAAAAGATAGCTGATTTTTAGAGTAATTTTGTAAAAGGACACTGCAACACAACATTACTGTTCTCATGACATCATTTTGATCCCAAGCATTTTAAAAAAGAAATGGAATGAAGGAAGGGAAAATACTCTTGTTTATTCTGGAAGAAGTAGTACTCTCACATTCTCCAGGTGACAGCACAAACCAAGAAACCTGTTTCTGCTTGTTCTAGTCTTTCCATGGACTCTCTGGGGAAGGCTGTAAAACATCTCCTATATCATGTCTTTAAATCTTTTCAATATCTGTCCAAGGAAAGTGTATGCGCTCATGGACATTCCCTGGGCTATCCTTGTTTGAGATTCCTGTTTGCACAAGCCAAGGAAAGCAAAAGACCATTAGCCCTGACAGGTCACAGGTCAGGCCCTGGTAGCAAATAATCTCCCCTGCTCCAAGGCTCACCAGCCACAACTTCAGCAGCCATCCTATTTTAATTCCTAGTCCTCAGCAAAGACTGAGTCACACCAGTGCTAAGCCTGGGGGATGCACTAAAGGAAGGCTGTTCTGCTCAGATCTTCTATACATCAAGACAAGTTTCAGTGAGCTCACTCAGGGAGAAAATAAGAACTAGTGCCTGGCTGCACCTAATGCTGTTAGTTAAACAAGTGTGATCATCCCTGAATGAAAGGTTAGATTTTTTTTTTTTTACTTGAGGAAAAACAATATTGAATTCAACTGTGAAACACTACACACCAAATTGACCACAACACTCACTACAGTTAAGTCTGAAGTTTAACTATATGTTACAACAGCTGTATTACAGTCCAAGAGGGAGTGCAGGAAGACTTTTAAACAAGAAACAACAGAGTAGGTTTGATATTTCTGTGGTGTTCTCATACAAAGTAAAAATATCAATAAATAGAACTCGGGATTCAAAATTTATTTTCTCTCTCATTGCCCACAGAAAAATATATGGTATGCCTGTGTCTGAACTGGTGCAAGTCCACATACTTCTACTTGTGTTCTGTCAATTTACAATGGCTGAAAATTTTGTTGAGCATTTTACTGACTTTCCGACAGAGGGGGGAAAATCAACAATACAATTAATTTCAGATGCTGAAACAGTAAGTCAGGCTGATTCAGTCACTCAGAATTCAGAATTCATAACTTTTGAATGACACAGCTAAGTCCAATAAAGCAAGAACTGAGCACCAGGTTCACAAAAGTGAACATGATACACTTTTGGAACTTAATATACTTTGGTGTTATAAAGAAGAATATTAAATACATCTACTGAAACTTTCTTTATTTCATTGTTAAGAACAAAGAAGAAAAGAGAACAGAACATCTGGCAATTGATCTGATTCAGATTGAACAGATGAATGGAAACTTATGTCTCCTCATTGCAGGAATTGTACCTTGAGTCCTGTTAGTTCTTAGAAAATTGACCAGATGATTAACTTATGGGTTAATTCATGATCTTTGGTTTTACTAACAAATTTCAGTATTAAAAAAATAAAGCCTGACTTAGGACATTGGAAGCATAAAAATGGC
The DNA here is from genome assembly GCF_023634155.1 of Falco peregrinus. NCBI lineage: Eukaryota > Metazoa > Chordata > Aves > Falconiformes > Falconidae > Falco > Falco peregrinus. Next base: position 28,723,460 of record NC_073727.1, on the reverse strand, counting down.
CAGAAGTAATTTTTACAGTAAATAACATCTTGCTTTGACTTTGAATTTTTATTTACTTCTGTCACTTCCCAGTGTGAATGTCTGCATCTATATTTATTTGCTTAATGCTGTTTCAAACCCCTGTGTTTTCTCAGAGCAACTATTACTGGAAGATCCAGGAGAGACTGCATTACCCAGTTTTTAGTAAGCAGCTCCCTCCCACTTCCCCCCAGTACCCCCAGTTTTAGTTCATTAATTCTTTTCCTCCCCTTCACATGCCCATGTCTGATCACCCTTCATTACTGATTACTAGTGTTTGCCTCAGAGGAACACTGTGCAAGAGACTGTGGAAACTCTCCTCCTAAAGAAGTTCAGGACCTCAGAAGATAGGAATGGTAGCATGTAAGGAGATAGGCAGGGATAGCAGCCTTCATTCCCAGCTTGGAACAAACCAACCTGTGCATGGGACCAAAGCCATGTAGTAACTATTAGTACCCATGACCATATGTGGTCTCTCTCTGCTCAACACACAGGAACGTGCCAGAATCCTCTCCTCCAGGTAAGGACTTGGCAGTCAGAGGCCTCAAGGAAAGCTGTGGCAGGTGAGTGTGTACTTCAAAGCTGAAGCCCTAGTTTGTGGAGGTCGGAAGAGGTGGAAAGAAGCAGAGAGCATGGATGTTTGTGGTTCAGAAAGACAAAAATGTAGGGAGATACGCTTAAAGATGTAAGGAGATAAGTGTTTGGGAGATAAAGATTTGTAACTGGAAAACATCCTCAGATGGGCCCTTGGCACGGACAGTGGGTTACTCACTAGTGCATTTTCCTTTTTAAAAAACAAAACAAAACAAAAACCAGCCAAACATACAGCCCCTCGTCCCCCAGGCCATTTACTGAAGTTAATGCTTAGAACTTCACCTTTTACAGATTGCACTACCTCTGGATCTCTTGATGCATCACTTGTCCCTCAGTACATTCTTTCTCTTTTGATAGATGTGGAAATTCTTCACTCTTGACCAAGTTTTTTTCACAAAGGACATTATGAAAGACTAGAACAATCTCTTGTTGCTGATCTTTTTCTTGTTTCTATTCCTACATGCCCCAGAGGAGATTTGAAATGGAGAAACTGAGCTTACAAAAAGACACTGAAAGTCTTTCCCCAGAAGGCATGGAAAAAAATTTCTTTAGTAGAGCTAAAAAGTTGTTAGACGGCTAGAGTTTCTTTCATCATTAGAAGACTGCTTCTAATGACTGCTAGCTTGCCAAATTAATGCTGTAGCTATTAACCCAATCTTTCAAATTACTATCCCTACAGAAAAACATTGAGGAAATAAATGAGACTTTATTCCCTCTCTGGGGAAGTCTGGAAGGAAGAGGTAGTACAGAAAGTGTGACATGGTAGGTACTTCAACCAGTCCTTTGTAGTTAGGGCCATGATTTCACATGGGAACCAGCCTTACTCTCTGACAGTTTCACAAGACTGTTCACTCTTCCTGAAATGGCTGTCTGTATAGTTTTTCTGTTGTACGATATATGCCAGGTGTTCACTTTGTTTCCATGTAAGAGCTAGTTTCAACCCTATGTTCATTCTCCTCTACTTTCAATATTAAACTAAAGATGGATGTTTAAAAGTCGCTTACCATAAGATAGGATCCAATATTTAGAAAAGTTATGGGTAAATGTGTTATATATTTCACTGCTTGAATATTTGCAACTCTACCATGTGAAGAGAACATTTTTGTTCAATAAGAAATGCTTATGCTGATTCTCAGAAGAGATGTGGCTATAAAAGTGTAATACTATTTGGGTCCTTCAAGATTTACTCTATCAATGATTTTCTCAGTACATTACAGAACTAGTTACAGCTGTAATATAATGCAGATATGATCTCTGTTTAAATGAAAAAACTTGAACTAAGCAGCTTACCATATTCTATACTGCAAACCATCTTGCAAAACTAGAATCTCCTCTGAGACAATCTTAATGAGTGAGTTATATAAATTTTGTACATCCTAACACCCTTACCCTCCCTGGGATTTGTCAAGAATCACTTTCTTTACCTCCTGGGGTGGAACACAGCAGCTGTTTGACTGTGCACACAACGGTTTCAGGGAATAAATTAAGATTAACACATTGTTCAGAATGAAAGGAAAGCTTCCATAAGCCTCATGTAAACACTCGACAGGGTTAAGACAATTTGGCTAATGCTGTACGCTTGTGAAAAGCTTTATTGCATGTTTAATGGTGGCAAAACTATTGCCTGTATGTAAGTGACTGCCCTGTGGCAAGCAAGAAAAAGTTGCCTTAACAGAATGACAGATAAACGCTGATTTTCCCATGGTTACTTCTGGTTTTGCACAAACATGATTCTATTGAATCAATGGACTTCTAGATAGCAAAACTGATGCACAAGGGAAGAATTAACCCCCAAAATATCTGAACATTTACTGAAGGGAAACATATGGCCTAAGACAGTGCTTGCCAGACTTTCTTTAGATCAGATCCATTGGTAAAATAAAGTAGCTCTCTAAGTTTTCCATAGGAAAATAACAAATCAATTCAACTTTACTTGGTTTGTTAAAGTTATTAAGAACACAAACTAAGGTGGTCAGGCTGCAGGCCTCTGGTAAATACCATATGGACAAATTACATATTTATCATATTTTATACCCCTTTCATAAATATGATTATTCTGGTATGTCATAATTTATTCATCAGCTTGCAGAAATAATGTATGCCAAATTTTGTGCTTCTTTTATGTGTAATTACTCAAAAAGGGCAGTCACGACAAGGTAAGGAACCTGATGAAGTTCAACAAGGAGGATGGCAAGGGTCTGCACTTGGGGATGAACAACACTATGCACAAATACATGCTGGGGGCCACCCAGCTGGAAAGCAGCTTAGTAAAAAGAACCTGGGGATCCTGGTTGGCACCAGGTTGAACACGAGCCAACAATGTGCCCTTGCACAGGAATGAATGGTATCCTGGGCTGTATTAGGCAAACCATTGCCAGTGGATCAAGGGACATGATCCTGCCCCTCTACTCAGTGCTGGTGAGGCCACAGATAGAGTGCTGGGTCTAGTTCTAGGCTCCCTAGTGTAAGAGAGACATGGACACACTGGAGAGACTCCAGCAAAGGGTCTTGAAGATGATGAACGGACTGGAGTATCTCTCCTATGAGGAAAGGCTGAGGGAATTGGGACTGTTCAGTCTGGAGAAGAGAAAGGCTCAGGAAGATCTTATCAATGTATATAAATACCTGAAGGGAGAGTGCAATGGTGCAATGGGAAAAGAGCCAGGCTTTTTTCAGCGGTGCTCAGTGATGGGACCAGAGGCAATGGGCACAAACTGAAACAGGTTTCCTCTGAGTGTCAGGAAACACTTTTTTACTGTGAGGGTGACCAAACACTGGCACAGGTTGCCCAGTGAGGTTGTGGAGTCTCCGTCTTTGGAGATATTCAAAACCTAACTGGAAATGCTCCTGGGCCACTGGCTGTAGGTGGCCCTGCTTGAGCAAGGGGGTTGAACGAGATGACCTCCAGACGTTCCTTCCAAACACAACCGTTCTGGGATTCTGTAACTGCATGCATACAGTTACATGAGGTTGTATGTGCACTCTCTGTATCTGTACAGAGGGTATTTGTATTTCTGTACAGCATATCTGTTGTGTAAACAAAGATCATTTTTTCACAAAATGCAATATAATGTACTGCAAAGGCATCCTGTGTTAAAACCGGATGTGGTAACACTTACTGTGATGATACAGACTTCATTATTTAAGGTGCGTTTCATCTGACAATTTTTCCCTGTTCTTTCAGGTTTGTTGTCTTGTGAAAATCTTATGAACTCATAACAGGACCCGTATATTCATCCAGTTTTATCTGCTAAGAATAATATCAAGATGACTGGGAAATAATGTACTGGTCTGACAGAGACTGAGTACCCTGATACAGAGTTTGCATTCTCTGATGCAGCAAGATAAATTACTGAGGTTTATTTCCACTTTAATACTTTTTCATGACAGAACAAATAAGGTGGCCATTGAAAGTAAATAAATAATTAGATCAAACTGTTAATTACAGACTGCACTCCCTCCTGGCTGAATTTGATATACTGTTGGCCCCTTGCCTTTCTATGTTGACTACGTCATTACTGTTCAGTGCATATATTATACATTTTGGAGGCAGGAGGGAGGTGTGCAAAAAGGTTTTGCTTACTTGCAATCAATATGAAATTTTTAAACCCAACATAATTTATAATCTGTCTGCTGTATCTTCTTTCAGGCAGGAATAGCCTTTATAATCTATGTTATTATGTGTGCTGCTATCTCAAAGTTACTACCTTCCTAAGTATTTGGCTAATCAGTGTATTAAAATCATATATATATAATTTTAAATTTTTAGAATAAAATCCTCTGCCATTGATTCTTCCTACATGACTTTTTCCTCCTCTAATTTGTGAAACATGCATAATGCCATTGAAGCTATTTCATTTTTGCTAGAATGTGACCCCAGCATTTTAGTGCTAATAAATAAGGACAGGAGAAAAGAAACAAGGCAAGCTTTGAAAGATGGGGCTGAAGATAAGAAAACAAGTTACAAACTGAGAATTGGAGAGACAAGTGGACAGGAAAGTGCAAGTGAAACGGCGCTCACACTTGAAGCGGAGTGTAATCACAGGCAGATCCAGATGTGCCAGAGTAACCAACGTGCAGCAGGCGCAGTCTTGCTGGGAGCCTGCACTGTGGCTTCCAGGTCTGACTGCAGGAGTACCAGCAGAATGGCCTCAGACCAGAAATCACCCCACTGTTTACGACTCATCTGGGAAAGAATGAGCAGCATTTGAAGTAACCACAAAATTAGTATCTTAAAGTTGTAACAGGCTGGCTTGTGCCATTTGTCCTCTTTGTTACCATTTGTCATGTGTGTAGATGAATGTAAGGTTATTTCCTACTCTTGTTGCAGTCTTTTGCTATGATAATAAAGTATGAGAATTTGAATGTCTAGCATGTCCTTGGAGTACAGGAGCATTTGACATTTTCCATTTTAGTACCTAGCTCTGCCTTCCCCAGAAATGAGTACGGCTGTAAATGCTGATGAGTGGAATGAGTAGCCAACCAAAATTAAGAACATTATAAAGGTCAAAGTAATTTACCACTACCATTCCCAGTGTGTCATATTCCAGTCACTAAACACCATCACAAAGTCTGCAGTAAAAAACAAAGCAAAAGCACACAGGTTTTTGGGTTGGGTTTGGGTTTTGGTGTGGGGTTTTTTTAAATTTTTTTAAAGTAGTGACAATAGTAACAAACAGATGGAAAACAAGCCACTTTCTTTACAATGTACAGATACTAACTGAATGGTCTTTGTGCTACAAAATAGCTTCCATTTACTTTGCATCTGAAATGATTTTTAGAAAGAGAGCATAGCTGAATAAGGTCCATGGAAAACAAAAGCTGTAAGTCCCAAGACTAATAACCAAAAATGTTCTTCATAATGCTTCATTTTATATTGTGTGGCTTTTTTGCTTCCTTTTTTATCACTTACATGTCAAAATGGAAAATCAACTGTAATGGCATCATTCTAAAGAGAAATGGAAATATGACATTTGTCAATCCAGCCCAAAATGGTTGCAAAGAATTTATGCGTGTTCCCATAAAACACAGCTGTGATACTGCTGCAATTTGAGTTGAAAACAAACTGTAATTTTAATGACAAAATGGTTTTGTTGTGTAAGCTTGCACAAAAAAGATGATTACATCTAATGTTTTAATTTCATCAAACGAGAAAACTGCTAGCTGACTCCAGACATATGATTCTATTATTAAATCTAATCTATTTATCCATCAGTTGTACTTCTGTTAGTTCACTGAGCGTTGCGAAAATATAGGCCCAGAATTATTTGGGACAGATACTGTTACAAGCTAAAATAATTAATCAGCACATAGGACTAGAGAAAGCCCTTAAGTAAAAGCATTTCATTGCAAAATAAAAAGCCCAGTGTAGACAGGAACCGTCAGTGATGCTGCTCCTTTTAAATTTTCTTGAACAGGAATTCATGGTCATCATCTCCAGTGCAACACGCTGTGATCTCACATTGCACAGAAAATAGGAAAAGAAAGTCAGCTTATCCATCCTTCACAATTAGCTTGCCAGACCTTTTCCATACTAAAATATCTCTGCCAAACTGACTTTCTTAAAGAAAAATAACCAGGTTTGAAAAGAGAGTCTCAAGAAAAATGGTAGTATCCTGAGCTATGCTTACAAATAGTTTTTTAAGTGGGGTGTGGGGTTTTTTTAATCTAGAACTAAAACCTACTTATTTTTATTGAAAAAAAAACCATAATTGAAGACTATAATTATCCTTTTTATTTAGCAAAATGCTAATGAGGATATAGTAAGGAGGTTTTTTGGTGGGATTTTAGTTAAAAAAATAAATATTCATTTTGTATTCTGCTTTGAGTATTTTGAAATCATGCAGGTTCAGTTACAAGTTTTTCAGCAAAGCCATCTTTGTAAGGGTTTATTTTATTATCTCAGAATTTGAGATAAAGAATTAAAAATGTTGCATCATTGTTAAAATGCATTTTATATTGTTATGGTTTGTTTTGCTATAAATAAAATATATCTTGTGTTGTCTAGATTACTGTAAAGAAGTGTTACCAAAATAAGTAATGATTATAGGTGAGAAAATAAACACAAAACAAAGCCTAAATCTGATTCAACAGGAGATTTCTCTACCAGTCATAAATAAATGAAAATAAAGTTTTAGAGACAGAGTGTAATTTTGTGCTTCATTTTTCCAGTGTTCTCTTTTCCTTCCTCTGGCTGAAATGTACCTTACTTTGGGGGCAATTTGACATCCTTTTGTTGGTTAACAACAAAATAACAGGTGTCATTTTTACCTCACAGATACATAATCAGGGTTTATGAAGGCAGACGCCACTGGACTGGCTAGTGACCAAAAAAAACCAACCTAAGTATCATTTTTATCACTGGTTATTAATTGATTTTAGGATCTGCTGTGTCTTTATCTAAAGATTTATTTTTCATTAAATTAACATAATTTGCTTAAATGGAATGATATTTAGAAAAAAAATAGGATGAATCATTAAGTCAGCATGAAGTTTTACGTTAATGACATTTCCCCTTTTTCTTCTAGACTCGGCCAGGAGACATTTTTCTCTAAAGCCTTAACATATCCTCACATTGCAGGAAACCTTATCTTATAAGCTTAATAACCCCAACATTCCCCAGCTGTATAGGTTTCTCTGCAATAAGATCCATCCAGTAATTTGCAGATGTGGAGGTTTTCAAGAACATCCTTAGAAATCTTTAGAAAAGTGGAAGCATAGGAACACATTATCAATACTCCTTTCTAAAGTCCTGAAATGTCCATCTTCTCTACCGCCTTCTGGAAGATAAACCAGGTTCTGCTATGGGGGCAAAGAAGACACCTGGAGATAGTCCAGATTTTGTGTTTCACTAATGCTTTGCCTTTCAATGACTTTTGGCATTCTGTTCCTGGGCTGATGGCCCATTGCCATGTAACCATCAAAGAGAAGACAAGGCAGATCTGGTGCTTCCTGAAGGTTTTGTCCTGGAGATCACCTAGTATCACATAGCACAAGAGGGTTTTGAGATAATGAGAACTTAGGCTGAGCTCAGATTTCCAAACCAAAAAATTCTTCACAGTGATAGTGGTCAAAATCTGCAGAGACTGTTCAGGGAGGCAGTAGAATCTTCATCCTTGGAAATACTTAGAAAAGCTTAAATAAGACCCTGAGCAACCTCATGCAATTTCTAAACTGGCTTTGAGCTGGGGATCAGACTTGATAGTGTCCTAGGATTCATCCAAACCTATGCAATTCTATGCGTTGGGTGTTGCAAACCTTTGAGCTTCAGATATATCTTAGATGAGTACATGAGGGGAATTATACAGAAGGGGTCAGTCCTGCTTCATTTGGTATTCCGTTGTACACCAAGTTGACATAGTCTAGGCTTAATGAAGGCTTCAATGTCTACTGACTTACAAGCTACTATAAAGCCATAAAAGTATTATTCATTACTATTATTAGCTCAGCTTTCATTACTGAGTAATTGTCGGTTAGTAATTCTTTGTTTAACCTGCTCTTTTTGAGGGCAACCAATAAAGAACTAAGATTTAAGACATTCAAGAATTTAAGTAGTAACAGGTTTTCAGTTAGCTTCAGAAAGAAATACACAGTGTCAATTCTTCTTTCTCAATATTCTTTGATAAATACAGTGCTAGATTCTCTTATACATTGCTCCTTATTCACACCTAGTATGGAATGTATGGGGGTTTTGTTTATGAAAAGACTGGACTTTGCTGGATTAATGAAGAGGTCATATTCCTTTTTCCGAAGGGAACAGATCATGATATAGATTTTTAACATTTTTTTCTTTTTACACCTACATATTCTCGAATAAAACTAGAAGAAAAGTAAAAAAATATGTAGTTCTGGTATTTTCTTATAGCTCAGATGTTCAAATATGGTAACTGTATTTCTGAAGTCAGTATATATCGTTTTCTGCTTAAGATGCACAGAGGATCTGGGAGATAAGTATTCATAAATGGATTTTTCATTTCTCTTATTTGAAATCCTGATAGTCTCTTCTTTTTTTGACAGGCTTGCTAATGGCTTTTTGGGCGCTAAAAAAAAAAAAAAAATAAAAAAAATTGAACTTTTAATATCATCCATACTTACTGAAGGTTGCCATAATCTGCGGGTTTTCTGCCTGGAATGTGCTGTGCTTATCATAATAGCACTGTGATATTTAAGAATGTTATCCTTGCCAACTTGTGGATGTGCCTTGCTAAAAATGATTTCTTTGTTTTGCTGACACGAAAGGAAAAGAGAGGAAATTGCAAGAGGCTGGGGAAGGAGTAGTAGAGTCTGGGGAGGGAGAACATGTTTTAATAAACTCTTTACCAAGATCCAAGAGGATGTCTTTTGCCGCTGCAATGTGTGTTCTGGAAGCAGGTAGGGAGCAATCTCATCTGGATGTATTACTAAAATATGTGGAAAGAAGGATCGCACACTGCAAGACAAGTACATCACAGAGAGGAAAAGCTCCCCTTCTTCTGTGAGGAGACTCTGGGAGCTCAGGGGGAAGGGAATCCTTCCTACTCCCCCTTTAACTGCCTCTCGCTGTCCATGAAGACACAAAATCACAGTATTTGTTGTATTGTCTCTCCCCTACAAACCTAGACACTGAAAATAGGAGTATTTCATCTAATTAGTTGCCTGAAAGTTCCCATTTTAATCAAACTAAGTTATTACTTACCATCAATGACTGAAAGAGCCTAGAGAAATGAAAGAGAGGGACCTCTGTAGTGCAATTATTCCCGTCCTCTAGGGACCAATTCAGACCACATAACACAAACATCTCTCTTAAAATGGAATGAATAGCTCTCCAGAGATGCCCCCTTTCTCTCCACTGACTGTAAAGGAAGCAGTAGACACCTAGCACTGGTAAGAGAGAGTCTGGATGCCCAGACAGATTTAGGTAAAATTAATTCCCTTCTGAATGCCTCATATTATTGACACTGTCAAATAAAGTCAAGGTAATTAAACTGAATTAATCTCTTACTTTAATTTACAGGTAAAGAAGAAATGTTCTCTCCAATAGTACCCTTCAAGGTGAGAATATGTGCTGTAGAACTTCATTAGTCTATGAAAAATGCAAATAAAGTACAGTGTTAATAATTGCTGAAGTAAGAATAACAAAGTGCAACAGAAACTTGGGCACTGATCTGGGAGGCACGAAAGCTAAAGGACTTTTACTTATCTTTGTCTCAGTTTCCTTTTATTAACATTAAGTTTCTAGCTATTTAGAAGCAGAAACAGTATCAAAAAGAGCAATAGGAATGATCAAAATTTTGGCATGGCTTACATATTAGAAGAGACTAAAATGACCATTACTCTCCAACCTGAGGAACAAATATGATGGAGAATAATGACAAACATGGAAAAGTAAGAAGTGAGCAATTAAATATTGCTCCCTGTGATTACATTTCTTGGAGGAATAGAATGAGATCATTAGGGAAAAAGCTGGAAATAGAAAAAGGGAATACTGCTTAATTCTATCTTGTTTGAAATAGTAGACCTCTTGCAACAGGATGTGCAGGTGACAGATGTTTTTATGGACTCAGAAAGTATTTGGATCTATCAAAGTCTATCATACATAGTCACTTCCACATTCAGTCCCTGAATGTCTCATTGTCAAAAGCTTTCATGATATTTCAGATAACATTTCACAATACGGTTGTCCTATTCATGTGTACTTTCCTAAGACCCTCTACAGAGAAAAAGTTGCTCAGCCAATTAGAGCTTTACATGGTTTGATTAAAAATAACTGTTCAGATGACCACAGAGCATTCTAGATCCTAAAATGTAAAGGTCGATAACATTTTGAGTATGTTACAATTACAAGCTTAGAATAGTAGCCGTATTCACTGATGCTGAGAAAATGTTTTAAAGACCAGTCACATTCCATTGGTAACAGGCAATTTGCTATGGCTCACAGTAATTGTTTTCTCTCTTTTTTTTTTTTCTAAATCAGAAAAGTCTTCAGTTTCTTTGAAATCAGGCAACCTAGATACGTACCCTACAAGAGAGTACCTTCACTTGCTGTTTTGTCGAATGTCTTTTCTTCCTTATTTTTAATAAATTATGTCAGTGCAGACCCCTGCCAACACACTGTTAGAAACTTAATTGGGCAATTATGCTACTAGCATGCTGGAAGCATGATAACTTGTGATATTCTTAATACCCAACTATGGCCCCATGACAAAAAGGACAACTCTTTTTCAGGTTTCCAATATACTGTCAATGCAGAAGAAAAATCCTGGAAGTCATTATTGCAATGGACTTGCAGAACTTTTGTCTTGATCTTTCACAGCTCTCAATGAAATCAAGCTTTCTTCAGCATCAAATACTAAATACTTAAATAACTAAATACATAGTTCAATACTAAATATTTTTATATTGCATGATGTGTGAGAACACTAACAATAGTGACAGATCACAATTATAATTCAAAAATTCTTTTGGGGCCATGACCAATTGATTTTATGCTATTTATTATGTTTAGGGTATCCTTCCTACCACTATAACCACAGAAAGTGGCATTTTTCAATTTGGCAGTTCAGAATGTATTGGTTGTTTTCCTCCTGTAATTGAATGCGGTCTTTCCTAAAATCTCCAACCAATTTCACAAGCTTCTATTTTACATGGATGTGGTCTTGAATTTTTTAATAAACTTGCTTTCATTTAAAAAAATGTGCTAAACAAAACTGCAATTTCTTCCATGCTGATGCTGACAGGCTTGGGGGATTCCAACTGCCCTCTCAAAGCTTTTCACGTGGAAAAAAATATTGCCCTTTGATCTCTTGTTTTAACTACTGGAAATTGTTGTAATATCATAGGTATCACTGCAAAACATATTAGTAAATCAAATGTAAATATCTTCTATGTAGATATCTGCTATTTTGTCTGAAATAATCACCTGAGGGACTGGACAGAAGTAGTCATGCCAGAGCTTGACTTACAGGCACATAAATAAATCAGAAATATTGGCTTCAAAGTTTCTCTGCTTTCTCTTTCCTCCAGGGAGACTCTCACCTGATTCAAGTTTTATTTTGTGGTCATTCAAAGTCAAGTGACATAAGAGTCTCACTTTAAAAAATGCAACAGGTAAATCAAAATAACCAAACATTCAGATCTCAGCTGCTACGCATACTTACAGGTGCTAGTTTATTTGCTATGAGCGCTACAGTGTATGAGCACTTTGGTATAAGTCCCCTGAGCACTAGTTACCAGATTCTCACTGTACAACAGATCCTTTATTTGCAGAACTGGAAATTCCTCTCATCCTTCTTCCCAGTCTGGAACTCTCCCAAATCCTGCATATCTTTACCAACAATACAGCTGTTTTTGAAACAGTCTGCTCCTTGTCTAACTTACAGCAAGCATGTTCCTCACTGACCAGAGACAGTTACAGTAACCGAAATGTTGGTCTGGTTTTTTTGTGTTGTATAATACACAAAGAACCCTAGAACCTGCTCAGTCCTTCCAAAACGTTGAAGCATGGGCAGAAACCAGCAAGTCTCAGACATTTTACTTGCCCTTACTGGTCAGGTGACTTATACCCATGATCACCCTGACTGCTTTTGTAGGATGTATGCTTACCTGTAACATATTCCTGTGAACCTTTTGTCTTACCATTTTTTAACATGGTGATAATCAGAACAAATTGATTTTGTTCCTAAGATTGCTAAAATCCTCCCAACACATTCTTCAGCACCAATGCTGAATAAATCATTGTAATGTTCCCCTGAAGTGAATTGAAAATTAATTTACACAGCTAAGATGATCCTCCTAATAACAGGGTACATGGAATGGGGAAATTGGAAATCATTACCCAGCAAACATTATCTGCATTATTTTTGTAGCTGCTTTAGATTGCATTGTAATAGAAAATTAGGAGACTGGCTGTGAAGAAGTTTAAGAGGGTCCCCTGAAGAGCTTCTGCTTTAAAATTGATTCTTTAAGAAAGCATTAAAAAGCTATTGGAATTGATTGCCTGCTAATATAAAGGAAAAACTCTTTGCCACCATTTGTGTTAAAAAAGAGCATCTTCATTCATGCATGTTATTAAAACTACTGGCCTGAAAGCCCCTGTAGAAAGATAAAGGATATGGATGGGATATTAAAACAGCAATCTTTACTTTATCTGGGATTTAAAGTTAATATGTCGCTTTTATTAATTCAGCAGGAACCATTAGTTAGGATGTCAAATAAGGGATTTACAATTAAAATACTATAGAACAGAGGTGTCTTTAGTAAACAGTGAACCAGGAATTCTTCATTAATCTTCCAAGCATGAGGTATACCCCTGTAAAGAATAAATCCTGCATTTACAGTTTTCTTTATTGCCTGGTTTGCTACGCGGTAGCAATAAAAGTCAGAGCTGATAACACCCCTGATTAGCTCCATCAACTTCCACTGCTGTGGGGTAATGGTGAATGAGATCTTAGCCACCAACGAAATGGGATCCACCATGCTTTGCTTACAAAGACTCAGTTGAATGACCTTTGGAAGATGCTGCTGTATGTAACACATTTGTAATATTTAAAAATTATATGAAAATATAATTTCCTTTCCTGACTTTGAACTGCTCAAAGCTTTTCATGTTTTTATGATTTCTAACACATTGGGGACAAATTTTCCTTGTCTTAATTTGTGACAACAGGAAACGTTAAAGGGCAATGAACATTAAGGAGGGAATATCTTAATAATGATCTTATTAGGAAAAAAATGGTATGAACTTTAATGCAGTGATTTACATGGGTGCATTCTTCAGTTTTCCTTTCCTTTTTAAAGGGAAAGAGAGATCGTGCAAGAGGGAACACAGTCCTGGGAACTTTGCCCGACACAGAAATCAAGGTGAAACGTCCTTAGGTAAAGTTGCAAAGAAACGCAAGTCGATGAAACTTTATGTCAATTGCAGATCCAGAGTGAAAAGGGATAGAAACAGAAGAATGACAAACCAGATTAGCAACCAAGTGGAGATTAAAAAGAAATAGCCCCGTCAGGAAAGTGACAAGCCAGGTACAGTGGAAGGGCACCTAGCTGATAATAGCAGCCAATGTTTATTTATTTTGGATTTAAAATGTCAAACAGTAGTAAAATATTTTCAGAAAAAAAAATATGTCATAAAACAGGAATGAATTAGCTTAAATTGAAAGGAAGCGTGATGAAAACTGAATAAGGATATTGCCTACAATCAGGACATGATGCAAGGACAGTAAATCTTTTTCCAACATTTTATATATTTACGATGAGAAGGAAGATTATCTTGCAATTCAGCCTATGGACAAACACTAATTCTTGGACTGAGTAGAACTGAAGAGGAAAATGGAAAAGTTTAAGAGAATTGAAGGGTAGAAGTTTCTGTAACATGAGATAAAATTCTTGGGAATCCCTGGTTCAACCTTTATGCATATTTGGTCTGGTGCCTGGAAAACAAGGTGTAATGTAAATCTACAAGGATTTTCTCATGTGGCTCAGAATTCAGTAGATAACCTAGTTTTTTAGGCAAACAGCAGGAATTCCTCTCCCTGAAAAAAATCTGGAATTTTGGTCTCTGTCTTTGCCAATCAGTCTAGAAAGTCAGCACATCTTTGCATGAAATAGCACGTTCTGAAAACATGAAATTAATTTAACAAAGGTGGTTGTAGTGATGAACTCAGTATGATGTATTTTACATGTCACAATAAAATTGACTTTGCTGAAATGACAAATATCAATATTAAAACAAGCAAAAATACATAAGACCTAGGAATTATTTTAATTTTTTTTCACACCAAGCTTTCCTGGCAGAAAGAACAACTATGACAGCAAGTGTTCCACCACTTCTGGTAATGACACCATTTTTGTGTGTTTGTTTCTTGCAATGTAAGTTTTTAGGGAAAAAATGTAAATATTGAGGAATAATAAATGTTTTTAAAAGGAACTGGTAAAAAAAATGTTCAAATTTGGGAGTACGCACTGGCAACAAGAAAAACTTTTATTTACAAGGAAGAAACATTGATTTTTGAGTGTGGTGAAAGCTATATTGGAATGATCAATAAGCTGTTAATGCAGTTCTGAAGGTACTTGCAATAGAACTTTCTTAGAAGAAAAATAATTGTTTATTTTGTGTGACTGTTAATGATTGAAGGGTTTACTACCATCAATAGCTTAACTTTCATTGATGAGCAAATGCAAGTTACCTATAGGCTTCACCTTGTGGTGTGTTTGCCATTCATAAGTTTGGAGGATGATAATGGAGAAAAAGCACCATGAGTCTTCTAGGAGCAACCAATCTAAGAAGAAAAGCCAGTTACAGATTTCCTAGGCAGATATGATGTAATAGGATGAGAGGCATAAAATACTGACTTTATAAAAAAAATCCTTAACTTTTTACATTTTATGTTTTAAAGCCTGTTGTTAAAGATTTGGTAATTTCAGTGTTGTGTTGATTTATCTACATGTGCTGATTATAGCCAAGTTAAAAAAAATCCTGCACAAGAAGACAGCTACATGGATAAATTCTCACAGGTAAGCTGGGATGTAGATTTATAACATTTTTGTTACTCTCTAACAACAGTCTGAGTGCTTGCTTTCACTCTGCAGTAAAAGTGAGACAGCTTATCCCTCACTGAAGAAGAAAACTACCTACATTTACCATGGCATAAGAACAGAGAGTTATTACAGAGTAGCTGATATCATAAATTCAAACTCTTAACTTACACTTCATTAACCTGTTGAGAGACTGGGAGCCCTGTACGATAAGCACTGTACAAACACAGAGGGATAAATATTCTTTGTCAGAAAGAACAAAGAAAACAAAGGATGGCTTTAGAAACGATGATCTGCATCATCGAAATCAGATGACTTCTTCAAGGACATATGTAAAGACATGAAGTCACAGACCTGGGACTTGAATATTTATCTTTGACATTCCAGTCATAAGACCATCCTTTCTCACCTCAGTAGTACAAATTCTTATCCGCAGACAAAGCGCACATGTAAAACTTACCTATGTTCTTTCACTTCAGCATTGCTATAAATCGCTGAAGTCACATCCCTACCTAAATGTGAAAAAAGAGATGCTGGATAACAACATGTTTGATATACTCACTGAAGGGTCAGTGTAGCACTGTGGAATCTTATCTTGTCCTGCTGTCTGAGGAGAGCTAGGCAGCTTCTTGGTCAGGTCCCAAAGGGGCAACTTAACCGAGGGACTGCTTGGGAATGGGAAACGTTTGTGCTACTCATATTTGTTTGAAATGATAACTTTCATTTTCTCAGCTGCTAACCATAATGTGTGTGCTGATACAGGAAGGTATGCTTTTTGCTGTGACCCTGAAACAGATCCTGCATGGAGAAAAAAGCTGGTCACCCAGTGCTACACCTGCAGGCTCACCTTAGAGCTATTCGCAAGACCTCATGAGGCATGCCCTTCCCTCCTCCCATGCCAGCAGCCAATGCTGCTTTGGCTTCTCTGAGCCATCCTCCTGAGCAACAGAAGCAGCAGGGAGTAAGGCTTGCTTGTGCCAGTACCCTCTAGGGACCCCTTGCTGAGAAGGGTTCAGGACTTTCACCGCAGGTCCTAACCCTTGCTCTCACTCTTACTGGCATGAATGTTTCCCTGACGTGCAGCTGGTTAGTGTTTTGGAAAGCTATGCCAAAATAATTACAAAATTGCAGTAAGCTGTCAAAAATGCGTATCAGCTATAAGAAAATCACGCACAATGATCACTGATGCATTACATTGGGGGTGGGTGGGTGGGTATGTTTTTTGAGGAGGGAAGGGTGTTAAGTTGGACCATGCATACGTGTATATCACGGGGTATTTCTCTATAACATGCTGGGAAAAGCTACTGTAAAATCCAAATAATTACCCTTAAAAACCCCTACATTAATAAATTACTTTTATGACCGTGATCTGTGATACATTTCTGTTATGTCATAGACCCTGAAAGTGATTTTACAGATTTCTTCTCCTTTTCCTGTGTTGTATTATTCTTGTGGGTTCCTTGATTTAGAGATGGATCCGGGTCTTCCAAAATTATAGCAAAAAATCATCATTCTACTTTTCTCTTTTTCTGGTTAGTATTTTTAAACGGCCCTCTCGTTAGCAGCCTCTAGTTTTGTTTAAAACTTGCATCAAAGCATAATTCCAGGCACATACTGGACATTCAACAACAACTTTGCATTGCAATTACGAAGGAAATCAGCATTCCCTTGTAATTAAAATAATAACATAGCACTGCCTTTTGCTAGTCCCTAATGCCTATCTCTCTTTTGCTCATTTTTTTCTCTTCAGTTAACACAGTGAACAGCTGTGGTCATAAATATGATACACCTGGCAGCTTTGAATGTCCAGATGCCAAGCTTATCTTTCCAATATTGGCATTCATTTATTAATTTAGCTTTACCTGAAGTGAAGATTTTGCCTAGAAAAAAGTGTTCCAAGTGACAATTGTCAGAGAACGGAGATACTTAGCAGGAATAATTAACCTCCCACTTGAAATTTATTTTGAGTGCTCACAGGTATCATAATTAAAAGGGCAAGTGAATTATGGGACTAAAGGAATCTTTGCCTATTTGAAATTCATTAATGAAGGCTTCAATAGTTAATGTTGAACATTTAGATAAATCTTCAACTGAGTTTTGCATACACCTCCCTGGCCAAATGGTAAGGCCCCGGATCCCATCTCCACTGTTAGTTAATAGACAGAAGTAGGTGTAAAGGTAATAAGATTTGCTTTTCTGGAGCACTCAATTCCATCTAAAAGTGCCAGAAGGTACCCTCATGACATCTTCACAAGATAGACTGTATCATTTTCCCCCCAATTTGCTGCAAAATAAATTGAGGATCAAAGAGGTTAAACTACTTGCCCATGTATTCACACAAAGCCTGGGGCACAGCCAGGATTAGAGTACAAGCTTCCTCACTCCCAGCCTATGTTTTGCCACAAGACCATTCAACACTTGGTAAACAACAGACTTGTAACTCAGCCATGGGGAAAATACTGCAGTAAAGTGGTTTGGGTTTTTTCCATCTCACAGTATGATCAAGGAAGCTCTTGAGCCAAAGAAATGACAGTATTTTGTAAGGAAGAGTTGCAAATCTTAAATGTTTCTGAAATTCTTCAGCTCAGGGACTGCCTCATTTATCATTTACAGATCATATAATACTATATATACTGGATGATTAAATAATTGAAGAGTTTATCAACTCCAAGGGTTGAGTTCACATTGTTTAGGATGGCAATCAAAGTCTATGCTTGAATTATTTCAAAAGTCCAACATTGTCTAAAAACATTAGTGTCTTTGCAGTATTTTTTTCCTCTGACCTACCAGTCTCTGACACTTCTCTTCAAGAAATCGTAATATTTTTGCTAATTCACTCCCTTATTTAAATTATGTAAGGTCCCCTCTGTAAACTATGGTATTGCATACCTCTTCTTCTAAGGCAGAGAGACATCATGCATATCATCTTACTCAAATGGCATAAGGAAATTTTTTGCATTTTGGTTTTTTTCTAAAATGTGCCACCTAAACCAATGTCAAATTCCAAGTGTATACAGCACATACACAGTATGCTCCACATTTTCCAAACTGCAATAAAATCAAACCTCTCTAAAAAGAAAAGCCCTGGTCTTTCTTTTCTTTAGAAAGTCACACAACCACAGAATGGTCAGGGTTGGAATGGATCTCTGGAGATCATCTCGTCCAACCCCCCACTAAAGCAAGTTCTCCCAGAGCCGGTTGCACAGGATCGCATCCAGCCAGGTTTTGAATGTCTCCAGAGAAGGAGACTCCACAGCCTCTCCGGGCAGCCTGTCCCAAGGCTCTGTCACCCTCAGAGTAAAGAAGGTTTCCTACAAACTCAGAAGACACTTCCTGTGTTTCAGTTTGTGCCCATTGCCCCTTGTCTCCTGTCACTGGGCACCACTGAAGAGTCTAAAAATTCAACCAAAAAGTCAACATTTTATTTAAAAATGTGATGCTGTCAAATGCACTTCACAAACTCAACTTGTCTCCCCATCATTTGCTTGTATGGTTTATCTGGATCACAATGAAAGCTAACCTGGAGCCTAATTATGTAGCGCCCTGTAGCTTTTTTGTTGTTGTTGAACTCTGATGCTTCAGCATGGGAAAGCTCTGAGGAAGAGGAGGTTCTCTGAATTGCCAATATTACCTCCCACTGCCAACCTGGAGACTGCCAGAAGCACTTCCAGGGAAAATCAGGCATAACTGATTACAATGTGCCATATACAGGTAGGTAAAGATTAAGTTAGATCTACTGTTTTCAATACCGTATGAGCGACACTGATCTCCTAGCAGTCCCAAAATTTGTGAGGTACAAATCAAAAGAAAAAGTTTATTTCTCTTTGGTACCTGCCTCTTATGAAAGGCTTGTATAAAGTGAACAGTTTGGAAAGGATGAGTCTGGGTCAAGACAATTTACAAACATTTTTAAAAATACTGCTATTTTTAACTAAATAAAATACAGTGTAGCTCAAATCAGATGACTTCCAAAACCCTGAAGTAACACAGGATAAGCTACAACATTTGGCTAGCAGTAGGTAGCACTGGCTTTAAATATAAATAAGAGAATTTACTGATTTTGTGTTGCTTTGTGCTAAGAATGGTAATGAGATGTTGAACTTCTCAGCAAGCCTTTTATTTGTGAAACTCTGTGGTATAAGAAAAAAGCTTCAATGAAAATCTGAAGCTGCTAATAACTATAAAACCAAGTAAAGAAACTGTGAACAACAATTTTAGCAATTTGAATCTACAAGAAGTGTTTAAGAAAGCGAATATTACACATTTTCATTTAGAGTGCAATTTAAACCAGAATCTTGGTTGTTCTCCAGTGTGTTCCTTTCCTAGCGGTTGCTGTGAGTTACTCTAGCTGCATGCTGTGAAGGTATGGCACTAACCCACAAACTCAGAACTTAATCTGGACACATACTCCTAGACTTTCTGTTTCACTTGTCATTTTAGGGCATGGAGTAACTTTTAAATCATTAAGTATAGTGGAAAGGAGATATTTTTTTTTCCAGGCAAATACTGGCTTACCCATCAGATCTTATTTAGGGGGGATCTTCCTGCTCTCTACAGCTACTTGAAAGGAGGTCGCGGGCAGGTGGGGGTCAGTCTCTTCTCCCACATAACTAGCAACAGGAGAAGAGGAAATGGCCTCAAGTTATGCCAGGGGACATTTATACTGGATATTAGGAAAAACTTCACTCAAAAGGGTGGCCAAGCATTGAAACAGGCTGCCCAGGGAGGTTGTGGAATCACCGTTCCTGGAGGTAGTTTAAAAATGCATAGATGTGGCGCTTAGCGACATGGTTTAGTGATGGACTTAGCAGTCCTGGGTTAGTGGTTGGGCTGGATGATCTCAAAGGCCTTTCCCAACCTCAATGATTCTATGATTCTATGATCTCAGTAACATGTAAGCCTTCAGACTGCAATGAAACATTTTAAAATAAATCTAAGGGGAGGGAGCAAGAATTACAGGCATAAAATGTCATGAAAAATGGCAGAAATTTACCAAACGGTTTATGCTAAATTAATCTGTTAATTTGCTTTGAAAATACAAGGGATTTCTCTGGGATGTTCTTTTAAGAATTTTATCTGATGCTTTGGGAGAACAAGTTGGTTAACTTGGAGAAGTTTAGGACAAGGACAGAAGTCAGAAAAAAAGTCAAGGAAAGGGAGAAAACACCGGAACATGCTGAAGGAAGCTTACCACCAAAGAATCATGGGGATCTAACTAACGTTTTGGTTAGTGACCTTGGTGCAAAAAGAAAGCTTATTTTAATGGAATTTACTGACAGCAACATGAAGTTGGGAGACATCTCCAATGAGAGAGGATTGAAAGACACGATGACCTTGGGGATTCGCATAACAGCAGTGAGATAAGAACCCAATCATGCAAAGGGCAATGGCATACACTTAGGGACTAACATAAAGAAATTATAAGCTTGAAATACTAGGAAAAGAGAGGATCTGTGTGTACCAGTGATGCCTGTGAACTGTAGTGACGTATGTAAAAAGACCAGTGTAATTCATACTTGTATTAGGTTAGGTATTTCCAAAAGGAGCTATGGCACTTGAATGGCTTTACATGAGGTCCTGCTGACCACTTTTACAGTATTTCAGACCACTCAGCAAGGAAGAGGTGAAGAAAAAGCTCTTGGAGTGATCAGAGAACCGTGAGTCCTAGAAGAAGAGTAAAACTGGGTTTGTTTTGGGTAATTTGATAAAAGAGGTTAAATGATATTGAATTACTATCTATAAATACACAGACAGGGAAACACCAGGGCAAGACAAGATCTATTTAAACTGCATTGGCACAAGAACAAATGGATGGAAACTGGCCATAAATAATT